>NC_138772.1:390191927-390554427 GCF_965119305.1 Pelophylax lessonae | reverse complement strand
GCACTGACAGGCACTGATGAGGAGACACTGATTGGGTGGCACTGATGGGGTTGCACTGATATGCAGCACTGATGGGCACTGATAGGTAGCACTGATATGCAGCACTGATGGGCACTGATATGTGGCACTGATAGATAGCACTGATATGTAGCATTAGTGGGCACTGATAGGCAGCGCTGATGGGCACTGATAGGCAGCACTGATGGGCACTGATCGGCGGCACTGATGGGCACTGATAGGTGGCACTGATGGGGGCACTGATAGGCAGCACTGGTGGGCAATAATGGGCACTGGTGGGCGGCACTGGTGGATGGCAATAATGGGCACTGGTGGGCAGCACTGATATATGGCATTGGTGGGCAGCACTGATAGGAGGGCACCAGTGGCAGGCTGTTTGCCATCCCTGGTGGCCATGGTGGGCATCCCTGGTGGTCATGGGTGGGCATCCCTGGTGGCACCCCCCCCCCACAGGGCTGCACTGGTAATCAATGTTCTGATTACCAGCACAGACCCCCCTTGTGATCAGTGAGTACTTAGAAATACTCACTGATCACCCCAGCTCCAGTATCGATCCTCTTCTTCTCCTCCCTGACAGGATCTGTCAGGGAGGAGAAGAGATCGAAGCCGTTACAACAGCTGTATTTACATTGCATGACGGCTGTGATTGGACACAGCCGTCATGTGATCAGGAGGGCCAATCACAGGGCCCTCCTGACGCATCTTGTTGCGCTGTGTCCGAGGGACACAGGCACATCGAGACCGCGCCACTGCGCGTGCCCATGGCGGCGCGATCTCGCTCCTTCTAAAGGACGTTCCGGAACGTCCATTCAGAAGGACGAGACTCCCACCCGGCCGTATATGTACAATGGCCGGGTTTGAGGTGGTTAATCACCACTAGGTTTTTAATTTTTTGCGCTAAAAATTAAAATACTAAAAGTTTTGTAAAAATATGCATTTTCTTCATTTCGGTTTTAAAATTTTGCAAATTAGTAATTTTTCCTCGTCATTTTTGACCACAATTTATACTGCTACATATCTTTGGTAAAAATAACCAAAATCATTGTATGTTATTTGGTCTTTGTAAAGGTTATAGAGCCTACAATTTATGGTGCCAATCAATGAAAATTGATCACACCTAATGTACTGACGACCTAATTTCTTGAGACACTAGGACGTTAGGAAAGCTAGGACAGTACAAACCCCCCCCCCCCTCCGAATTACCCCTTTTTGGAAAGTAGACATTCCAAGGTATTTAGCAAGAGTCATGGGGAGTTTTTAAAGTTGTAATTTTTCCCACAATTCTTTGCAAAAATTAAGATTTTTTTTTCTTATTTTCTCACAAAATTGTGATATTAAGAGGTTATTTTCCTAACACATGCAACTACACCCCAAAACACATTCTGCTACTCCTCCTGAGTATGGCAATATGTGTGAGACTTTTTCACAGCCTGGCCACATACAGAGGCCCAACATTTAATTTCTTATTTACCAATTACATTTTGAAGGCCGTGGAGCACCATGACAATGGAAATGCCAAAAAAATTACCCCATTTTGGAAAGCAAACACCCAGTACATAATCAGGCATAATGAGTCTTCTGAACATGTTTTTTTCCAAAGGTTTTTGGAAAATGTGGAAAGAAAATAAAACCGCTTTTTTTTTTTTTATACACAAAGTTGTGAATTTATAAGAAATTTCTAACACATAGCATGTACATAGCAAGAATTACACCCCAAAATACATTCTGGTACTCCCCCCTGAGTATGGCAATACCACGTGAGACTTTTACACAGCCTGGCCATACACAGAGGCCCAACATGCAGGGAGCACCATCAGGTGTTCTAGGGACATAAATTACACATCTAATTTCCTATTACACATTTGTGAGGCACTGTAGTGGCATGGATGATCACTGATGTGGCACAGATGAGCACTGATGTGGCATGGGTGAGGCATAGATGAGCACTGATGTGGCATGGGTGAGGCATAGATGAGCACTGATGTGGCATGGATGAGCACTGATGTGGCATTGATGAGGCATGAATGAAGTTTTGATGAACACTGATGAGGCATAGATGGGCATGGATGTGGCATGGATAAGAACTGATGTGGCATGGATGGGCACAGATGTGGCATGGATGAGACCCAGAAGAGTTATGGATGAGGCATGGATAGGCACTGATGTGGCATAGATGAGGCAGGGATGAGGTATGGATGAGGTATGTACAGTCAGGTCCATAAATATTGGGACATTGACACAATTCTAATCTTTTTGGCTCTATAAACCACCACAATGGATTTGAAATGAAACAAGATGTGCTTTAAATGCAGACGATCAGCTTTAATTTGAGGGTATTTACATCCAAATCAGGGGAAAGGTGTAGGAATTACAACAGTTTGTATATGTGCCTCCCACTTTTTAAGGGACCAAAAGTAATGGGACAATTGGCTGCTCAGCTGTTCCATGGCCAGGTGTGTGTTATTCCCTCATTATCCCATTTACAAGGAGCAGATAAAAGGTCCAGAGTTAATTTCAAGTGTGCTATTTGCATTTGGAATCTGTTGCTGTCAACTCTCAATATGAGATCCAAAGAGCTGTCACTATCAGTGAAGCAAGCCATCATTAGGCTGAAAAAGCAAAACAAACATATCAGAGAGATAGCAAAAATTAGGAGATAGCATATTAGGTGTGGCCAAATCAACTGTTTGGAACATCCTTAAAAAGAAAGAACGCACCGGTGAGCTCAGCAACACCAAAAGACCTGGAAGACCACGGAAAACAACTGTGGTGGATGACCGAAGAATTCTTTCCCTGGTGAAGAAAACACCCTTCACAACAGTTGGCCAGATCAAGAACACTCTCCAGGGGGTAGGTGTATGTGTGTCAAAGTCAATGATCAAGAGAAGACTTCACCAGAGTGAATACAGAGGGTTCACCACAAGATGTAAACCATTGGCGAGCCTCAAAAACAGGAAGACCAGATTAGAGTTTGCCAAACAACAACTAAAAAAGCCTTCACGGTTCTGGAACAACATCCTATGGCCAGATGAGACCAAGATCAACTTGTACCAGAGTGATGGGAAGAGAAGTGTATGGAGAAGGAAAGGAACTGCTCATGATCCAAAGCATACCACCTCATCAGTGAAGCATGGTGGTAGTAGTGTCACGGCGTGGGCATGTATGGCTGCCAATGGAACTGGTTCTCTTGTATTTATTGATGATGTGACTGCTGACAAAAGCAGCAGGATGCATTCTGAAGTGTTTCGGGCAATATTATCTGCTCATATTCAGCCAAATGCTTCAGAACTCATTGGACGGCGCTTCACAGTGCAGATGGACAATGACCCGAAGAATACTGCGAAAGCAACCAAAGGGTTTTTTAAGGGAAAGAAGTGGAATGTTATGCAATGGCCAAGTCAATCACCTGACCTGAATCCGATTGAGCATGCATTTCACTTGCTGAAGCCAAAACTGAAGGAAAAATGCCCCAAGAACAAGCAGGAACTGAAGACAGTTGCAGTAGAGGACTGAGCATCACCAGGGATGAAACCCAGCGTCTGGTGATGTCTATGCGTTCCAGACTTCAGGCTGTAATTGACTGCAAAGGATTTGCAACCAAGTATTAAAAAGTGAAAGTTTGATTTATGATTGTTAATCTGTCCCATTACTTTTGGTCCCTTAAAAAGTGGGAGGCACATATACAAACTGTTGTTATTCCTACACAGTTTACCTGATTTGGATGTAAATACCCTCCAATTAAAGCTGAAAGTCTGCAGTTGAACCACATCTTGTTTGTTTCATTTCAAATTCATTGTGGTGGTGTATAGAGCCAAAAAGATTAGAATTGTGTCAATGTCCCAATATTTATGGACCTGACTGTATATGGCATGAATGGAGTATGGATCAGGCATAGATGGGCATGTATGAGGCAAGGATAGACATGTATGAGGCATGGATGTGCATGTATGAGGCACGAATGGGCATGTATGGGAGGGTGCACACAGAGGATTCCCTCCATTGAGTTAGAAGCAAGTCGGGTCCAGGGAGATAGTGTAAAAATATATGTGGATTAAAGAAGCACCCTACTCCACACCGGACTAGAGCATTTTTGACCCACATGCAGTATTGCTACGGGGTCCTGGCAGTCTGGTAAGTGGAAGTATCCATAGGGAGTGGATCCACACAAGATTGCACTTTATTTTGGCACGGATTGGAATCGATCTGCATAATAAGGAGCACTAAAGCACATTGCACTTTCACTGGCTACTTGCTTAAAATCAGATTTTTTTGGCACTTTAAGAATAAGAGTGCTTTTTTATTTAATTATTCATGGTGGTTTTTATGTATACACATCTATATATTATGAATAATTATTTTGCACTTTATTTTATATTGAATTTGCACAATTAGCACCGTTGCACTTTAATAAGATTTATTTATCTGAGGTTGATGGTGCAAGATTAAACTTTGCACATTTTTTCACTCAAAACACTTAGCCATTTTGCATATTTTGCACTTTACATAGTATACCTTTTTTGCGCTGTGTACCATTTTACTGATCTTCACAAAATCACTGGATTTTGAGCAGCGGCATTTTAGGTTAATTTAAATCATAGCGCAGGAAGCACTTTATATTTTTCATGCGGTAAGTAATTATCATTAAATTTTTTGTTATATTGCAGCAGGCATACAATATATTGTCAAAAGTATTGGGACGCCTGCCTTTACATGCACATGAACTTTAATGGCATCCCACTCTTAGTCCGTAGGGTTTAATATTGAGTTGGCCCATCCTTTTCAGCTATAACAGCTTCAGCTCTTATTGGAAGACTGTCTACAAGGTTTAAGAGTGTGTCTATGGGAACGTTTGACCAATCATCCAGAAGCACATTTGTGACCATAATGGGGATGCAATTGACACAGCCCCAAATGATCCACAATGACTCAAAAGTGATATGGTCCAGAAATATTTAGACAGAATAAAGGTGGATAAAGCACCTGGACCAGATGGCATCCACCCACGCATCCTAAAAGCATTAAACTCTGTAATTTCAAAGCCATTGTTTCTAATTTTTTAGGGACTCGTACCACTGGATTGGCGTAGGGCCAATGTGGTGCATATATATATTCAAAAAGAGATCAAAGTCTTAGCTAAGTAACTATAGACCTGTTAATTTAACTTCTATAGTCGAGAAGATACTGGAGTGTTTAATAAAAGACCAAATAGATGAGTTTTGCTGGAAAAAAATATTTTAAGCAACAGAAAGTATGGATTTATAGACAGAAGTTTTCAAACAAATCAGATTTATTTTTATGAGGTGGTAAGTAAAACCTTGGACAGAGGGGTGGCTGTGGATATAGTATTCTTGGATGTTGTAAAAGCGTTTGACAGTTCCCCACACATGGCTAATGTGTAAGGTAAGGTCTACAGGCTTGGAAACATCTGTTTGTAAATGGATGGAAAACTGGCTAAAAGATAGAATTCAGAGAGTAGTGTTCAAATCTTACTCTGAATGGTCTAAGGTTATCAGTGGTGTACCCCAAGATAGCTACGTGTAGCACAGAAATTATGTCACCACTACTTTTCTTAAGGTAATATCTGCATTGTTAAGCCATTTGGTACAAACAAAATTAATTTTTACCCTTTTATTAAAAGTTTTCATGTCAAGAGTTCAGGTTTAAAAAACGACGCTTGGAATGCTCAGTAAAATCTGTAGGTAAAACATCTACATCAAAAAGAAGACCACAAATGCCGGTTAATAATGAAGGCTAACAACAACAATATTTGAACCTTTACGTGTTATTCCTATGATATACTGTGTGTATACAGTGTGACGCTGCATCCGGCTTCCAGCTGTGCGCCGCGGATGTCCCCAGGAGGAGGAGGCACAGCGAGATCCCTTTCCCTTGGGATCTCTGGACCATCCACTCCCCATCCTCCATCCCTGGATCTGTGAACACACCTGTGGCTGGGTGCTTGCGTTCCAACCACCCCTCGGCACCCATCGTTGGGGATCCATGCTTTTCACCTGAATGCTGATGTTGATTCTTTTAAACGTAAGTGCATTGCAATAAATTTGTTTTTAATTTAAACACTACTCTGACCTGGCACCCTTGTTTCGTTTATTCTGCATGTCTGGAGGGATCCCTCACCTCTTCAAGGAGCAGCCGGTCTTGCACCTCAACATAATTGGACTCTCTCCCCCACATATACTACAGAGACCATCTCATCTTTCAACCCAGGACACCACACTGAAGCCCACCTGCGGACAGGTTTTTTGGATTTTATGACTATGTGCCATATATAACATTATGTACAGTCCATTATGTGATTGCAGTGAGCGCTGATCCATCGATCCTAGTCGGTGTAGTATTGTTTTATATTTGAACCTTTACGTGTTATTTCTATGATATACTGTGTATACAAATCTTCAAGCACATACCCTACTTCATTGTTCCAAATGGCTTGTGAGGTCTTTAGCACACCTGTTTTAAGAGAGAGGTTACTGGTGGAACAGCATAAAACTGTTTTCTTAGACATAAAAAAAAAAATAGAAAAAGGCTTAGTGTTGTGACATACATGGTTTGCTTTTTAATGGCTTACATGATAATACTAGCTTCTCAAAAGCATTAAAATAAATGGGAACTGTTTATATGAAAACATGCAACATGGAAAAATAAGGATTGTAAACTTGCATAAAACATCGGAACTAGACAATGTAGAAGCAAATATCTAAAACACAAACTGATGCTTTAGAAAAAGCTCACTGCATAGAATTTATTAAGATGGTATACTCCTTGGAACATGACAAAAATTCTGTATACTGCTAAAATGAACGTGCAATCACAAAATTGGACAAAATATATCTACAATTACTGTATATAGCAAGCATTTATATGTATTTCTTTCTGAACCAATACAGTAATAATAGTCCCGTGTTTTCCCTGTGTGATATAGGTATATTCATTTCAGTGGTAGAAAGTAAAATGAGGTTTTACCAAATGTAAAATTCTTTCATCTGAAATATATTTTAATTTCAACCATACATGTACAGGAGGCTTGCCTAAAAACATTTATGGTTATAAGGAAAGGATTGTGTAACTAAAAAGGCAAAACCTTTTTTTCCTGTAGTTCTGGATAGACTGGAGAAAGCTTGGAACACCAATCAGTTCTTTTTGCTGTCTGTGGCCCCGTTAGGGAGATTTTTTAATTTTCCGGTTTACCATCATCATCATCATCATCAAAAATGAAAGAAAAAAGGACACCAGAACAGTAACAGAGGGGGAACACTAGTTTTGGTGACAACCCAGGATTACCTCACTTTGGAGGGATATCTTCTCACTTCCTGTTTTGGATATGGGACATGCAGTGATGGGAAATCTCCCCTATGGCAGGCAGATGGCAAAAAAAAAAAAAAAAAAAAAAAACCTTGACAGGGTTTATAACCCTCCCTTACTCTATTCAAAGTTAAATATTTTTTTTTTAAATTCAGTTAGCATATTTTAGGATACAGTTTCTGAATACACAGTTCAGAACAGATGGATGCACTTGCAAACTGGCCAGCTGACGTCCTCTACACATTTTTAACATCGACCACAGTAGAATATTAAATTATTAACAGGAGCCTAACACCATAACATTAAATGGTTATAAAGCCACATTTGACTGTATTCACAAAGTGTATGTTACCCCAACATTACATATCCCAGATAGGTGTCTGTGGTACCATGTACTTGTATAAAAAAGTATCCTGTTCTCTGTGCATTGATTCCTTTGTGTGACATACCTGGTGATTATGCCAGTGCATGCAATCCATTTTAAACTTTATGGCAAACGTAGACTTGAATGAACACATAATTCAGGGCTTTGCACATAATGTTATTGTGCATAACGCCACAGGTGTGTACAAGCTCAGACGTGTACACGCTCAGATGTGCTTTTACATTATTGCATCCTATGTTTGTGCATTACTGCCCATATTAGGACATTCTATACCTGTATATTTAAAAACACAAGCAGTGTGGTTGCACATTTACATTATGGTGCAAAAAAAACTAGAAAATCTTATATATCCTAATAAAAAAAAAAAAAAAAAAAAAAAAGGTATACATACACATATACATATATATATATATATATATATATATATATATACACACACACACACACACACACAATTATATGTGAACCCACACTTTTTTTTCCCTATACCACTTGACCCTGCCAGTAGAGTTCATCGAATGCAGTTTCCTGTGATGGCGTGGTAACAATGCTACAGTTCAGTACAGTCAGTTCCTGAATTTAGAGAATATTTGCCTGTGCCTGCTTGCACTACAGCTAACATAGGATTTTTGCCTTACTTTACAGAACATTACAATACACAGAATTAAGTAATCCAGGTACAATGGGTTATATGCTGCTGCCATTAGGATATTGGCCACTAGAAAAACAAAACTGCAAAGACTGCCCACTATATCGACTCTCACTCTCAGAATGCATGTTTTGTTAGCAAGGAATAGTAAAAAGTTGACCCTAAGAACAGAGGGGAGGAACCAGTATCCTATAATGTACAGTAGAAAAAGGATTTTCAGTATGCCAAAAACACAAATTTTCTGAATTGTACATAACTTTGCCACAGGATGAAGTAATTTAGGTACACTGGGATGTCCAAATGAAGTCCTGAAGGGGGGGGATATATACAGCAAATACATCCACAAAACCTAAAAGGGTTACCAGGAATGGATCATCAGAGCCTACAGAACCAGATGTGGCACCTGTCCCAATGTATGACTATCCTTTAAATAATGTGCACATGGATAGGCTTTGCATAGAACAAACAAAAAAAAAAACTGCTAGGCAATGTAATGATTTTCTAGCTGGTAAGTGTGCTGGTAAAAATGTTGCTTTAAAACCCTTTCTTGTGCACCTTTCTTTAAAAGCTAGTTAAAAATATAGGCAGTTGCTATTTTTGCTTGCTTGTCGCATTGAGAACTCATTGGATGCCTTCAGCAGCATTGTGCTCTGCTGGGTTTTTTGTGTATCCCTGCCCCTTTAACCACTTAAGCCCCGGAAGATTTTACCCCCATTCCGACCAGGGGGTATTTTGCGATTCGGCACTGCGTGACTTAACGGACAATTGCGCGGTCGTGCGACGCTGTACCTAAACAAATTTGCCGTCCTTTTTTTCTCACAAACAGAGCTTTCTTTTGGTGGTATTTGATCACCTGTGCGATTTTTTGATCACGCGCTATAAACAAAAAAAGAGCGTCAATTTTGCAAAAGTAGCAATATTTTTCAAATTTTTTTATATGAAATTCCCCCCAAAAAAAATGTAAAAATCAAAATTTCTTAACATTTTCGGCCAATTTGTTTTATGCTACCTATGTTTGGTAAAAAAAAAATCGCAAAAAGCGTATTTTGATTGGTTTGCGCAAAAGTTATTGCGTTTACTAACAAAGGGAAAGATTTTTGTCATTTTTGTTGTTTTTTTTTTAACGCGTAATGGCGGCGATCTGCGATTTTTTTTGCGGTACTGCGACATTGCGGCGGACAGATCGGACCCTTGACTGACATTTTTGACACTTTTGGGGTTACCAGTGACATTTCTACAGTAATCAGTGCTATATATATGCACGGTTACTGTAAAAATACACTGGTAGTGAAGGGGTTAACTTTATTTGGGAGGGAGGGGCTGTGTGTGTCCCTAGGGGCGTGCTTTCTACTGTGATTGGCTGTGGCTTGAGCTGTAAGGACACTGATCAACGGATCTACATAGTAGATCCATGTGATCAGTGTTTTTACACCGAGGAGAATGACAGGTGGCTTGTTTACACAAGCTGCCTGACATTCTCCCTCTCCCCCGCCGATCGCCGAGTGGCCGGCGGACATCGGGTCCGCTGGTCACACGCGCGGGGGGTCCGTGACCACGCGGGAGCGCGCCTCAGGGGGGGCGCGCGCTCGCTCCCTAGACCCTCACAAGCAAGCGACGTAGCCCTACGTTAGTTTGCCTGTGAGGGACTGACCGCCGACGTAGATAGTCGTGCGGCGGTCGGCAAGTGGTTAAGGAGGAATAGACTGCCTGCAGCCATACCTGCCCTCAATGTATTAATTGCTATATAAGTATATATGTTTCAACATGGAGGCTCTCAGTTTAGAATAGGGGACCACACTATACAAGAGAGGCATTGTTAAGGCAGTGTGGCTTCTACATTTGCAAATGTTTTTGAAATGCAACCTCTGTTTTAACACAAATTGTTAGGCAGTGTAATTAGTTGGTGGCTGGCTAGCTAGTAAATGTGCTAGGAAAACATGTATTGCTTAGATCCTACCAAGCTGCTTGAAGAACCATACAACTGAAGCCAGCATCAGCTGAGGCATGAACACCCACATGGTAAAACGTATTGAATGTATAGACAGAAGACAAGGTGGCAGCCTTGCAATTTGTTGAACAGCCTGATGCTGAAAAACCCACAAAGCACTAATTCATCTGGTGGTGGGCACTTTAACCAGAAAAGGGGAAATCAGTCCTTGAGTTCATAAGCTTGAATAAAGGAGCTGACAAATCCACCTAGCAATTGCTGATTAGACTGTCATATAGGATCTAACGCTAAACCTGCTCTCTGCCACATTCTAAACCTAATCTATCTAACCCTGTAAAGCAAAAATCGCTATACTTATTACTATTTTGCAGCCAATCTGGTCCAGTCCCAGCATCAGCTGTCAGCGGTGGCTTCAGTGTGGAGGCAGGTGCAAGAGAGGCAGCCGACAACAGAAGCTGCATAGTAACACTATAGGTGGCGTCACTTCCCAGCCATTTCACAGCCATTGTCCGTCCTCTCCTGCACACAGCATCTGCTGCTGGAGACCAGACCGGATCAGCTGCAGAATAGGAAAGTACAGCGATTTTTGCTTTACAAGGTTAGATTAGGTTTAGAATGTAGCAGAGAGCAAGTTTAGCGTTAGTTAGTTTTTGCCTGGACTTACACTTTAAACTTACAGTGCCTTGAAAAAGTATTCATACCCCTTGAAATTTTCCACATTTTGTCATGTTACAATCAAAAACAAAGGGATTTTGTGGTTTTATGTGCTAGACCAACACAAAGTGGAACATAATTGTGAAGTGGAATTAAGACGATAAATGGTTTTCAAAACTTTTTACAAATAAATCTTAAAAGTGTGGCATTAATTTATATTCAGCACCCGAGTCAATAGTTTGTAGAACCACCTTTCGCTGCAATTACAGCTTCAAGTCTTTTTGGGTATGTCTCGATCAGCTTTGCCCATCTAGAGTGAAATTTCTGCCCATTCGTCTTTGCAAAATAGCTCAAGCTCTGTTGAGATTGGATGGAGAGAGTCTGAACACCAATTCAGTCAGGTTTTCATCTAAGATTTCACCTTTATTTTGGCTCCATTCATCTATCCATCAACTCTGACCAGCTTTCCTGTTTCTGCTGAAGAAAAACATCCCCACAACATTATGCTGTCACCACCATGTTTCACGGTGGGAATGGTGTGTTCAGTGTGATGTGCAGTGTTAGTTTTCCACCACAAGCAGCATTTTGCTTTTAGGCCAAAAAGTTCAATTTTGGTCTCCTCTGACCAGAGCACCTTCTTTCACGTTTGCTGTGTCTCCCACATGACTTCTCTCAAACTGCAAACAGGATTCCTCATAGCTTTCTTTCAACAATGGCCTTCTTCTTGCCACTCTTCCATAAAGGCCAAATTTGTGGAGTGCACGACTAATAGTTGTCCTGTCGGCAGATTCTCCCACCTAAGCTGTGGATCTCTGCAGCTCCTCCAGAGTTACCATGGGCCTCTTGGCTGCTTCTCTGATTAATGCTCTCCTTGCCAGGCCTGTCAGTTTAGGTGGATGGCCAGATCTTGGTAGGTTTGCAGTTGTGCCATAATCTTTCCATTTTCAGATGATGGATTGAACAGTGCTCAGTGAGATGTTTAAAGCAGGGTTAGATTATAAAAAAATATCCCAAGCTTTGAACTTCTCCACAACTTTATACCCGATCTGACTGGTGTGTTCCTTGGCCTTCATGATGCGGTTTGTTCACTAAGGTTCTATAACAAACCTTTGAGGGCTTCACAGAACAGCTGTATTTAAACTGAGATTAAATTACACACAGGTGGACTCTATTTATTAATTAGGTGACTTCTGAAGGCAATTGGTTTCCCTAGATTTTAGTTGGGGAGATCAGAGTAAAGGGGCCTGAATACAAATGCATGCCACACTTTTCAGATATTTGTAAAACATTTTGAAAACCATTTATCATTTTCCTTCCACTTCACAATTATGTGCCACTTTGTGTTGGTCTATCACATAAAATACAAATAAAATATAATTTACATTTTTGATTGTAACATGACAAAAATTTTCAAGGCACTGTAGTAAAAAAAAAAAAAAAAAACTGTTACAAAATTGTTAAACAGAATCAGGAAATGTTTATTTCTGCAACCATAGACAGTTAAAAAGTCCCATGTCAAGTATATTGTGAGAATTTACTATATATATATATATATATATATATATATATATATATATATATATATATATATATATATATATATATATATATATATATATATATATATATATATACATACATACATACATACATACATACATACATACATACATACACACACACACACAGTATCTCACAAGAGTGAGTACACCCTTCACATTTTTGTAAATATATATTTTCATGTGACAACACGGAAGAAATTACAACTTTGCTACAATGTAAAGTAGTGAGTGTACAGCTTGTATAAGTGTAAATTTGCTGTCCCCTCAAAATAACTCAACACACAGCCATGAATATCTAAACCGCTGGCAATAAGAGTGAGTACGCCCCTAAGTGAAAATGTCCAAATCGGGCCCAAATAGCCATTTTCCCTCCCCGGTGTCATGTGACTCATTAGTGTTACAAGGTCTCAGGTGTGAATGGGGAGGTGGTGTGTTAAATTTGGTGTTATCGCTCTCACTCTCATACTGGTCACCGGAAGTTCAACATGGCAGCTCATGGCAAAGAACTCTCTGAGGATCTGAAAAAAGAACTGGTGCTCCACATAAAAATTGCCTAGGCTATAAGAAGATTGACAAGACCCCGAAACTGAGCTGCAGCACGGTGGCCAAGATCATACAGCGGTTTAACAAGATAGGTTCCACTCAGAACAGGCCTCGCCATGGTCGACCAAAGCAGTTGAGTGCACACGCTCAGCATCATATCCAGGGTTTGTCTTTGGGAAATAAACGTATGAGTGCTGCCAGCATTGCTGCAGAGGTTGAAGGGGTGGGGGGGGGGGGTCAGCCTGTCAGTGCTCAGACCATACGCCGGACACTGCATCAAATTGGTCTGCATGGCTGTCATCCCAGAAGGAAGCCTCTTCTAAAAGATGATGCACAAAAAAGTCGGCAAACAGTTTGCTGAATACAAGCAGACTAAGGACATGGATTACTGGAACCATGTCCTGTGGTCTGATGAGACCAAGAAACTTATTTGGTTGAGCTGGTGTCAAGCGTGTGTGGTGGCAACCAGGTGAGGAGTACAAGTGTGTCTAACTACAGTCAAGCATTGTGGTGGGAGTGTCATGGTCTGGGGCTGCATGAGTGCTGCCGGCACTGGGGAGCTGCAAAACATTGAGGGAACTATGAATGCCTACATGTACTGTGACATACTGAAGCAGAGCATGATTTCCTCCTTTCGGAGACTGGGCCGCAGGGCAGTATTGCAACATGATAACGACCCAAAACACAATTCAAAGAGGACCACTGCCTTGCTAAAGAACCTGAGGGTAAAGGTGATGGACTGGCCCAGCATGTCTCCAGACCTAAACCCTATTGAGCATCTGTGGGACGTCCTCAAACATAAGGTGGACGAGTGCAAGGTCTCTAACATCCACCAGCTCCGTGATGTTGTCATGGAGGAGTGGAAGAGGACTCTAGTGGCAACCTATGACGCTCTGGTGAATTCCGTGCCCAAGAGGATTAAGGCAGTGCTGGAAAATAATGGTGGCCACACAAAACTCACTTTTGTTGCCAGCGGTTTAGACATTATTGGCTGTGGGTTGAGTTATTTTGAGGTGGCAGCAAATTTACACTATTATACAAGCTGTACACTCACTACATTACATTGCAGCAAAGTGTCATTTCTTCAGTGTTGTCACATGAAAAGATATAATAAAATGTTTACAAAAATGTGAGGGGTGTACTCACTTTTGTTAGATACTATATATACATTATACATTATATATATATATATATATATATATATATATATATATATATATATATTTTACACACACACTGTTTACTATTCCCTTATAATTGGTAGCTTCCTCATAAAATCTGTAAAGCTTCCTCAGTTTAGCTCCGTCAATCAGCAGTTAATCTTGCTTACAACATAAAACGTAATATAAACATTACCTAAACCTATGGCATGTAGGAAATCTATGGCTGGAGAAATATTCAGGCTGCCTTTACCAACCTCCTTCTGAAAATGCTTGGTGTGCTGGCTGTCATGAACCTCTATCCGAAGTTATGACATCACTTGCTACATATATGTTTGGGCACAAGAAATGTAAAAAAAAAAAAAAACAAAAAAAAAAACAAAAAAAAAAAACACTAACTGGCATCTTTAATATCCTGAAGCACAAATTAAAAAAAGAAAAAAAAAACTCACTTTTTGTAGCATTCAATATATGTTTAAGAGAGTCCAATACATTTTCAGTATTTTCTAAGATAGATGCATAGATAGATGTGTGTTATGCTGACCACTCACATTTCAGACGCTTTTTATTCTTTTCTGGACCACTTGTCTTTCTGCTAAAACCTTTTAATGCAAAGTTGAATATCAATACACAGACTTCTGTAAGCTAGCCTGAATGTGTTCATAGGGGAGTAAAACAGCTTACAATCGGATTGAATCCATGTTGTAGCTTTCTAAAATGCCCAAATACACCCCCCCCCAAATAAATACCCCCCCCCCCCCCAAAAAAACAAAGCAAGCTAATATTACAGCTAAGACCCCGTTCACACTGGGGTGACCTTGTCAGGCAACCTGGTCGCCTGACAGGTTGCCGTAGATCGCCTGCTATAAAGAAGCTGTGGTCCTGTTCTAATAGGAGCGACACAAGTCGCTCCGACTTAGAAAAAGGGTCTGGAGCTTCTTTGGGGCGACCTGGAGCGACCTGCATTGACTTCAATGATATGAAGTCCGTGCCGGCCGCTCCGAGGTCGCGGTGCGAGCTGCGCACCACGACCTGCGAGGTCGCCCCGGCAAGTAGCGTCGCCCCAGTGTGAACGGGGTCTAACACACACAGCAACAAGGCAAGCAAAAACAGCAGTATAGTGCTTGTTTTATAATCTGAACTTTTTTTTTTTGTATTTATCATGGTGCCATTTTGCAATAAATGTGGATTGGCACATTAAGGAAAAGCAACCCACTCTACTACAAAGTATTTATTGCTTCGCTGTATGCATGTTTAGATTTATCTTTGCCCTCAATAATGTAAACAGATGGGTTAATACAGAGCCTTCATTTAATTCAAAGACCAATTAAAGAATTTACCAAATTTCACAATATGAATAATGGTAATTGTCTAATAATAATAATGAATAATGGTAATCTAAAATATCTCTCACCAAGTGAAAGTATTATTTAAATGCATAACAGAAATGGCTAAAACGTAAAAATAACACACATAAAGGAGTAATCTATAAAAGTAATGGTGTTATAGCAACCAGATTGCAGAAGGTAAGAGCATGTTCAGTATGGCTGCATATTTCCTCTGCCATGTTTTCCTTAAAAGGTGGGCAAGTCTACATGAAAACCAGTGCTTTCAACCAACCAAAGTATTTCAACTGCCCAGCACATGTCCTGTGCAAACAAGAAAGCCACTTTGCTTCCCCCCAAAAGCTGTTGTTCAGATTGAGAAGACAGGGGCAGAATGTTACAAGCAATAAGAATTAGTGAAGATCTTAGACGCAGAACTTTTACCAGTGTCTGCTTTTTGTTTTGTTTTTTTAATATAAAATGTGCCAGGGCAAAGCTTTTTTTTTTTATCAGCCATTTATAGATCTGAACATGAAATATAAAAACCTCTATTTGCTGCTATGAACAACACCCTCACTTTCATGATATACCACTGCTTGTTACCAAGGAAATATTAAACTACATATATATTTATATATTTTTTTTTTAACTGCAAGCAATAGTTTCAAGCTGCTGTTCTGCTTCAGCAGCCATGGCTGCTGCTTGTAATTGTTCTGTTTCACTCTGAATGGCATTACTTGTCACTTGCTTGCGCTGTTCGCTATGCATATTGTTTTCATGACGTTTTAGATCAGAAGCCTTGGCAAATGCTTTTGGGCACGAAGCACAAATAAATGGTTTCTCGCCTCTGTGTCTTCTTTCATGGTCTTTAAGGTGGGATTTGTGTTTAAATGCTTTATCACAATGGTGGCATGCAAATGGCCTCTCATTACTGTGTACTCGCTCATGCTTCTTGAGATCTGGGGCCCGGATAAAAGATTTGGCACACACGTCACAACTATAGGGCTTGTATCCTGTATGAATTTTCAAATGCTCCTTTAGGTGTGCCTGTGTGGTAAAAGCCTTGGCACACATTTCACACACAAATGGCCTGTCAGCTGTGTGCAACTTCTCATGCTTTCTTAGTCGAGCCTCATCTGTAAAAGTCTTCCCACATGCTTGGCATGCAAACTGCTCCCTGTGACCATAAAGCAAATACTCAAATTTCATATCACCGGTCGTTGTCCATGCCTGTGCTTGCTCATCTTTTACTTCATTAATGCTGTCATTATAAGTTAGAGCTTGAGGTGTCTGTGACCCTAAATCCTTAGGTTCAGTTGTTTCCATTGTTTCAACTTCTTGACCATAACAATTGACTTTCCGTACTTCTTCACTTCCTAATTCTTTGAGAATGGCCTCTTGAACTCGAAGAGTAGAAGTAGGCGATTTTTCCTCTTCGTGGCTCTGAGGAGTTCCTTCAACTGTGTCATCTGAAGGGCTATCTTCATGATCTCCAATCTCTTCAACTTCATCATCTTGATTGTCATTGGCTTCACCAACTGGACGACTTATCTTTAAGCTGGTTTCATAAGCATATTTGTTTTTTGGAGAAGATGGGTTTTCATCTGAGGTGGAAACATCACGTTTTTGAGAGCATAATTTATCCAAAAATCTTATTCCAAGTATTTGGCCTGAGGACATCATCAGATTCACATCTTCCTTTTTAACTGCAATTTTAGCAGTGTACATATAGTTAAGGACCTCCTCAAATATGTCAGACCTCAGAAAATCAATTTCTATGACAGAGGAACTATCAACTTCCAGCTTCTTGAAAAGTTTTTTAAAGTATGTACTGCAAGCAGCAAGTACACACCTATGTGCCCTAAATTTTACATCTTCAACCACAATAGCAATATCACAAAATTCACCTTCAAGTCTTTGCTCATTAAGGGTCTTTAAAAATACAGTTTTATGGTCATCATCATTATATTTCAGTGTCTCAGACATGCTTATGAAAAAATCCTAAAAAAGGGAAAGTAGAAAAAAAAAGTATGTTAATGAAAATAATTACCAGGGTTACTCCATGAAAATCTAATTTCTAGTGTGGTAAAAAAAAAAGTAGATGTATTTATATATTTTTTAAAGATACTAGCAAATGTGTGCCAATTTCAGAACAGGCAAGTTTATGTAGTGGAGCTGAATGCCTTGTTAGCAGGGGGCTAGTTGGGTGGGAAGGAGACACTAGGACTGGGGAGTGAAACGGAAACCCCATGAGCAGAAGGTTGAATGTCCACGCAGGGATGCACTGTGACATGGAGAAATGAGAAGGGCGGGGTTAAGTAGCTGAGGAGGGATGCAATGTGAGCCAGAGGGTGAAATGGCTAGGAAAAGATAGAGGGTACGATTAGTGAGGGGGTGAAATAGCCAGGGAGGGAGGCGCTGTGAGCGAGGTGAGGGGTAAAGTGATGGGGAAAGAGCTGTTAGCCAGGGGGACAAAAAGGTAGCTGGAGAATGGGGATCTTAGTGGAAGAGAGTAGAGGACATGCTATATGCAAGTGTGATGGGGCAGGGTGTCAAGGAAAAATTAGATTTTTGTACTTACCGTAAAATCCATTTCTTTGAGTTTATGGACAGCTCTCCATTATTCAGAACCACAGGGTTATATTGCCCCCTTCAGGAGTAGGACACTAGACATAAAAAAGCCTTGGCTATGCCTATGGGCAGTTCTAGGTGGTATACATTCCCCTCTCCGCTATAGGCCTTCGGTTTAGTAACAAACAGTGTCAGAAGTATTAAAACTCCATAGAGGTGTGGGTGCTGATGCCATCAAAAAACTCAGAGAAATGGATTTTACGGTAAGTACAAAAATCCAATTTTCTCTTTCATTCATTGACGGACACAGCTCTTTTCTATTCAGAACCACAAGGACATCCCCAAGCAGTGCTAAACATGAGGAGTGGGACAACAAAAAATCCCAAAGGCTAAACAGATTAGCCAACCAGGTAAACAGGAGTTCAACAAAAAATAACTGGAGCCCAACCTGAACAATTACACCCCGAAGAGGGAACAGACCCTCTAAATAGCCTGCAAAACTTTGTGGTCAGAAAAAGCATCCACAGATGCCAAAACATTTACTTTGTAGATAGTTTAGTGGAAGTGTGCACTGGCGACCATGTGGCCGCCTTGCAAACCTGCCCCACTGAGGCCTGATGACAAAAGTTCCCAAGAAGCACTAAGCGCCCTAATAGAGTGCGCCATTAAAAGGTAAAGGAGGAACTCGACCCTTGACAGAATAGGCCTGAGTCACAGTCTGTCTGATCCATATGGAAATGGTTGCAGAAGTGGACAGCCTTTTCTTGGCCTGTCCATGATCACAAACAGTGAGTCTGACCTCTGGAAAGACTGGCTGCCAAATACACCTGAATCACCGGAACCACATCCAGGGCATGCAAAGCAAATTCCTTAGGATGTTTGGGCCTGGGACACAGGGAAGGCAACACAATGTCTTCATTCAAATTGAAATGAGAGACTACCTTATCTTTGTGGACCACCAAGTAGGACAAGATAACACCGCCAGCTCCGACACCCTGCGAGCAGAGGTGATAGCCACCCAGGAGGGATTCCTGACACCAGCCACCATGGAAAGGGGGGGGGGATTTGGGCACAGGACCACCATTAGCAGCCAGCCTTCCCCCAGCCATGAAGCCCATCCACCGGCGGCACGCCCCCCAGATACAGTGCAACACACCATCCCCTGCTACTTTCCAACCCACTAGGCTACCCTAGAGGAGGGGGCTACCAAGATGACCCACACGGACCCCCAAACAAAAGGGCAGGTTTGACCATCCCAGGGAGGGACCCGCGTCCACCCCAAACCCATCCAGGGAGAGAAGGGGGGACAGATACCGACCATACCAGGAACCAGGCAGGCACCACTCCAGACAGAACCTCCTCACCATCGAAATAGGGAGGGCGTCGGCCAGGAGGAACACTGCCACTCTTGCCAAGACCCAGTTGTATGCGACCTCGCGATGCATTTAACTCGAAGGCCAGCCCCCGTCCAGTAAAGCTGTCACGGCCACCCTAGCGCAGAGCTCTGGTCTGCGCACGCTCGCTGGCCAGTCTGGGGGGACCACTGGATCTAGATATCCAGCCCATCGCCCAGTCTGGCGGTTAGTCGTAGCTCTCACAGGAAAAAAAACAGGAGAAAAAAAAAGCCATTTAAAAAGGAAAAGGAAAAAAAAAAACTGCCAGGACCAGAGACCCTGGCAGGGAACTAGGGCCTTACTCCTGACTAGGCAGAAAAAAAAAACGGAAGGCCTATAGCAGAGAGGGGGAGTATACCACTTAGGACTTCCTATAGGCAAAGAAAAGTCTTTTTTCTGCCTAATGTCCTACTCCTGTAGGGGGCAATGATGACAAGCATCTGAGTAGTGAGGATCACTTCCTGTTCACTCTCAGATCAAGGCTGTCAAAAGGGCTGAGGACTTCCTTAAAGTGACAACGTTGGGCCAATCACCAAGCACTAACCCTGCCACATGAAAGGAAAAGTGACTTACAAGTTCTTCTTTAACTGGAAATATAGGGGTTGATTTACTAAAACTGGAGAATTCAAAATCTGGTGCACCTCTGCATAGAAACCAATCGGCTTCCATTTTTTTTTTGGTCAGAGCTCAATCAAACAAGTTGAAGTTAAAAGCAGATTGTCTACCATGCACTGCTGCATCAGATTTTGCACTCTCCAGTTATAATCAACATCATAGTGTCACTCAGGAGATGAATGGTGTGTCCGGGACTAAAGAAAAGCTGCTGTAAAGAAGTGCAATTGAGAAAAAGAGAGTTCAAATGCATCACTGGACCATTAATATGAACGGTAAATAAATATAAGTGTCCGTCACCCTGAGTGTGGTAGTGATAAATAACAAATCACAGTGATACATGTTTAAATTGAATAAAATGATTAAATGAAAAAAAATGAAATAAAATGCAGCAACAACAATGCAAAATCCCCTGTTGAAGTCACATGTTGTGTGACGTAACGCGTAGGGCCCAGGATACCGGAAGTGAATCACATACAAGCTCGGCGCTCGTGGATGTCAGACCTCTGTATTTGTGTTTATGTGAGTACATCTGTTGCTTTTTAATAAACTATTCCCAAAACTTATTTTACTATGGAGCCTTCTCTTTTTTTACATCTGAATATGGAGCGAGTCGGATGATAAAGAGAAAGATACCCCAAAGGAACTACATATGTTGTGTATGAACAGAGATTACCTACCATTGAGAAAAACCTTATGCGGTTACCTTACAGCAGTAAGGTGAGCGGCTTGTGCACCCCCAGGTGCATGTTGCACTGAAGATTGCATGATTTATCACAGGCTGTCACCTATTTCATAGCTTGAATTCACAATGCCTTGAAACAGAGACTGTCATTTCATATCACTGTCATTTGTCTATTTGAACCGTGCACTGTCACCTATTTTACAGCTTGGATTCACAGTGTGTTGACACAAGTTGTTGCATTTTATTTTATTTCAGTTTTTTTTCATTTAATCATTTTATTCAATTTAAACATATATCACTGTGGTTTATTTATCACCATCACACTCAGGGTGACGGACACTTATATTTATTTATTGTTCATATTAATAATCCAGTGATGCATTTGAATTCACAAGGTTTATTTTAACATTTATTAACTGTACCTTGCCGCGCAACATTTTTTATCACTTGCACTTTACTTATTAGCCAGGGTTTTGTGTTTGCCAGCTGCTTGGTTTATTTCTCATATCCCCTTCAAGAGATAGCGCAAGAGTTTTAGACCACTTTACATTTGCTGAAAAGAAGTACTACTGGGCAGGGTGGAATTAAAATAAACCTGTTGCTTTCACCTCCATAGGAATAACCTGGGTTTGCTTTAAGACTTCCAGTTCTTGGTGATTGACTTTGATTTGAGACTGAAGTACTCACAAAACTCCCTTGAAATCCTAACACAACTTTACAAAGGCTTCTATTTATTTTTAGAGAGGAAATGGACCTGTAACATGCATTTATAAATCAAGAACACATTCAAACACTTTAAAAAGGGACTTGATAATAAAAAAAAAATTACTAACACTATTGATAAAATAACATACCATGAACAAAACAGTAGTTGTCCCTAATGAAGACTGGCGGATTCAATGTTAAAGTGATTACCTGCAAGGAGAAATACAAATAAAGGGAAAGGGTTAAATAAAGGGAACTGAAATGTCTAATCTTAACAAAAAATCACATGTCTACATAGTAAACACATTTTAGATTTAAAACTGTAGTATTATTAATTAGTATTCCAGATAAGCGGCATCTTAGGTGTGTGACAAACCCAACCAGGACAGGAGCTTTTAGAGAGGACTAGGGGGCAAGCCTCCTACCCACTGATTTTGGCCCATGGAGAGAACAGATCATTCTCTGATGATAGACAACCTCGTAATGAACGATGAGAGCGAGGCTTGGATTACTTCTCTGAATAAGGACAATAAAGCTGGAGTGGATGGAAAGGTGTAACATTAGCCACTTCCGGCCCGCGCTATAGCCGAAGTACGGCTACAGCGCGGACTCGAATTTCCGGGAGGCCGTCTTTAAAACGGCCTCCCAGTAACAGGCTCCCCGCGCGCATTGGGGAAAATCTGTGTCGGCCGTGTCCCTTGGACACAGCCAATCACAGATCGTGGTAAATGGCCAATCACAGCGGCCATTTACCACGTGATCGGACCGTGCAATGAGAGATGATCTCATATGTAAACATACGAGATCATCTCTCATCGCTAGCTCTCTTCCTCACACGGAGACTGCAGTGTGAGGAAGAGGAGAGCAGATCACCGGTAAGGGGACACAAAGGAATATAATCAGAGCACTGATCACTAGTGCCCTGATTACAGAAGTGGGGGAAAAAAATGCCACAACCGCCCACAGTGCCCGCCATCAGTGCCCACAGTCAGTGCCAATAGTGTTGCCAGTCAGTGCCCATCAGTGCCTGCTCATCTAGGCACTGATGGGCACTGACTAGCAGCACTATGGGCACTGATGGTGCTGCCCATCAGTGCCACCCGTCAGTATCCATCAGTGCCACCCATCAGTGTCCATCAGTGCCGCCTCAGTGCCACCTATCAGTGCAGCATATTAGTACCTCATCAGTGCCCATAAGTGCCACCTCATCAGTGCCCATAAGTGCCACCTCATCAGTGCCGCCTCATCAGCGAACATCAGTGAAGGAGAAAAATGTATTTATTTTCAAAATTTACTCACAGAAAATAAGAAAAACTTTTTTTTTTTTTCAAAATTCTGTCTTTTTTCTTGTAAGAGATAAAAAAGCCAGAGGTGATTAAATACCACCAAAAGAAAGCTCTATTTGTGTGAAAAAGTCGCCTAGTGGCTACATTTCCACTATTGCAACTCCTAAGTTGTGCGATTTATAGTGTGACTGAGTGCAGCTTTGATTCAACTTTACACACTCTGGATCAAAGTCACACCAAAGTAATGCAGGCACCTTTTTCAAAGTCGCATAGATGGGAACGGGTGCCATTGAAATCAATGGGCTGTGACTGGTCATGCAACTTTATGTGTCCAGTCGCATGGCAAGTGGAAATGGAGCCTTAAACTCATTACTCATATGTAATGAGCAATAGAAATCGATCTGTATCCTCCTAAACTTTCATAAATGTTACTTTATACCTTGGGAGGGATGGGGGTGGGGCTGGGCAGGTCTAGGCATGCCTGTCTAAGAAAGACCGACAATCTTTTCAGGAAGTGAAAGATAGCTAAGCGTTGTCGGTGAAGAACAGGAAGAAGCTGTTTGTCTAGCTTAGATAAGACTTTCTAAGCTAGACAACCAGCTAGCCAGAAAATGAATAATATCAAAAGATAAAGATATTTAACATACTATTACTAGGAAAAATATGGATTTTAGTCTTACCGCAAAATCCTTTTCTCTGATGTTCATTGACGGATAGCTCCAGAATCTTCTTGACCATTGGGTTAATGCTAGTGATCGACCGATATTTTTTTAGTGCCGGTACTGATATTTTGGTCATTGGATATCGGTATCGGCCGATATTTTCGGACATTTAAAAAAAAAATTATAATAATTTTTTATTTGTCACAGGTACTGTTGTGGAGGGATCTGGGGGTCTAAAAGACCCCAAACCCCTCATCTGCACTTAAAAGCATTCAAAACAGCCAATTTTGGCTGTTTTGAATGCTGTCATTTTTTTTTAATCTGGCGCCGAATACAATAGGTTTTTACATGGAGATCCGATCAGAGCTGAATGCAGCTTTGATCGGGTCTTCTCTTCGACGGTCGTGGAGGTAGGATGTCCAGGTCTCCTGGTGGGACGGGAGACCCGGGGGAGCCGCGAAAGGCGGCGGGAGGGGGGGGGGGATGTCCCCTCCCTCTCCTTGTAATGACAGCCGAGCAGCTTCTCAGCCGCATCGGTTGTCATTACAAGACAGCCGACCGTCGGCTATGAACGCCGGTACCAGGGTGATGCCTCTAGCTGCATGCATCACTCTGGTACAGCACTTTCCTGGAATATTGGCAATATCGGTAACCTCAGGGGCCGATTCCAATATATCAGGGAAAGTGCATATCGGCCCCCGATATATCGGCTTTGACGATAATCCGTCGATCCCTAGTTTATGCTGCCCCCTACAGGAGTAGGACACTAGATAGGAAAAAGCTTTACCACGCCTATAGGGCAGTCCCCAGGGGGTATACTCCCACTTCCTGCTATAGGCATTCAAGTTAGTTGCTAGCAGGGTCAGAAGAAAAATAACTAAACTCAATAGCGGGGTGGGTGCTGTGTCCGTCAATGAACATAATAAAAAAGGATTTTACGGTAAGACAAAAATCCAATTTTCGCTTTCGTTCATTGATGGACACAGCTCCAGAATCTTCTTGACCAATGGGACGTCCCAAAGCAGTGTTAAACATGGCGTGGGAAAAAACTGAATTTTTGTAAAATCTTACCTGTAAAATTCCTTTCTCTTTCTCCTCCGACAGTCGCCGCCTCTTCATATTCGTCACTATGGGGTTATTGACCTTTTCTCCGTAGGAGTAGCTAGGCAACAGAATATGTCAATATTAAAGCTTTTAACATATCCCACCCCCAGGGGGTGGTCCCCTCAGTCAATACCCTCCTGCTTCCTGTATCCATACCTCAGTTTCAGTAGAATAGCAGTAGAGTACACAAACAAACCCCAAAAGAGGGGCGGGGGCGGCGACTGTCGGAGGACTCAGAGAAAGGAATTTTACAGGTAAGATTTTACAAAAATTCAGTTTTCTCTTACGTCCTCCGACAGTCGCCGCCTCTTCATATTCGTCACTATGAGGACGTCCCAAAGCAGTGCATACATGAGGGGTGGGAAACTCAGCCGCGCCTAAGGCAACGCAGTACCCACAGCAGAAAAAAGGAACCTCACCAAAGGCAGGAAACCAGCTGGGCAGCATGAAAAAAACTTGCTCAACAGGAGCAACAACCCAGGAAAAACAAATAACCTAGGGACAAGAAAACATCCCAAACAGCCAATGGCCCAAAAACAAGGGACCCTAAGGCACTGCCGCACTAAGAACCTTGCGGCCAAAGGAAGCATCTGCCGATGCCTGAACATCCACTTTGTAGAACTTTGAGAAGGTGTGAACGGATGACCAAGTCGCCGCCTTACACACCTGAGCCACAGAAGCCCGATGATGACAGGCCCAAGACGTACTCAGAGATCTGGTAGAGTGCGCCTTCACAGGCATAGGGGGAACTTTTCCCTGCAAAGCATACGCCTGTTCAATGGTCTGTCTGATCCATTTGGCGATGGTAGAAGCCGACGCCGCCATGCCCTTCCGAGGCCCCTCTGGAAGGACAAACAGAGAATCCGTCTTGCGAAAGGATTTTGTCGATGACAGGTAAACCCTGATCGCCCGAACAAAATCCAAGGAGTGTAAATCCACCTCCTTTGGATGTTTAGGCTTCGCGCAAAGCGAAGGCAAGACAATGTCCTCATTGAGATGAAATTCCGAGATCCTCTTCGGAAGAAAAGAAGGGTTAGGTCGCAAGACCACCTTATCCAAGTGAATCACCAAATACGGAGACCTGCAGGACAAGGCTGCCAGCTCCGACACTCTGCGAGCCAAAGTGATCGCCACCAAAAAAGCGACCTTCTTGGACAACATGGACAATGAGATCTCCCTGATCTTTTCAAAAGGAGCACGTTGCAACACGGACAGAAAAAGGTTCACGTCCCATGGAGGCAAAGGCTCCCTCCTAGGAGGGACTAAATGTCGCACCCCTTGAACAAAGGTGCTAACCAAAGAGTTAGACGCCACAGGGCGTTGAAAAAGAACGGCCAGCGCAGAAATCTGACCCTTAATCGTGGCCAACGCCAAACGCTGGTCCACACCCATTTGAAGGAAAGACAACACCCTAGACACCGAGTATGAGCGAGGGGAAAACCCCCTGGACTCACACCAGGCAAAATAGGCCTTCCAAGTACGGTAGTAAACCTTCCCCGAAGAGGTCTTTCTAGCATTGATCAAAATGTGAATGACCTCAGGGGAGAGACCCCTATCCCTCAGGACCTCGGTTTCAACAGCCAGGCCGTCAAAGCCAGCGACTGTAAAGCAGGATGGAATATCGGTCCTTGAGACAGAAGATCTTCTCAAAGAGGCAGACGCCATGGAGCGTCGACCGCCAGATTCACGAGGTCTGCGTACCAAGACCGGCGAGGCCAGTCTGGCGCCACCAGAATCACCGTGAGCGGTTCCGAGGACAACCTGCGAAGGAACCTGGATAGCAGCTGAATCGGTGGGAAAGCATACATCAGGCGATACTGATGCCACGGAGCCACTAACGCGTCCGACTCGTCTGCCCGAGGATCGCGCGTCCTTGCCACGAACCTTCCCACCTTGTTGTTCAGACGAGACGCGAACAGGTCCACATCCGGAAGACCCCACTTCGCGCACAACATCTGGAAGACATCCGGGTGGAGTGACCATTCCCCCTGGTCCAGGGTCTGGCGACTCAGATAATCCGCCTGCCAGTTCTCCACCCCCGGAATGTGAACCGCTGTTATCGCCGGGACGTGCGTCTCGGCCCAAGACAGAATGTCGGCCACCTCCCGAGCCACCCGGGCACTCCTGGTGCCCCCTTGGTGGTTGATGTAGGCCACCGCTGTGGCATTGTCTGTCTGCACCCGAACCGGACGGCCCTGAAGCCTGTCCGTCCAACGTCGAAGGCAGAGATTTATCACCCACAATTCCAGAATGTTGATCGGAAGGGAGGATTCCCCCTCCGACCAAGTACCCTGGGCGGACAGAACGCCCAGAACACCACCCCAGCCCGACAGGCTGGCATCCGTGGTGATCACCGTCCACGAAAGAGGACGAAAAGACTTGCCCCCCGACACTGCCGGGGACTGTAGCCACCACAGAAGATCCCTTCTGGTGCGAGGACTCGAGATCTGAAGATCCAGAGATTGCAGTCGCCCGTCCCACCTGGACAGGATCTCCGCTTGGAGACCCCTCGTGTGAAACTGGGCGAAGGGAATCGCCTCGAAGGCCGAGACCATCAATCCCAGACACCTCATGCACGTCTGGAGGGACGAGCACGGAACGTCCCTGAGGGACCTGACTTCTTCCTGAAGTGTCCTGAGCTTGTCTTCCGGCAGGAAGACCTTCGCCTGAACAGAGTCCAGAATCATTCCCAGGTAGGGAAGACGAACCGACGGACACAGCGTCGATTTTGGAAAGTTTATCGTCCAACCAAACTCCTGTAGAGTTTGCACCGTGACGGACAGGTCTTTTACCAGACCCTGACTGGTTGCAGACCGAACCAGAATGTCGTCCAGATACCCCAGGACCAAGATGCCCTGGGCTCTCAATAAGGCCAGAACCGGTGCAAGCACCTTGGTAAAACACCCGCGGAGCCGAAGCGAGACCAAAAGGCAGCGCCACGAATTGGTAATGATCCTCCGCAATGGCGAATCGAAGGTACCTCTGGTGACCCTCGAAAATGGGGATGTGAAGGTATGCATCCTTCAAGTCGATGGAGGCCATGAATTCTCCCGGAACTAGAGCAGCCACCACCGAGCGCAGGGATTCCATGCGGAACTTGCGAACCCGCACAAAGCGGTTCAGAGCTTTCAAGTCCAGAATCGGACGTACCTTGCCCTCCTTTCTGGGCACAGTGAACAGATTTGAATAAAACCCCCGAAATCTGTCCCGATGAGGCACCGGAACCACCACTCCCTGAGCCCGCAGGTCCCATACCGCCAGGTGCAGATCCCGCAAACGCTCCGGAGACAGTTGAAGATTTGAGGGAAAAAATCTGCCTGCCGGCCGAGAGAGAAACTCGATCTTGTAACCGGACCGAACGATCTCCTGAACCCACCTGTTCCGAACGCGGGCCAGCCAGGGTTGAAGAAAACCGAGCAAACGTCCCCCCACCCCAGAACTGGGTGAGGGCACCCCTTCAGGCCGCATTGTTATGGGCAGCGGACCCGGACTGGCCGGACTTCTGCTTACCTGTCCACGGCTTCTTTTGGGAGCCTTGAACTTTGAAGGGTTTGCCCTTATAGTGCGACCGAAAGGCACGAAAGGACCCCTGAGAGAGTCTAAACGAAGCATGCTTCTTACTTTGAGCAACCTTAGCCTTGTGAGACTGGGGCAAGAGCATGCTCTTACCCCCAGTGATCCCCTTTATCAGCGTATCCAAGGATTCGCCAAAAAGGCGAGATCCCGTATAAGGTAGATTAGCCAGAGTTTTGCGAGAAGATTGGTCCACAGACCAACATTTCAGCCAAATCAAGCGGCGTGTCAACACCGCCACGCTGTGCACACGTGCAGCCAAAGGGACTATATCTAGGTCCGCATCACACAAATACATGACACCCTGATGAATTTGATCTACCATAGCCAACGTTGTCGGCGGGGCAGAATCAGCCACCAGGACACGCCTGAGCACCTGCGTCCAATCCGCGACAGCCTGAGCTGCCATAAGGGAAGCAAAAATAACTTTTAGCATGGAACCGGTAACCGAGTAAGTATGGCGGGCAAGAGACTCCAGCCTCCTGTCCGTGGGATCCCGGAACACCGGGGTATCCTCCGCCGGAATCGCAGTAGATTTATTCAAAACTGCCACCGCGTGATCCACCGGAGGCGGCACACACCAACGTTCATCAGTGGCGGGTGTGAAGGGATAACGCAGCTTGAACCTACTCGGCACAGCAAAAGGCTTCTTTATATTGCGCCATCGTTCACTAACAGCACGCTGAAAATCCTCAGTGCAAGGAAAAACCTGCGATGACTTGCGTCTCCGCTGCATCCCATAAGAGGCCAGGACGGCAGGAGGACATGGTTAATCCTGCAAATGCATCGTTTGTTTGATAGAAGCAACCAATTCATTCATGATTGCAAGATTTTCAAACGAGCCAGGGGGGGAATCATCAACCCCTTCAACCTCTGCCTCCCCTTCCGACCCTGCAAGGTCCAGGGACGAACGGGACCCCAGCCATAGCAGCCCCATCACCATCGCCCTCTGAATCAGAGGAAATTGAAACTCTGGGCCGTTTTGTGGATTGAGCAGCCACAAGCATCTGCTCCTGAGCAGCCAGGTTAGCCACAATGGTAGCCAAATCACCCCCCTCGGGGGAGCAGCAGCAGCCCCTTGGCCTCCCATTAAAGTGGGAGGAAATTTGCTTTCCTGAGAATCCATGCCCCCAAAAGTTTGCAGGAAAAAAAGGGTTACTGCCCCTTTAAAATCGCGGCGAGCGCAGCCCACCGCACACACACAGCACACACCGACCCCCACAGGGAGGAGTACAAACTTTAGGCAATGAATACAGGAATAAAGAAGGTAAACCTGGAGAGATCACTTAGGCTGCTGCATCGATCGCTGTTCTCAGGGAAAAGGAAGTGATGCAATAACGACCGCTCCTATAAAGCCTATGGAAGGCTACAAAAAAATGGCCGCCGGAGGAGGATTGCAAAGCCAGAGATCATGCAGCGCTGACATGTGGCTGGAGCGATCGCCGCCAAAATGGCGGCGCTTGGCGCCAAAAACGCCGCTCCCTTCATGCAGTAATGGCCATCACACGCCTGCAGTATAATAAAACAATGGTGGACCGCAGCAGCGGCCGCCGCATGTATGCACAAACATGTTTCACATCATGCCCCACAGCATACAGCCTGTCATACAGAAAAAGCACACAGTCTGTAACACAGAACAGTGCAGGATAGCCCCCCTCCTTGCAGCCCACAGAAGACAGCAAACCAGACAGGGAGCCCAATAGTGTGTACAGAAAAGCAGGGTTACACAGTCCCAGACTGACACCCACTAAACAGACAGGTCCCCACACAGAGTACACTTACCTTCTGAATGGCGTGGGGAGCCCGCACAAGCGATCAAGCCGCTGCACAGAGGACAGGGAGAGTCGCAGCCAGGACGCAGCAGAACAGCGGTGTGAAACCGCATGGCGTCCAGTGAGGTAGCCATCTCACCGCAGCATCCCTGCAGCGAACAGGGATGGGTCGTTCACACATGCCAGGAAAAAACCTGACTGAACGCTTGATGGCAGGCTGGGAAGCCACTGGCCCACAACCTGCGACCAGGGGGGCCAGCCCGAGACCCAGCCCGCACGATCCTCTTCATCAGAAGAACTAATGCTGAAAAAATAAACAGCTAAGTAAAGATAGAGAAAAACACTCAAATAAAATCAAAAAGAAGATAAAGGCTGAGACAAAAAACCCCAGCACAGAAACAGCCTGCTACTCCTGATAGCTAGACAATGAAACTGAGGTATGGATACAGGAAGCAGGAGGGTATTGACTGAGGGGACCACCCCCTGGGGGTGGGATATGTTAAAAGCTTTAATATTGACATATTCTGTTGCCTAGCTACTCCTACGGAGCAAAGGTCAATAACCCCATAGTGACGAATATGAAGAGGCGGCGACTGTCGGAGGACATAAGAGAAACATAGCAGAAAAAATTCCCAAAAGGCTAAACCTAGCCAACCAGGAAACATGGAGCTCATCTGAAAAAAAAACATACACCATCAAAGAGGACTAGTTGCAAAACCTTGCAGCCAAAAACAGCATCCGCAGATGCCAGCACATCTATTTTATAAAATTTTGTGAAAGTGTGCACAGACGACCAGGTGGCCGCCTTGCAAACCTGCATCACTGACGCCTGATGGCGGAAGGCTCAGAACTAAGCGCCCGTGTAGAATGCACCTTAACAGGGAAAGGAGGAACCTGATCCTTGATTGAATAGGCCTGCACTACAGTCTGTCTGATCCATCTGGAAATGGTCGCAGCAGACGCGGCCAACCTCATGCGAGGTCAATCCGTAAGGACAAAAAGGGAGTCTGATTTACTAAAAGACTCAATTGCCACCTGATTGCCTTGCATTCCCTGGATGTGGTTTGGGCAATGTCCTTAGGATGCTTAGGACACAGGGAGGACAACACAATGTCTTCATTCAGATGGAAACCAGAGACAACCTTAGGAAGGAATAACTGACAAGGGCGAAGCACCACTTATCTCTGTGAACCACCAAAAAAGGTGAACAGCAAGACAAAGCAGCCAGCTCCAACACTCTGCGTGCAGAAGTATCGTCACCAAGAAGGCTGTCTTCTGGGACAATGTAAGCCGAGGAATCTCGCAAATATTTTCAAAAGGCGTGTCTAAAGAACCAACAGTACCACATTGAGATCCCCATGGAGGCAATGGACACCGCACAGGTGGAGCCCAATGGCAAACCCCCTGAACAAAGGTGTGAACCAAGGCATGTGTAGCCAAAGGACGTTGAAATGGCCGTGGCATTGTCCGATTGAATCCGTACCGGACACCCTTGAAGACGAACCGTCCAATGGGCCAAACAAAGTTTGATCGCCCGAAGTTCCACTACAATGATCGGTAGTTCTGGACTCCTCCAGTGTCCAAATCCCCCAAGCACATTCCGTGCCCAAAAACATCTCCCCACATGGAAAGGTGGCATCCATGATGACCACAGTCCAGTACAGGGGAAGTAAGGATTTTCCCTGTCGAAGAGCTGGAGAGCGAAGCCACCAGATCACAGACCCTCTCGTACCCCGGCTCAGCAGAATCAGATTGTCTAGAGACTGTGGATTCTTGTCACACTTGGCAAGAATCTCCCTCTGCAGAGGTCTCGTGTGGAATTGTGCAAACAGAACCACTTCAAAAAGGTAGACACCCTCAGGCCTAGCACCTGCATGCAAGTTCTGAGAGACGACTGCTGGACAACAGAAGTTGAATAGCATCCTGTAGCTTCTGGAGCTTGTCCAACAGAAGAAACAACGTGGCTGAGGCTGAGTCCAGAGTCAAAAATTTCCACAGTATAATGAATTCAAGCGCTGACCGGAACAGGCTACACACAGAGACATCCACTAAAAATCCTGGCCAGGAAAAGACTTGAAGAAACTTGTCAATTAAAACCAATCAGATTTATTGAAGAATAAAAAAAAATATAAAATACCAAGTCAGATGCGTAATGCAATATTATCGTATACAGGAAAGGTAGACACTTTCTTGGAATTGAAATCCTCCCTCCGTGCAATAAGATGTATTCTGCACTGTGGTCCTAGCGTGAGATGGAATAAGCAAAGGGTTGACTCCTACCAGAGGGGGGTCAGCTCAGTGGGAGAGAGCCAGCTGTCCAGTAAGCAGAAGTCTGGGACAGGTAGAAGCAGTCACATTCCCCGGCCGTGGAACGCTCTGAACACTGCGAAGCCGATGCGGCGCCGGGTGATGACGTCACTCACCGCGCCCATACACGGAAGGGCAAAGGAGGAAGGTGGAGGGGAGGAGAGCGTCTGAGGTTTGTCCCGTTGCTATAGCAACATGTTTCACGCTCAAGTGCCTTGTCAAGCTGCTTGACAAAGCCAATTTCTGTTCAACCCTCCATTAAAAGGAAGGTCAGAATTCGAGTTACCGAGAAGGACTCACACCACGCAATGTACGTATTCCACGTACGATGGTAGATCTTCCTGGAAGTAGATTTCCTAGCTTTCTACAGGGTGCAAATCACCGACTCAGATAAACCCCTATCCTTCAGCACCTGGCGTTCAACAGCCAAGCTGTCAAAGCCAGCGACTGTAAAGCAGGATGGAAAAATCGGTCCTTGGGACAGCAGATCCTCCCTGAGAGGAAGCTTCCAAGGAACATCGGCGACCAGACGCACCAGACCGACATACCAAGCTCGGCGAGGCCAGTCCGGAGCCACTAAGATGACTGGAATCCCTTCTGCCTCAATCCTGCAGAGAAGTCTTGGCAAAAGCTTGAGAGGAAGGCATAAATCCGACGATACTGACCCCATGGGGCCACGAGCGCATCTGTGACGTCCGTCAGAGGATTTCTTAGATCTAGCCACAAACCTCTGCACCTTTCTGTTGAGCAAAGATGCCAACAGATCCACCTCGGGGGTGCCCCACCAGAGACACAGTTGATGAAACACCTCGGGTTGAAGGGACCACTCCCCTTGGGCCAACGCTTGCCGACTGAGGTAATCCGTCTGACAATTTTACACCCCGGGAACATGTACAGCAGAGAGGGCTGGAACTAATTCTGCCCACCTTAGAATGCCGGCTACCTCCAGAGCCACCAGGACACTTCTTGTGCCCCCTTGGTGATTGACATAAGCCACAGCCGTGGCATTGTCCCAATGAATGCGCACTGGACAACCCTGAAGACGATCCGTCCAATGGTCCAGACACTGTCCAAGTCTGATCGCTCTGAGTGCCAAGACATTGATCGGTTGTCTGAACTCTTCCAGCGTCCAGATTCCCTAAGCAGAGTACTTGCCGAGGACCCCTCCCCAGCTGGACAGGCAGGCATCCATGGTGACCACTGTCCAATACAAGGGGAAGGATTTGCCCAGCCAAAGCGCCGGAGAAAAAAAAACACCATATCAAGGACTCCTTGATTCCCCAACTCAGCTGGATCTGATTGTCCAGAGACTGCAGAGTCTTGTCCCATTTGGTCCGAATCTCCCTTTGCAGGGACCTCATTTGGAACTGTGCAAACGGAACCGCCTCAAAGCTAGACACCATCAGGCCCAGAACCCGCATGCAAGTCTGGAGGGATGACCATCTGCTGGACAGCAGGAGACGATTGCAGCCTGCAATTTCTGGAATTTGTCCAGAGGAAAGAGCACTCTGGCTAAGGCCGGGTCCAGAGACCGGCCCAGATAGTCCAGCTTCGTGGACGGAACCAGAGCAGATTCAGAATACAGCCGAACTCCCGCAGAGTTTGCATAGTGATCATCAGGTTTTCCACCAGTGCAGAAGGAGATTCCGCTCGTAGAAAGAGATCGTCCAAGTAGCCCGATACTATTATCCCCCATTGGCATAACGAGGCTAGAACCAGGGCCAACACTTTTGGGAAGACCTGAGGAGCAGAGGCGAGACCAAGGGGTAACGCCACAAACTGATAATGCTCCTCTCCAACAGCAAAGCAGAGAAAACGCTGGTTACTGGCACATATTGGAATGTGAAGGTAGGCATCCTTGATGTCGATAGAGGCAAGGAAATCCCCCCGGATGCAGGGATGCCACCACCATTCAAATGGACTCCATTCTGAACTTCTGCACCCGCACAAAGCAGTTTAGCGCCTTGAGGTCCAGAATTGGAGACACTTTGCCTTCCTTCCTGGGCACTGTGAACAGGTTTGAGTAAAAACCCTATAAACGTTCTGGAGTCGGAACCGGGACAATCACCCATTGAAGTAACAGGTCTTGTACCACCCCAAAGAGGCCCTGCAAGCAGTCCGGGTACAGGCGAGGGTGCACCATCATGCTGAAGGAGCCTTGTCCGTGGGTCTGGAGAAACCCGCTCTCGGCTTGCCAGACCAGGTTTGTTTAGATCCTCCAGAGGAGGTCCTGAAAGGCTTCGAGCCCTTGTCAGTTGACCCTGAGGGACGAAAAAAAAAAGTATGAGCTGAGAAAGAAGGCCCACATCTATGACAATGTTCCTTGCCCTTAGTAGCCTGCTAAAGAAAAGTACACTTTCCCCCTGTGAGACCTTTAATTATGTCATCCAGGGCAGCTCCAGACTGGCGATCTCCTTGAAAAGGAAGATCAGTCAAGGCCATTTCAGAAGTCTGGTCTGCAGACCAGCACTTGAGCTAAAAAACACGCCAAAGGACCACTGCCAAAACAGAGAGCCTGAGGACTAGGGGAGCCGCATCCAAAGGGGCATCACAGATAAACTGCAGCCCCTGGACCAGCTGGTCTGCAAGCTTAGCAAAGGCAGGGCTGTTCTCCCTCCAGGTCCCACTAGAGCTGCACGATTCTGGCCAAAATGAGAATCATGATTTTTTAGCTTGGAATAAAGATCACGATTCTCTGTGTAACAAAAAAAAATTGGGATAACTTTACTGTTACGTTTTTTTTTTTATTCATTAAAGTCTATTAATTGTGTTTGAAAGACTGCTGCGCAAATACAGTGTGACATAAAATATTACAACACTCGCCATTTTATTCTGTAGGGTCTCTGCTAAAAAATATATATAAAATGTTTGGGGGTTCTAAGTACTTTTCTAGCAAAAAAAAAATGATTTTAACTTGCAAGCAGCAAGTGTCAGAAAAAGGTCTAGTCTTTAAGAGGTTAAACTTCCTTTCTCCCTGGCAGAGGGAAGGAAAAGATACAATGTAATCATTTTGTTTATAGTTACTGGGAGAATGCTGATAGGCGTTTGTTTGCAGGAGGCTTTTTTTTTTTTCTTTTTCTCCACAGCTGTTCTCTCTGCAGCTATGCAAAGAATCGAGCATATGTCAGGTTTAGATCGTCAGGGGGGGTGAATCGAGATCGCGATTTTCATACGATTAATCGTGCAGCTCTAGGTCCCACTCAGTCAGAGTTTGTGACACCAGGGCAATGCTGATTACCAGCCTCATTGCTGAACCTGCCACAGTGTACATATTGTGGGCCACAGCCTCCACCTTCCTGTCAGCCAGATCCTTAAAGGCCAGGTGCTTTTTTTCTAGCCCATCGCCCAAAAGTCACCTCCACCCGGGAACACAAGGGACTCCAGGACCGCCGTCAGTGAATTGAGGGATGGTTGGGAGCCGGAGGGCCCCGCAGCCTCAGAGAGGGGATCAGGTGGGGAGATGTGCTCCAAAGACTCCATGAGTCACCAGGGGGACCCCACAAAAAGTGTAAAACACTGCAGAGGGACAACCCCCACTGTGCTGGCATCACCACCTGGTCATCAGGCACAAGCACCAAGCGATCCTCAGAAGAGAGGAAGAGGACCCCACCAGACTCACCACCCAGCAGAAACATGTACCTGCAGCCAAAAGGATAATCTGCACTCCACATGTGGCAATCAGGAAGTGAAAGGATCCAAGAGTCAGCACCAGGGAATGAAGAGGGGCTCCACTGCCATGGTCACTGTTCTTTCCAATGGCAAACCACAGCAAAATGGCCACTGGACTACACAAACATGGCCACTGTGTTTAGAAACACAGAGGCTACATCAAAATGGCAGCCCCGCACGGCACCACAAGGCTTACAGGGACCCAGGAGGGAACCCAGGACTCAAGGGCAGATCCAGGCAGGACAGGGGGCCCTGGCAGGAGCCCACACTAGGTACAACCCCCCCGACAGTTTGAATTTTTTCACCTTTGCATTATTCTGGAGGAACACCAAGGAATTTTTTCCACTGGACACATTCTTAATAAGTTATTGGTTGAAATTACAGCGATGCTGAGTCACAATTGACCACTTGTTGAACAAACTTTTCAGCACTTTGTTTTGGAATAACACTCATGAACTTTCACTGTTTACCGTCTCATTTATGAATTGAAGTTGCATGAATAGCACTTTATTTTTGAAGTATTGATGGGTTTTCACTGGTCATATGGTATATGAAATGTGACAGTTTCACTGGCCACCTGCTTATAATTTATTTACACTGTATTTTTAAATATTAGAATTATTTGCATAAGGGATATGGATTTATATATATATATATATATATATATATATATATATATATTTTTTTTTTTTTTTTTTTAATTATTTAGTCACAATTATGTGATGCACTCTAGCACTTTGAGGTTGTTTTATAAATGTAGTGTGCAGCTCTCATTTTCTCAAGTGTTGGTATTTATTCATTTTTTAATACTGTGATGACCAAAAGCGTACTTATGATTGGTGTTTACATGTCCTATTAGCGTAGGCTTTTCTATACTTGCTTATTAAATTCACACAGTATAATTTTTAGGGTGCATATAATTAATATAATTTTGGCACACTGTTTCTTTTTTTTTTTACATATTTATTCATTCACATATAATTTCTATCAATTTATTCAATGATATCACGATTTGCACTCTAGCACCTTCTAATTGTTATCGGCTTGGGGGTTTGCGCTGTAGGGATTACTTTACCCAAGGAGGGGCCCACATCCACCCAAAACCCTCCAGGGGGAGAGGGGAGGGGGGGGCAGCTGCTCACAATACCAGAAACCAGGCGACACTCCTCCAGACAGAACCCCTCTCCATCGAGGACATGGGGGGGGGGGCTGTCGGCCAGGAGGAATGCTTAAACTGGGGCCGAGACCCAGTTGTATGCGACCTCGTGAAGTGTTTAACTCGCAGGCCAGCCCCCATCCAGTGGGGCTATGTTGCGGCCGACGTAGCGCAGAGCTGAGGTCTGCACATGTTTGTTGGCCAGACTGGGGTGACCAATGGATCTAGATTATCCAGCCGTTGCCCAGTCCAACAGTTAATTGTAGATCTCACAAGAAAGATCCAGGAGAAAACATTTCTATCTAAAAAGAAGAAAAAAAAATTGGCAGGACCAAAGATCCCAGCAAGGAACTAGGTCCTTACTCCTGACTAGGCAGAAAAAAAACGAAGTGCCTATAGCAGAGAGAGGGAGTATACCCCCCCCCCCCCAGGACTGCCCATGGGCGTAGCCAGACTTATTTTCTGCCCAGTGTCCTACTTCTGTAGTGGGCAGTATAACTCAATGGTTAAGAATATAATGAGCTGTGTCCGTCGATGAACAGAAGAAAAACTAATTTTAACTTGTAAACAACAACATGTGTCAGAAATAGGGGTGTTTAAGTGGTTAGAGAGTAGCCTATGGAGATTTCTAAGTACCAAATGTTGGCGCCTGTCCACGAGTGTGCAATTTTAACCAGTTGCCAATCGCCCACCACAGATATACTGCGGCAGGGCGGCTCGGCAAAATCACGTATATCTACGCGATTTCATGCTCACGGCCTCGGCAGGGTGCACCGCCGAGACCGCGATCCCGCTGTGATTAGACAGGCAGTGGGAGGAGCGGTGGTGATCGCCGCCAGCCTCCCGCAATCGTCAGAGAAACTGACAGAAGACCCACCTGCTTATCTAAAAGCAGGCGAGTCTTCTGTCAGACAGGCAGAGAGATCAGGAGTTTCAGCTAAGCTAGAAACCCTGATCTCTCTGTGCCTGTCACAGAGCCTTCCCCCCACAGTGAGTAATCATATTTAGGCATACATTAACCCCTTTGATCACCCCCAGTGTTAACCCATTCCCTGCCAGTGTCATTTATACAGTAACAGTGCATATTATTTAGCATGGATTACTGTATTAATGCCTCTGGTCCCCAAAAAAAAGTGTCAAAAATGTCAGTTAGGGGTCCGATCTGTCCCCTGCAATGTCACAGTATGACAACTTAGGTATCTATTTACTTTGTGTAATATCATCTTTCACAATACATAAAAAAATTGAGGTAAATATTGTTTTTTTAAATTTAGTAACCACTCAAATGACGGCTGAGTGGAGCGGCTCTCATTCTGGGATGACGTCATAGGACAGCGTCCAGTTGATATTGCGTGCGCCGTGTTCCTGGGACAAGGCGCACCCGCGGCTCTTTACCCATGTGTCCAGCCACAGCCAACCACATGTAAACAGGGAAGTGCCGTTTATTGGCTTTTCCTCTCTCACACTGACAGAGTGTGAGGTGAGGAGAGCTGATAAGCAGCATATCCTCATAGGGAATACATGTAAGGCATTGATCACACTGGAGCGTTTTTCAGCTCCTAAAACGCTCATCTCTGAAGTCTCAAAAACGCCCAACAAGCAAAAAAACCCCATTCATTTCAATGGCCCCTGTTCACATTTGAGCGTTTTTTTTTTGCCTGAGGCTAAACGCCTAAAGCTCAAAAACGTACACAAGCTTCTTTTTTGGTAGATTACAAGCATTTTTGTTAAAAGTCAATGCCTGCCTTCAAACACCTAAATAAATGCCTAAATATGATCTGCTCAGGTGTGAATGGAGCCTAAAAGGTAATCAGTGCACTTATTACAATGCAGCCCCAAAAGTGCCCATCACCAATGCTACTCTGTGCCCATCAGTGACACCAATCAGTGCTGTCTTTCAGTGCCGCATATTAGTGCCACCCTATCAGCGACGCCTCATCAGTAAAGGAGAAAATCTTTATTTACAACATTTTCTGACAGAAAAAAGAAAAACTTTTTTTTTTCTTCAAAATGTTTGGTCTTCGTTTTTTTTTTTTACCAAAAGAAAAAAAAAAAAAAAACAGTCGTGATTAACCACTTGCCGACTACCACACGACTATGTACTGCAGCAGTCAGCCTCTCCTGGGCAAAGTGGTGTAGGGGGTACGTCACTCGCCCACAAGCCTGTAGGGGGCAAACGCTCCCACCCCCGCTTGTTCCCTGCCTTCCGCGCACGCGACCGGCGGCTCCGATCTCGCTCAGGAGAGGGAGAAAGGCATACGGCTGATGTAAACACAGTCGTCTGTCATTCTACCTTAGATCATCACTGAGGCTATACGATCCTGCTATGTAGGATTGTATGTCTCTGTGATGATCTAACAAGCCACGCCCCCTGACAGTTAGAATCACACCCCTAGGGACACACACAACCCCTTGATCACCAATAAAGTTAACCCCTTCCCTGCCAGTGTAATTTTTACAGTAACAGTGCATATTTATAGCACTGATTACTGTAGTAATGTCACTGGTACCCCCAAAAGTGTCAGTCAAGGGTCCAATCTGTCCGCCACAATATCACAGTCCCGCAAAAAAAAAAAAAAACAATAAAAATGACATCTTTCCTGTAGTTAGTAAACGCAGTAACTTTTGCGCAAACCAATCAAAATACGCTTATTGCAATTTTTTTTTTTTTACAAAAAATATGTAGCAGAAAACAAATTGGTCTAAAATGTTAAAAAAATTTTGATTTTTATATTTTTTTTGAGAATTTCATATAAAAAAAAAAGTGAAAAATATTTTTTTTCAAAATTGTCGCTCTTTGTTTATAGCGCAAAAAGTAAAAAAATTGCAGAGGTGATCAAATACCACCAAAAAAAAGCTCTGTTTGTGGGAAAAAAAGGACATCAATTTTATTTCAGTACAGCGCTGTATGACCGCGCAATTGTCCGTTACAGTCACGAAGTGCCAAATCGCAAAATAGGGCCTGGTCTTTGAGCAGCCAAATCCTCCGGGGCTTAAGTGGTTAAATACGACCAAAAGAAAGCTCTATTTATGTGAAGAAAATAATAAAATTAATTTGGGTACAGTGTTGCATGACCGTGCAATCGTCAAAGTGCGACAGCGCTGAAAGCAGAAAATTGGCCTGGGCAGGAGGGAAGTAAAGGTGCCTGGTATCAGGATCGCCATCCGGGGGGGGGGGGGGGGGGGAGTTTTAGACAGCCAATACACTTGTAAGGGGCCAGCTTGCCCCACCCCCAGCAGCAGAATTTAATTAAACTTTTAGCAGGAAACCGCTGGCCCGCACGCTGTCCACAACTAAGAAGCTACCTACTACCTACAGGCTGTACCCCTGGACTTAAGCCAGGGCACTGATTCATCCTCCCCATGGGCGGATTTGGTGGGAATGCCAGTGGGCAGGCCCTGGGGAAAGCTGAAGGGCAGTCCGCGGGGGGGGGGCCCATGCCTAAAGCTGTGTAAGGGGCCCCAAAATTTCTGATGGCTGCCCTGCCCAGTATTGAAGAAAAATTTATTTTTTTTCCAAAGGAAATTGTTACATTGTGCAGCAATTTTCCGAACACAAATTACAACAATCACTATTTTATTCTCTAGGGTCTCTGCTATATATATATATATATATATATATATATATATATATATATATATATATATATATATATATAAATAATAGATAGAGGTTCTGAGTAATTTTCTAGCAAAAAATTATTTTTACATATAGAAGAGGAAAGCCGGATCGCGCCCGCTACAGAAGCGGTTAAAACTTGGACAATAAAAGATAAAAATGGGAAATAGGGGCTTCCAAAAGCTAAAACATTTTATTTCAGTCATCCTCAGACAAATGAAAGCGGGAACTACAAAATATTTGTAGAAACAATAAGTTACACGATCAGCTATGAGCGCTTTTCTGTACTGATCTCCGATAGCGCCGCTCATACACCACACTCGGGCATCCTACCCACTGAGCAGAGCCCGGCGTGGTCACGTGATCATTCCTCGCTCCACTTCCATCGACGCCGCGCAAATAAAAATCACGCGCTCCTAGGGACAAGAGAAGCTCCAGCGCGCACACGCAACACAGGAACGTCCGCCATGACAGCCCCAGCGCATGCCCAACATCACCATCCCTCTTCCCTAGCCCAAAGCCTCTCACGGACACCGGGCTTTACCGCTGTATAGACCTAAAACCGACGTGCATGCACGCCTCGGTCATTTTACAGCCAGCCACGTGAATCACAAGCACAGGGCACGAACACCCTTCACAAGTTCACAGCCCGCAATGCAGCGAGAGCGCGCCACCCGCGTCCACTCCATTCCACAGGCCCACCAGTCCTTGCATTAAATGCTATCCCCCGAGGTACTCACCGTGTGTCTGGCCGTGAGGAGGTTTATTACAGAGGATATTAGGGTGTAATTAGACCAAAAAACAGTGTTTGGGACTCGTGCACGTCTCTGCACCTCCTGCACGAGCAATGGGGCTGTGTGCATGCGCCGTAGGAAGTGGGCGCGCCGCGCAAGCACGGTACTGCCCTGTGTGTTAGTGGCGGCACCGCCTCTTGTACGTTACTGACGAGGCTCGTCATAGCCCACTGAACCTGTCAATGTCATGCCATTGCTTGGTAGTTTTCTTTTACTGTTATGCCATTAGCGCCGCGTCTGTCACGCACTTTTTATTTTAACATGAATAGAGGTTTGGCTGTGCGGGTTCGCGGATGGGGGAGGAGGGGCACGCTGGAGGTGCCAGCGGGGACTCTGTGGGAGGCGGGAGCGGTGCGCGCGCACTGTCTCGCGCGGGTATGATGATGCCGCGCGGACTTTGCTGTACGTGACCTCAGCAGCAGGGCAGGCGAGGGGGAGCCGTGCACAGAGAGAGCTTCGTCTGTCACGGCTCTGTGAGTGTGAGGAGTACACGTCTACCTGGCTTCCTGTTCCCCACACTCACATGGGGGCTGCATAATTGCACAGTATGAAGTGGAGTCATGGCTGAATATTTCTCTCCAGTTTGCTGCTTCTTTCCCATTCTCATTCATTTTCATTCATTCTCATTCATTTGGACATTGTTAGGCTGTCCATGTATGATGTACCACTGGATCTCCAAACGTTTGTATGAATGTTCTAAATGCTGTATGACCGTGCTTCAGCATTTGGCTTGCTTTTAACCACTTAAGCCCCAGAAGATTTTACCCCCTTCCTGACCAGGGCCTATTTTGTGATTCGGCACTGCGTGATTTTAACGGACAATTACGCGGCAGTGCGACGCTGTACCTAAACATATTTCACGTCCTTTTTTTCCCACAAACAGAGCTTTCTTTTGGTGGTATTTGATCACCTGTGCGATTTTTTTTTTTGATCATGCGCTATAAACAAAAAAAGAGCGACAATTTTGCAAAAATAACAATATTTTTCAAATTTTTTTATATGAAATTCCCCCCAAAAAAATGTAAAAAATCAAAATTATTTAACATTTTAGGCCAATTTTTTTTGACCATATGCTTGGTAAAAAAAAATCGCAAAAAGCGTATTTGGATTGGTTTGCGCAAAAGTTATTGCGTTTACTAACAAAGGCAAAGATTTTAAAAAAATAGTGTTCTGCTACTTTCACACCTATATATGTGTATGTGTATATATACATACATGGGTGTGTGTATATATACCCCTACACAGAAGATCAGATGTCATACCTGACTCCAAAGACGCCCAAAAAAACGCCAGCTACAAAAATGCCCAAAAAAACGCCAGCTACAAAAATGCCCAGGTGTGTTTTTGCAGCAGCCGTTTTTTTTGCGTCTTTGGAGGCAGACAAAACATCTGAACTTCTGTATAGGGGTATATATACACACACACACTTATATGTATTTATACACATACACACATATAGGTGTGATAGGAGCGGAGACATATGCCTGTTAATTATTTCATTAGCGCAAGCATAGTGTTCTGCTATTTTCACACCTATATATGTGTATGTGTATATATGCATACATGGGTGTGTGTATATATGCCCCTACACAGAAGTTCAGATGTCATGCCTGACTCCAAACATGTCCTCAATAAACCCCTATAAACGCCTGCAGCAAAAAGCAGGGTGACAGGTGAGAAGCCATATCGCTGTTCTATAAGTGACCTAAGAGAAACAATCTTTTCTCTATAGTGGTCACCATGACATGGAAGGGTTTTGTCACCCTGCCATAGCAGTCAGAGTCAGTTAATCCTACACTACACTACGGTCCCCTTACACTTAACACTTTCCCTACAGAAACTAGATTATTAAATCTAACTATAGTGGAAAATAGCACCCTAACTACACTAGATATCCCTTTCCTCACACTAATAATTGCTAAATGACACTTTGAAGCAGAAGTAACGGAACTGCTTCCATTCTCTTCCACGTCCCTGTATTACAATGCTAGGAATTTGGCGGGGCTATCTTATATACTGGGGGGCGTATTCACTAATGATTGGCCTCTGGACCCCCTAGTCACTCCAATCACATTCCTAGCATTCTCCTGCCCCCTCAATTGGCTTTTACTGATGGTTCTGGTCCAATCAGGGGCTTTTAAAGCCCATTTCCTGTCCCATTGCATTTTGGTCGATTCTGGTTGCCGAATTCCGAACTTTTTCAGCAAAAAGTTAGGAATTCGGCCGAACCTCGAACAGCCAATGTTCGATCATCCCTAATTATTACCTGTCTGGAGGTGAGCGGCCATTTTTTACAGTGTGGGATTTTAGCACATCGGTGTTATTGTTGGAGTGGAGAAGTACTTCACGTGCACGGATCACATTTGCTTGTGTTGCGCCTGCACCTTTGCACATGAATATACAGTGGGTACGGAAAGTATTCAGACCCCCTTAAATTTTTCACTCTGTGTTATATTGCAGCCATTTGCTAAAATCATTTAAGTTCATTCTTCTTCCTCATGAATGTACACATAGCACCCCATACTGACAGAAAAACACAGAATTGTTGACATTGTTGCAGATTTATTAAAAAAGAAAAACTGAAATATCACATGGTCCTAAGTATTCAGACCCTTTGCTGTGACACTCATATATTTAACTCAGGTGCTTTCCATTTCTTCTGATCATCCTTGAGATGGTTCTACACCTTCATTTGAGTCCAGCTGTGTTTGATTATACTGATTGGACTTGATTAGGAAAGCCACACACCTGTCTATATAAGACCTTCCAGATCACAATGCATGTCAGAGCAAATGAGAATCATGAGGTCAAAGGAACTGCCTGAAGAGCTCAGAGACAGAATTGTGGCAAGGCACAGATCGGGCCAAGGTTACAAAAAGATTTCTGTTGCACTTAAGGTTCCTAAGAGCACAGTGGCCTCCATAATCCTCAAATGGAAGACGTTTGGGACGACCAGAACCCTTCCTAGAGCTGGCCGTCCGGCCAAACTGAGCTATCGGGGGAGAAGAGCCTTGGTGAGAGAGGTAAAGAAGAACCCAAAGATCACTGTGGCTGAGCTCCAGAGATGCAGTCAGGAGATGGGAGAAAGTTGTAGAAAGTCAACCATCACTGCAGCCCTCCACCAGTCGGGGCTTTATGGCAGAGTGGCCCGACGGAAGCCTCTCCTCAGTGTAAGACACATGAAAGCCTGCATGGAGTTTGCTAAAAAACACCTGAAGGACTCCAAGATGGTGAGAAATAAGATTCTCTGGTCTGATGAGACCAAAATAGAACTTTTTGGCCTTAATTCTAAGCGGTATGTGTGGAGAAAACCAGGCACTGCTCATCGCCTGTCCAATACAGTCCCAACAGTGAAGCATGGTGGTGGCAGCATCATGCTGTGGGGGTGTTTTTCAGCTGCAGGGACAGGACGACTGGTTGCAATCGAGGGAAAGATGAATGCAGCCAAGTACAGGGATATCCTGGACAAAAACCTTCTCCAGAGTGCTCTGGACCTCAGACTGGGCCGAAGGTTTACCTTCCAACAAGACAATGACCCTAAGCACACAGCTAAAATAACGAAGGAGTGGTTTCACAACAACTCCGTGACTGTTCTTGAATGGCCCAGCCAGAGCCCTGACTTAAACCAAATTGAGCATCTCTGGAGAGACCTAAAAATGGCTGTCCACCAACGTTTACCATCCAACCTGACAGAACTGGAGAGGATCTGCAAGGAGGAATGGCAGAGGATCCCCAAATCCAGGTGTGAAAGACTTGTTGCATCTTTCCCAAAAAGACTCCTGGCTGTATTAGATCAAAAGGGGGCTTCTACTAAATACTGAGCAAAGGGTCTGAATACTTAGGACCATGTGATATTTCAGTTTTTCTTTTTTAATAAATCTGCAACAATGTCAACAATTCTGTGTTTTTCTGTCAGTATGGGGTGCTATGTGTACATTCATGAGGAAGAAGAATGAACTTAAATGATTTTAGCAAATGGCTGCAATATAACAAAGAGTGAAACATTTAAGGGGGTCTGAATACTTTCCGTACCCACTGTATATATATGAACTTTTATATATTATTATTCACCACCAGCACTGTATATGGACTTTGAATTTTGATACACCTATGTCATATTATTTATTTATTGATTCACTTATGTTCTTGCACATTTGCACATGATATTATGTATATATATATATTATATATTTAGAACTCATATTTATATCACCAAGCACCTTACAAATTTGGATTTATTTATATCATTATTCACATCCAGCATTATATAGATATATTGTTATTTATTTTTATATTTTTTTTACACACAGCACTTTATGTATATACATTTGCATTATTTTTCACAGAATATTCTTTTATGATGCATAGATGAGAATCAAGGTTTGAATAATAGCGCCAATTTATTTATTTTCAATCATCTGTGTGAGTATGAGGTGTGACTACTGAAAGTTGGCAGGTGTTCCCTTCTTTTTCATCATCACCACTTTTGTAGTTTACGTTTCACTCTAGACTTCCTTTTTTTTTTTTCATTTACCCCATTGGCAGCGCATTGCCCTTTTTTTGTTTTATATAGATTTTTGTATATTTTTGTATTCACTTGTGCATTTAATTAATTATTTATTTATTTATTATCCACTTTGAATTGAGCGCTGATTCTATTTAATAATTATTTATTCTTACATTGTATGTAGTGACGCTACCCATATTGGCAGCTTTATTTTTTACTACCATTGTGTGGCTGTGGATTTTCACCCTACCCCCTTCTTTACTTATACCCCACTTGTAACGCTCCTGCGTTTTATGTATAATGTGGATTTACAGCTGCAGAAATATTCCACTTCAGTAGTCATGTAGAGAAACGCTGAGACACCAATCCCAACTCCCAAGACTCATCATGTGTGGATAGTCTCAATTCAGCAAGTAGATACACACACTCAATAAGATGTTCCTAGAGTGACTTATATGTATAGTAATATAGTGATGATAGGCTGAAGAGACAGGTTGGGTAGAGATGGTAGATGACAGAAACTTGAAAGGAATGTTCTTGAAAGTAAGATAGTAGCAGATGGGATGCAGATAGGTTTAGCAATCATGTATGGTAGCAGATGATAGAGTAGCAGGTGAACATACAGGATAGACCAACCCAGTGCAAGAGCAGATGGTATTAGGCTCAAGAGCTAGCAATCTTAGTTAATGCAGATGTAGTAATAGTCCTTAGTATGTAGAGCTAGATAGTGTAAGCTTTAGTATGAAGGTTATAGAGGTTTCCCCATTTGGGGTACTTATCACTAGTAGCAATGTAGTAGAGGAGAGGTTCGGCAAGAGCGGATGATCCGGTAGCGGGATACAGGGATCAGCAGCGTGGTTCCGATAGCGAGGTATGCTTGCAAGCATGAGAGCTTCAAGGCAGATTATGCGGCGTTGAACGAACATGTGAGTGAGACCGCCGGAGGTTGAAATAGCCGCTCCAGCGGCGCTCAGTGATGACAGCATCGGTCTTAAAGGTGTATGCGCACCTTACCAAAAGAGAATGGTGGGGCGCATACACTTCGGAAAAGTGGAATTAGGGTACCAAAGGTACCAGAACATTACAGTACCCCCCCCTTAAGGCCGGCTCCTGAAGGCCTCTGGAGCTGGTTTGTCTGGGTACTTCGCATGAAAGTTGCGGATTAATCTAGGGGCATGTATGTCAGAGGTGTTTAGCCAGGTGTCGTCTTGGGGCCCATAGTTCTTCCATCGAACTAAGTATTGAAGTTTTCTTCTGTGGATACGAGAATCCAGAATCTCTTTTATCTCATATTCTTCTCCACCTTCAACTTGTACAGGAGGAGGAAGTGGGATAGTAGGCCTTATTCCTTGGTCAGGAACATGGGGCTTCAGTAGCGACACATGGAAAATGGGATGTATTTTGAGGTCTATTGGCAATGTAAGCTGTACTGCAGCTTTTCCAATAAGTTTCTTGATTGGGAAAGGTCCCAAGAAGAGAGGTCCAAGCTTTTTGCTAGGGATTTTCAGTCTTGAAATTTTTGTTGAGAGCCAAACGAGGTCCCCAATAGCATACTGAGGAGAAGGTCTTCTGCGAAGATCATAGTACTTCTTTTGTTGACTATGAGCGTGTGCAATGGTAGTATTAAGCAAACCCAGAGAGTCCTTTATTTGGGTAAGATAGTCTGAGGCTACTGGGTTATTTGAAGGAAGGATGCGTGGTGGAAGAATAGAGGGATGAAACCCATAGTTCAAGTAGAACAGACTCTGCTTGGTCGTACTGTGGGTTGCGTTGTTGTAGGCAAATTCTGCCAGAGGGAGAAGATCCACCCAATCATCCTGTTGGTAAGAAATGTAACAACGTAAATATTGCTCGATGCATTGGTTGACTCTTTCAGTCTGTCCGTTGGTCTGCGGATGGTAAGGAGAAGTGAGCTTCCGCTCAATTCGTAGTATGTGACATAGTTCTTGCCAGAACTTGGAAATAAATTGTGATCCACGGTCAGACAGAAGAGTTTTTGGGATACCATGTAACTTAAAGACATGTTTCATCAGGAGTTCTGCCGTTTGTTTGGACGAAAGTAGTCTGCGAATAGCAATGAAATGTGCCATCTTTGTCAGATGGTCCACTGACACCAAGATGGTATTAAATCCTTTGGAAGGAGGTAGTTCTACTATAAAGTCCAAGGACACAACTTCCCATGGAGTTTGGGGTATTGGTAGACTGCATAGTAGACCGGATGGTCTCGTAGTGTCAATTTTAGACCTGGCACAGACATTGCATGAAGAGACAAATTTTTGTATAGATGTTTTCATGTCAGGCCACCAGAATTGTCTGGTAATCAGATTAAGAGTCTTTGTCATACCCATATGTCCTGCCATAGGCACATCATGCGATAATTCCAAGATCTTGGTGTGCATGGTAGGTGGTATGTAAAGTTTGTCGTTGTAGTAGAGGAAGCCTTCTGCATCGGTATTTAGTTGTGGTGGGGGTGAATCCAAACTTATACCATGCAAAACCTCTTCCTTCAAAGAACGGACAACTCCAATAATACGCTTGTGGGGTATTATAGGAACGGAAGGGATTTCGAAGTAGTTTTCTTCAGTTAGTCGTGATAGTGCATCCGCCTTTTTGTTCTTATCTGCAGGTGTGTAGGTCACTAGGAAGTTAAACCTTAGAAAGAATAGTGACCATCGTACCTGTCGGTGAGAGAGAGTTTTGTTAGTCTGAAGATATTGAAGATTTTTATGGTCCGTGTATATAAGTATTGGTAATCGGGTGCCTTCGAGTAGATGTCGCCAATTCTCCAGAGCCAATTTTATAGCAAGCAGTTCCTTTTCACCCACGGGGTAATTTGCCTCTGGACTGCTTAAGGATTTAGAAAAGAAGGCGACTGGATGGAGCAGTGAAGTGTTAGTTGGTCGTTGGGAGAGTATTGCTCCTACTGCCATGTTTGACGCATCTACTTCCAGAATGTATTGGAGGGATGGGTCTGGATGGCGTAGTATGGGAGCAGAAGTAAACCTTGTCTTTAACAGGTGAAAAGCTTTATTTGCTTCATCTGACCATTTGAATGGTCTCTTAATGCTAGTGAGCTGTGTGAGGGGTCTCACAATGGCAGAGAAGTTCCTGATGAATTTCCTGTAGAAATTAGAAAATCCAAGGAATCGCTGTAGCGCCTTGCGGGTGGTTGGTGTAGGCCAATCCTGAATGCAGGATATCTTACTCATGTCCATCTTGATTCCTGTTTTGGATATGATGTAGCCTAGAAACAGTACCTCTTCTTTATGAAACAAGCATTTTTTCAGTTTCACGTATAGGTTGTGTGCAAGCAATCTCGATAATACTAGTCTTACATGTCTTATGTGTTCAGACAAGGATCGTGAATATATAAGTATATCGTCAAGATATACCACAACACAGACATCTAGTAAGTCTCTGAAAATATCGTTTATAAATCGTTGAAAAGCTGCAGGGGCGTTGCATAGCCCGAATTTCATTACAAGATATTCGAACAATCCGTATCTGGTTCTGAATGCAGTCTTCCACTCGTGTCCATCACGGATTCGAATGAGATTGTATGCCCCTTTCAGGTCCAATTTTGAAAAATAGGTAGCTCCACGCACCTGCTCAATGAGCTCAGGAATAAGCGGTAGAGGATAGCGATCTTTTATTGTAATAGCATTCAATTGCCTATAGTCGATGATAGGCCTGAGACTTGAGTCCTTATTGCGGACAAAAAAGAGTCCTGCTGCTGTGGAAGAAGTGGAAGGTCTAATAAAACCTTTTTTCAAATTCTCATCCAAATATTCTTTGAGATGGGAAAGTTCATCCTGTGAAAGAGGATAAACATGACCGAACGGCAATTTGCTATTTGGGAGTAGATCAATACTACAATCATAGTCTCGATGGGGAGGTAGTGCTTGAGCATTTTTCTCAAGAAAAACCTCAGAGAGATCCTGATAACATAGTGGTGCAATCTCATCTGTCACCACAGACAGGATCTTCCCGGAAGACGGGAGGTTACACGTACCCTCGCAATAGCAAGAGAGGAAGGCCAGGGTCCGTTCCTTCCAATCTATGGTTGGTTGATGTGTGTGTAACCAGGGAAGTCCCAAAACAATGGGAAAGTGGGGTGAAGGTATTAGATCGAAGGTAGTGGTCTCCATATGAGACCCGTTAGTAGTGACTAGGAGTGCCTGTGTCTGATCAGTGATCGGACCAGAGGATAAAGGAACACCGTTAATAAGACTCACTGAGACAGGTTTTGGTTTAGAAATAATAGGGACTTTATTTAAAGCAGCAAAACGTATGTCAATATAATTTCCACAAGATCCTGTGTCAATCATGGCCTTAGTAGTAATCCTGTTCTGGTCCCACTGTAATGTTAAGCAAACAAAAAGGTAAGGGTTAGTAATTGAAGTTGTCAATCCCCCTAGGAGGACATGTGAACACTCACCCTTCTTTTTGTAGACTAGGGGACAGACGTTTATCTTGTGATCCGGGGATGCACAGTACAAGCAGAGATTACCAGATCGTCTTCTGGCTCTTTCCATAGTTGATAGAGGTGGGCGTATGGTTCCTACCTCCATAGGAGTGGGGTCATCGGTCGAAATCCGAGAAGAACTGGATAATGGCATTCCCATTTCTCTGTCGCTCATTGACAGACGTAGTCTTCTTGATTCACAAGAACTGGGTTATGTTGTCTCCGCAGGAGCAGGACTAGGCAGAAAGAAAAAACGTTCTGGCTCCACCTTAGGGGCAGTCCCTGAGGGTATATCCTCCCTCTCTCTGCTACAAGGCATCAGTTTTTTTCTGTCTAGTCAGGAGTAAGGACCTAAGTTCCTTGCTGGGATCTTTTTGGTCCTGGCAAGATTTTTTCTTTAGAAAAAATATTTTTTAGGTAGTTTTCTCCAGTGTTTTTTTCCTGTGAGATCTTCAAGCAAATACGCCGGACTGGGCGACACTAGTGGTCACCCCAGCCGGCCTACGAGCGCGCGCAGACCATTGCATTGCGCTTGGTCGGCCGCGACACATTCAAGTAAGTATGCGGGGCCGGGCGACGGGCTGGATGTTGAGATCCAGTGGTCACCCCGGTTTCTGCCTACAAGCGCGTGCAGACCGGAGCTCCGCGCTGGGTCGGCCGCGATGGAGTCCCATTGGAGGGACTGACCTTGCGAGTTAAAAGTCTCGCTTGGACGCCAGGAACCAGAGAGTCGAGGCGTCCGGAGTGGTCCACAGCCCCCCACCCCGGTGGAGAGGGTATTGTGAAGAGAGGGTGCCTGTCGGCTCGGTATGGTGAGTAAACGTTCCCTTTTTTCCTCGTTATGAGGCAGTATGAATTATGGGCCCCTCCATACATGGTCAGTATATATCTGACACTAAAAGTCCCCCTTGTAAATACAGTATGTGTTTGGTGGGAAGTGGACTTGGTTTGAGAGCTAACACTCTACCCAGCAGACTGTAGTATTACAGCAGACATAGGAGGTATAATCCTACCTTAATTGTAGTGTACCTCCTGCAGATCGATAAACCGCCACTTAGCAGAGATGCAGGTGGATGTGCTGGGAAAAACGATTTTGGCAGTCCGCCGCCATTTTGCCGTAGACCGGGTGCATGAATGTCCTCAGGTCACGCCGGCCGCCATGTTTTTGGAGTCTATTGTCTCTCGTATGGGGGCGGCCATGTTTGATGAGCCCAGCTACCTCGTGGAGAGCTGGGAACGCCGGAAGGCGTACACAGGGGGCGGAGCCACATCCTTCTACCCGGGAAAACTAACACAGCTCTTTCCAGTCTGTAAAAGACAGACGCTGACTGCAGTTGGTTGGAAACTTCTCTGCATCGGGTGGTGAGCCTTGGGGGTCCCTCTCTCTCTCTGTGGGGATCGAGAAGCAGGTACTCTGAGGGGCGCTATTGCGCTAGGGGGAGACACATAAAAAAAAAAAAAAAAAAAGAGGTATTTTTTTATTTAAAAAAAAAAAAAAGTTTTTTGTTTTTTCTGGCAGAGGTGTCCTGAATTAACATGGACCCTGCCACTCATGTATCTCCACCGGATCCCCTCAAGGTGTCTGCAGGATCCTCCAGCACCCCACTGACGGTTGAATCATTGTCAGCTATTATGGAAACTTTTGTGTCCCAGGTGGAAGTGGCTTGTCAGGGACAGGGCGCAAGAAAGCGACCCCCGCCTAACCCCTTATTATCTGAAACTTCGGATTCAGAATCTGAGCCTATTTCTGCAGTTGCAGGTACTTCATCTGGGATTGGTGTCTTGGGTACTGTCTCTTCAGACAGTGAGGAGGATGTTTCGGCATCAGCCATAGCCCGAGAGGAAGCGTTGGTAAACGCACTCATTGTATCTGTTCAAGAAACCTTAAGATTACAGGGTATTCCGTCGGAAATAGCTGAAACTGAAATCCCTTTTGGGACTAAAAAACGCATCAAAGTGGCGAAGGTTTTTCCATTGCCCAAATGTTTTGGCAATCCAATCAAAGAAGAATGGAGTCTGCCAAAACGCACCTCTGCTATTTCTAAACGCATTAACAGGCGTTATCCGTTTGAGGAAACCCTCATTAAGAAATGGACAGAACCACCTGTGGTGGATTCACCAATTGCTAGATTGAATAAAGCCACGGTTATTCCTTTAGAAGACGCTCTGTCTTTTAAAGATCCAGTGGATCGCAAGATAGAAGCTATGTCTCGCACCATGTTTTCCTTGATTGGATCAGCTTTCAGACCAATAATTGCTATTGGTCTGGTTTCGCAGACTGTAACTGAATGGACCAAGTGGTTACGCCGGGACTTAGAAGAGGTCCCTCAGGCGGTATCAGATTTGTTGGAACAAATGATACAGGGGTTACAGTTTGTGTGTGATGCGGCGTTAGACGCCACTCCATTATTGGCGCGAGCATCGGTTTCAGCAGTGGTTCTCAGGCGTACACTGTGGCTAAAAGGTTGGTTAGCCGACCAAGGTTCCAAAAAAGCATTGGCTAATATCCCCTTTTTAGGAGAGCGTCTATTTGGAGCCAACTTAGATGAGATCATTAAGGATCTCACGGGTGGAAAGAGCACCTTTTTACCGCAAAATGTTAAGGGTAAAGGAACTCGTCAAAGACGAGGGCCTTCTTTCTCTGCTCACAAAAAGTTTTTTCGTCCCGCGGGTGAAAAAATTAAGTCCTCCAAAGCTCCTTCAGGAGGCTTCAGGGGACGTTGGTCGGGCAAGCAAAAGCCCGCCCCCTCCAGACCTGAAGATAAATCGTCCAAAGCCTGAAGGTGCGCCCCCACCCATAATTGGGGTGGGGGGACGTCTTCGCCGGTTCCCGGATCCATGGCTTTCCAGAATCCCGGACAAGTGGGTTTGCGAAGTCATAAGGTCAGGGTACAAGATCGAGTTTCGATCTCTCCCACCAGCGCGATTCTTCCTTTCCAATATCCGACTATCCCCGGATCGTTTAGAAGATCTGCGGAGAGCAGTCACGGATTTACTACAACAAGGAGTGGTAGTCCACGTTCCTTGGACAGAACGTTTTCAAGGGTTTTATTCAAACCTATTTACAATACCCAGGAAAGAGGGCAAAGTGCGTCCAATTCTGGACTTAAGGGCACTCAATTCCTTTCTCAACATAAGGAAATTCAAGATGGAATCCATTCGCACAGTAGCAGCCTTCCTGCATCCAGGGGATGTCCTAGCGTCCATAGACATCAAGGACGCCTATCTTCACATTCCCATTTTCGCAGGACATCAGCGGTTTCTACGCTTTTCCGTAGAAGAGAACCACTATCAGTTTGTGGCGTTACCTTTCGGTCTCGCCACAGCTCCTCGGGTCTTCCTAGACGATCTCCTGCTTCATGCAGAGTCTCCTCAGACCCTGCTACAAAACATAGAAATTACTATAATTTCTTTACAGGAATTCGGGTGGCTGGTGAACCAGCAAAAGTCATTTCTGGTTCCCACCCAGAGGCTCGAATATCTGGGTCTAATTCTAGACACAGTCAGGACAAGAGTTTTCCTTCCGGTAGGGAAACTCCGGAAGATTCAATCAGCAGTCCAGTTGTTACTATTCAACAGCTGGTCTTCTCTTCGAACTTGCATGAGGGTTCTGGGGTTGATGGTGGCTTCCTTCGAAGCAGTCCCATTTGCCCAGTCCCATACCCGAATTCTTCAGCAAGAGATTCTTCTCAGATGGAATCGGAATCCGGAATCCCTGGACAATCGGATCCGATTGAGCAAACAGACCAGAGAGTCTCTGGTCTGGTGGCTTCGGTCTCCGATGCTCAGCCAGGGAAAGTCATTTCTACCAATATATTGGACGATAGTGACCAGGGATGCCAGTCTATCCGGATGGGGAGGAATTCTCGGTCAGTTATCTGTCCAGGGACTTTGGTCCCCGGAAGAATCCAGGTTGCCGATAAATGTATTGGAACTGAGAGCGATCAGACTTTGTCTGATTCACTGGACCGAGCAGCTCCAGGGCAGCCCAGTTCGGATCCAGTCGGACAACGCCACGGCCGTGGCTTATGTCAATCACCAGGGGGGCACCAAGAGTGTCCGAGCGGCCAAGGAAGTGGCTTGCATTCTTCGCTGGGTGGAACGATTTGTTCCAGCGATCTCTGCGGTGTTCATTCCGGGGGTGGAAAATTGGCAGGCAGATTATCTCAGCCGTCAGACTCTGGATCAGGGGGAATGGTCCCTCCATCCAGAAGTTTTCCACCAGTTGTGCCTACGTTGGGGCACCCCGGATGTGGATCTGTTGGCATCACGATTCAACAGGAAAGTACAGAGATTCGTGGCTCGCTCCCGCGATCCTCTAGCAGAGACCGCAGACGCACTGATCGCCCCGTGGGGGCAATACCAGCTAATGTATGCCTTCCCTCCTCTCGGGTTACTGCCAAGACTTCTTCGCAGGATAGAGGAGGAAGGAATTCCAGTAATCCTGGTAGCTCCGGACTGGCCTCGCCGAGCTTGGTACGCCGACTTGGTCAGACTGGTGGCGGACGTCCCGTGGAGACTTCCTCTCAGGGAGGACCTACTGTCTCAGGGACCGATCTTCCATCCTGCTTTACGATCGCTGGCTTTAACGGCCTGGCTATTGAGACCCAGGTGCTGAAGGACAAGGGATTGTCAGCTTCAGTTATTCCTACTCTAGTTAAAGCAAGGAAAGCGACTTCCAGAAAGATTTATCATCGCACATGGAAGTCCTACATTGCATGGTGTGAACCTCAGGGGTTCCGTCCACGGTCTTATTCGGTTAGTCGAATATTAGCTTTTCTGCAACAAGGGGTTGAGCAGAAACTGGCCTTGAGTACTATCAAGGGTCAGGTCTCAGCATTAGCTATCTTCTTTCAGAAGCCTTTGGCTACTCATTCCTTGGTGCGGAATTTCATCCAGGGGGTGCGACATCTGGCTCCGCCAGTGCGCGCGCCGTTATCACCCTGGGATCTTAATTTAGTATTGTCGGTTCTTCAGAAACCTCCCTTTGAAGATATTAGGGAGATTCCTCTACCTACGTTGTCCCAGAAGGTGGCCTTCTTGGTGGCTATTACTTCTGCACGCAGGGTGTCAGAACTGGCCGCTTTATCTTGTCGTTCCCCATATCTGGTGGTTCATAGAGATAAGGTGGTTCTTCGTCCGAACCCATCCTTCCTACCAAAAGTGGTTTCAGAATTTCATCTGAATGAAGAAATTGTATTACCTTCCCTGTGTCCTAAGCCCAGTCATCCTCGGGAGTTTGCTTTACACTCCTTGGATGTGGTCCGGGCGATCAGGGTATACTTGAAAACGACAGACTCGTTTCGCAAGACGGATTCACTTTTTGTGATCCCGGATGGACCCAAAAAGGGGTTGCCTGCATCTGCCGCGACTATTTCCAAATGGATCAGACAGACGGTGGTACAGGCTTATTCTATTAAGGGTCGGGAGCCCCCGTTCCCTGTTAAGGCGCACTCCACTCGGGCACTTAGTGCGTCATGGGCCTTTCGCCATCAGGCGTCAGTGGTTCAGGTGTGCAAGGCGGCTACCTGGTCGTCGGTGCATACCTTTACAAAACATTATAAAGTTGATGTAATGGCATCGTCTGATGCCTCGTTTGGCCGCAAGGTTTTGCAGGCCGCCATTTGAGGAGACCAGTGGTCTACCTCGAGGGTTTTTTTCCGTTGGAATTTTTATTTGAGTCTCATTCTTTGTTTATAATGAGCCTTTAAAACTTCTAGTTTGGCACCGGTTGGGCCTTCTAGATTGGATTTTGATTTCGGTCAATCCCACCCCTCATTTGTGGCACTGCTTCTGGATGTCCCAGTTCTTGTGAATCAAGAAGACTACGTCTGTCAATGAGCGACAGAGAAAATTGGATTTTTGTAAGATCTTACCGTAAAATCCTTTTCTCTTAGCTCATTGACAGACGTAGTACCCGCCCCTCTATCATTGAGTTGGGTTGGGTTAAATTCTCTGTTGCTGCTTTGTGACAGAACTGATGCCTTGTAGCAGAGAGAGGGAGGATATACCCTCAGGGACCTTCCCTAAGGTGGAGCCAGAACGTTTTTTCTTTCTGCCTAGTCCTGCTCCTGCGGAGACAACATAACCCAGTTCTTGTGAATCAAGAAGACTACGTCTGTCAATGAGCTAAGAGAAAAGGATTTTACGGTAAGATCTTACAAAAATCCAATTTTTTTCAGCCTTTCTTTCTCGTAGTCTTCTATCTATGGTGATACTGAGTTGTATCAATGCATCCAGGGTTTTTGGCAGATCCGCTCGGGCGAGCTCGTCTTTAACGGCCTCTGATAGGCCAAGCCTAAATTGAGTTTTCAGAGATGCATCATTCCATTCTGAATCAAGGGTCCATCTCTTGAATTCTGCGACAAAGTCTTCCACAGGGCTCCTACCTTGTTTCAAGGACCTTAATTGAAGATCGGCAGTACTCTGCCTATTGGGATCATCATATAGGCTAGTAAGTTCTGCTAGAAATAAGGCATAGGATTTGAGAAGCTGATCGTTTTTCTCAAAAAGAGAGTCTGCCCAGGCCCGAAGATCGCCTGTTAGGTAAGAAATAATAGTACAAACCTTAATGTGATCAGTAAGGTAGGTACGGGGTTTTAGCAAGAAAAGTAACTCACATGCGTTTTTAAATTCGCGAAATTTTTTGCGATCGCCTGTAAATACCAAAGGAGGATTTATTTTGGGTTCAGGGGACTGAGCAGTGGTAAGTTGTGTCAGTCTGGTTACCTGCTGCGTCAGAGCCTGATTTTCTTCTCTTAATTCAGCAAGTGCGTCTATTAACGCAGTTACTTGCTGTTTTAATTGTGTCACCTGAGTGGTTATTTCTGCTGAATCCATTTGATGTTCGTTCAATCTGTAACGCTCCTGCGTTTTATGTATAATGTGGATTTACAGCTGCAGAAATATTCCACTTCAGTAGTCATGTAGAGAAACGCTGAGACACCAATCCCAACTCCCAAGACTCATCATGTGTGGATAGTCTCAATTCAGCAAGTAGATACACACACTCAATAAGATGTTCCTAGAGTGACTTATATGTATAGTAATATAGTGATGATAGGCTGAAGAGACAGGTTGGGTAGAGATGGTAGATGACAGACACTTGAAAGGAATGTTCTTGAAAGTAAGATAGTAGCAGATGGGATGCAGATAGGTTTAGCAATCATGTATGGTAGCAGATGATAGAGTAGCAGGTGAACATACAGGATAGACCAACCCAGTGCAAGAGCAGATGGTATTAGGCTCAAGAGCTAGCAATCTTAGTTAATGCAGATGTAGTAATAGTCCTTAGTATGCAGAGCTAGATAGTGTAAGCTTTAGTATGAAGGTTATAGAGGTTTCCCCTGTGGGGTACTTATCACTAGTAGCAATGTAATAGAGGAGAGGTTCGGCAAGAGCGGATGATCCGGTAGCGGGATACAGGGATCAGCAGCGTGGTTCCGATAGCGAGGTATGCTTGCAAGCATGAGAGCTTCAAGGCAGATTATGCGGCGTTGAACGAACATGTGAGTGAGACCGCCGGAGGTTTAAATAGCCGCTCCAGCGGCGCTCCTCAGTGATGACAGCATCGGTCTTAAAGGTGTATGCGCACCTTACCAAAAGAGAATGGTGGGGCGCATACACTTAGGAAAAGTGGAATTAGGGTACCAAAGGTACCAGAACATTACACCACTTCAATTACACTCTTGTTTATTTATTTCTCATATACTCCATTGGTAGCACATTAGGCCCCCTCTTTTAAAACTGTCCTCCAATGGCCTCCACAGTCACCAGATCTCAATCCAATAGAGCACCTTTGGGATGTGGTGGAACCGGAGATTTTGCATCATGGATGTGCAGCCGACAAATCTGCAGCAACTGTGTGATGCTATCATGTCAATATGGACCAACATCTCTGGAATGTTTCCAATACCTTGTTGAATCTACGCCACGAAGAATTAAGGCAGTTCTGAAGGCCAAAGGGGTTCAATGCGGTACTGAGAGGTGGCCAGATAGATTTGTGGAAATAACAAATAACAGCATGGTTATTCAGTGACTCACCATTGGAACCACCTATTCAATCAATCGGCAATTATGCAAACTATCACGTGTTGAATTCTATATTCAATAGGCAAGGAGATGGCTTGAACGAATCAGGTCAGTCACCTGCCTACTGAATAATGAATTCAACATGTGATAGTTGTTTAATTGCCAATTGATTAAATAAGTGGTCACAATGATACATTGTATTTAAATAGAAATGTATGCTATAGTCATTGGATTTGTTCTTGTCTGAAGAAGGGCGCTAGCATGAAAGCCCGAAGCTGTTACTATTGGGGATACTATTAACATATTCATGACATATGGGCCGCGGGAGAACATGGCCGCGTGATTCTGCCAGTCTGTCAAGGGGAAAGACAAAGCAGCAGATACTGCCAGCATTAGCCACTGTGCACACACAGCATCAGCTCCTCACCGCCCGGAAAGACACAGAGGATGACTCGGAGGAGAAACAACGTTCCGCCCAAACCCTGCCAGCTTACTGAATTCTTCAGTGGCGCAAGGCCACCCAGGTCCCAAGATGGCCCCGGACATGATCCTCCACCAGTCACACACATTTCCCCAGCATGCTCTGCCAGGAAAGAACACTACGGCATGGACTGCACTAGCCCTAAGAGCTCGGGCAGCAAGGATGGCAACAAAAGGGCAGCAACATCGCCCTTCACAAAGTGCTGGTGAGCAAAAAATCTCTACAATTTCATGCACCTAAGGAGGAGGGAAACATTGATGATGATGATGGTGATTTTGGAGGGGAGGCCACAGGTTCACTAGCTAACATGCCTGCCACAGATAACTTAGTATCAGAGCACACCTTAAAACAGATGTTGCTGTCTCTACAAAAAGACATACAAAAAGATATACACAGATCAATCTCTCGCATTCAATCCCAAGTTGAAGATCTGGGGGATCGCACAGACAAAGTAGAGAGGCAACTCACTGACTTTACTGATGCATACAACAAGTTAGTTGAAGCTCACAAGGTGCAATCATCTGAGATACACGTGTGCGGAATAAACTTGCGGATCTTGAAGACCGCTCCCACAGAAACAACCTAAAACTTTGCGGGATCCCTGAATCAGTGGCCCCACATGAGCTGACACAATTCCTGCGGCAGCTTCTCAAGTCCCTGGTACCAGCCCTCTCAGAACAAGAGTTATTGATAGATAGGGCTCATAGGATCTTTAAGCCCCCGCTCATTGCAGCTGAAAAACCTTGTGATGTCCTCACTCGTATACATTTCTTTCAAACAAAAGAGAAGATCCTACAGGCGACTAGATCCATGCCTTCTCTCCCAGATCCATATGGGGCTACCGCCATATACTCCGACATATCTGCAGCTACTGCACAGATGAGAAGGGATCTTGCTCCTATCACCAAAAATCTACAGCAACACAATATCCTGTATAAATGGGGCTTCCCTGTCAGACTCATCGTCACCCAACAGGTCAAAACCACCACCATCCTACATTTAAAACAAGGCCTTAAACAGCTACACAACTGGGGTCTTAGCCCCACCTCCGACATGGAAAACCTCCCTCATGGCGCACCCAAACCAGTCTGTGGTGACTGGAACAACTTTACCAACAAGTGAGGAATGCACAATCTACGTTGCTGGCATCACTTATAGAGCTACAAGCTCCAGTTGATGTTTTCTCCCTTGAACATGGACGGCTTATTGCCTCTATAGTTCTTTTCTTTTTTAGTTGTTGATTTTACTCTCCACCCCATTTGAAGCGCACTATGTACACAGTGATATATTTTCTTGTTCTCACTCTTCCTTCTTTCCTTACCTCTACCACCCACTTCCTATCCCAACAACCCTCCTTCAGGCATGACACCACCTTACTTATACATGGGTACCCTATAATCAGACTAGTTATGAAATATTGCGCCTTTTGTAGCCCTGTAACTTGTAGATGGGTCTGGTCTTTCTCGTTGCCTCTAAATGGGATGCGTACAATTAAGCCTATTTACTCTCCGCACCATGTCGATCAAAATTGTATCCCTTAATGCAAAAAGGACTGAACAGTACTTATAAAAGCTCCTCACTATGGAAGGAAGACCTTTAGTCTAAATGCGATGTTATTTGTGTGCAAGAGACCCACTTCGTACACGACAAATCCCCCAAATGCAGCCATCCAAAATTCCCTCACACACTTTTTGCCAGTGCTGACTGTAAGAAAAAAGGGGTCATAATAGCAGTACATGCATCTGTAATATTCCAGCTCCACTCAATTCAAGCTGATTCTAACGGCCGCTTTCTGATTTTACAAGTGTCCTTTAATAACGCTCTACTGACTATAATTAACGTGTATGCCCCAAATACTCCCACACCAAAAGTTTACCTATATTTCAACCATACAGAACCCACCCTCTGATCCGTTGTGGCCACTTTAACGAGGTAATAGACCCAATTATGGACTCCACAAACCCCACGAGGAAAGCCTCCACATCACTATGCTCCTTCCAAATATCTGAAGATCTGTACGATGTCTGGCGCTGTGCGAATGGCAACGAGAGGGACTATACCTACTTCTCGAACCCTGCTCATGAGGTATACTTCAGAATTGACCTATTCCTAACAGATTCATTTACCCTACAAAAAATAGCGGGGTCCTCAATCGGGGTATATACCTGGTCAGATCACGCACCTATCTCTATTGAGTTATGCCTCTTTAGGGCAAAAAACATTTCTACTCCGTGGAGATTTACCTCTTCTCTTCTAACAAACCATAATACCCAATTGTAGATCGAGGATGATATTCATTTATTTTTTCAAACCAATGATAATATTGATACAGACCCAACACTCTTGTGGAATACTCACAAGGCCTACCTCCGGGGAATACTTATTAAACTCTCAGCCCGGGAAAGGAAGAGACACACGCAGCAAATAACATCCCTTATAGACCAAATTAAAAAATTAGAAATCCGCAATAAAGCCCATCATGACCCACTTGCTACTGACAAAAGATTTACTCTTCGCAATCAACTAAGCTCCACAATGCGCAAAGGGTATGACTTCTATATAAAAATACTTAAGCTTCAAAATTATGTATTTGGGAATAAACCTTGGGGCCCTCTTTGTAAGCCAATATAAGAAAAAAGTGGCGGCTTCCAAAATTCACTTTCTAACTGAGCACACTGGTAAAAGGATAACAAACCCCTCACACATAGCAGGACAATTTCGTGAATACTATATAATCTAAAAGATCTGAGCTCCTCCCCATCTCCAGACCCCTTGGATATCCCAATTTTTTTAGATAAGATTAGGCTTCCAAGGTTCCAAAGGAGCAGAGCTTTAGCCTTTCCTCACCCTTCACTGAGGAGGAAGTGGCTAAAGTAGTGACAACCCTCCCCCTACATAAATCCCTAGGTCCTGACGGATTTTCTAATGACTACTACAGGGCATTCTCGACTCACTTAATCCCTTACCTCACCAAATCCCTAAACAACATCGCGGATAAAGGCTCATGTCCACAAGAATTTTTGGAATCAATCATTGTTACTATTTCCAAACCAGGGAAAGCTCCAGATGACCCATCTCACTGCTCAACACTGATACAAAGATCTACACCAAGCTCATTTCACTGCGCCTAGCACACATTACCACACAATTAATACACTCAGACCAGGTTGGATTTGTGCACGGATGCTAAACGGCAGATGGGACCAGACGTTTTCTCAATCTAATGCAATGGGCAGAACATAACAAAACCCCATTCGCTGCTTATTTCATTGAATGCCGAAAAGGCATTTGACCACGTCCACTGGACCAACTTAGAGGCCATCCTCTCTGAATTTGGATTTGACGGTCAGATCCTTTCAGCGATAACTACCCTATAATCCAAACCTTCTGCCAAGGTCTGGACCTCGGCCTAGATGTCGGATTCCTTTGACATAACTAATGGAACAAGACAGGGATGCCCACTCTCCCCAATAATTTTCTCACTAGTTATGAAGCCACTGGCAGAACACATAAGAGTGAATACCTCAATTTCAGGACTAACTATAGACAAAACCCAACACAAAATTTGACAATATGCAGATGATATCCTCATTTTCTTAAGGAACCCGCTGCAATCCCTCTACCCCTTTGCACACTGCTGGAGCATTTCGGCTCCATCTCTTTATACAAATTGAATCATTCTAAATCCCACATGCTACCTATAGGCATTCAACCACAAATCAAACAGCAAATTGCGCGCGTCTGTCCCTTTTTGTGGGCTCCCCTCGACACCTTGTCATACCTAGGCTTTCAACTTACTTCCCTGACCTCTAGAATCAGATCACTAAACCTCTCCACACTTAATCTTACCTTAACAAAATTATGTGTCTCTCTTAAGTCTGGAGTGTCCGTATGGTCAAAGCATAAAGTGATCTAAATCTTCTGTCTCAATGCTTTAAAGATAAAAGGGGAAAGTCCATCCAGGCAGTAGAAACCCAGAGAAGGTGCAAGGTGCTGTAAACTACAGTATAAAGTGCTCTCACTCAGTGCAGACAATCCTTCATCAGTGATACCAGCCTCTCACCTGAGAGCTGTATTGAAACAGCATGTAACATGTAGAACCGCAAAAGCAGCTTTCCAATGCGAACCACCAGATAACAGCAACTCAAAACTCCCCTTTTCTTTAGGATTCTTGCCACTCAGAAGATAGTAAGATCCCCATAGTATACAAACAGAAGGCATGCCATAGCGTAATACTGTTAAGTAATATCTTTTATTAGGAATAGGGTTGAGCGAACACCTAGATGTCCGTGTTCGACGGGTTCGGCCGAACTTTAAAAAAAAGTCCGGGTCCGTGTCCCGGACTTTTACCGAACTTTTCCCGGACACCGAACCCCATTGAAGTCAATGGGGACCCGAACTTTAAGGCACTAAAATGGCTCTAAAACACCAAAGGAAAGGGCTAGAGTGCTGCAAATGGCAGCAAAACGTAATTAAGAGCATGGCAAGTGCTCTGCAAACAAATGTGGATAGGGAAATAACTTAAAACAACAAAAAAAAACAGAAAAATAAAACAATGTTCTTCTTCATCTCTGAAGGACGAGGCCCATATGGAGTAGGAGGGAGGTTGAGGTGGTGGTGGATGTGGCGGTGACTAGACATATGCCGGTTTTCGGTAATTCGATATATCGCGGTATTGCATAGCCACGGTATTGTTATTGTGGCATTTTTAAAATACCGAGTTTCTCTGTCAAGTCTGCCTGACTTGTGAATTGATACATTTCAGTGAGCTGGATGACTCATTCACTCACTCAGCTAACACCTTTCAGCATTAAGTCTCCTAACTATAAACAAAAATGATTACATTTGTATCTTTTCCTTCCCTCTGCCAGGGAGAAAGGAAGTTTAACCTCTTAAAGACTGGATCTTTTTCTGACACTTGCAGCTTGCAAGTTAAAATCAGTTTTTTTTTTGCTAGAAAAGTACTTAGAACCCCCAAACATTTTATATATTTTTTTAGCAGAGACCCTACAGAATAAAATGGCGATTGTTGTAATATTTTATGTCACACTGTATTTGCGCAGCAGTCTTTCAAACGCAATGATTAGACTTTAATGAATAAAAAAAAAAAAAAAAACGTAACAGTAAAGTTATCCCAATTTTTTTTTTTTTTGTTACACAGAGAATCGTGAGAGAATCGTGATCTTTATTCCAAGCTAAAAAATCGTGATTCTCATTTTGGCCAGAATCGTGCAGCTCTAATAAATATATATATACACACACACACGCCTAGCAGCCCACATTACATTATTATATAGCCATCAAGCAGTGTCTGGCCTACCTGGTGATGACTGGTCCTGGCGCTCTGATCCGATGGCCTGGTCTTTAAAGGGGCAAATCCTTGCGATCCAGAAGTGGTTAAACCTGCAGGAGGACCGGTGTTTTTATCTATTAATGACTTTACTATTGCTTTAGGCCTGGTTCACATGTATGCGGGTTGGTGGTTCACATGTATGCGGGTTGGCGGTTCACATGTATGCGGGTTGGCGGCCCACATTTGCACAGGCATAGCAGCCCATTGATTTGAACGGGCTGCTATGCCCTCATTTTCCGCAGAAAAAAGGTGCATGCAGCATTTTTTTTAAATTCAGTGGCCTTGAAATCCATCCTGCTTTTGCACCATGCGACTAACCTGCAGTTCCTGCTCTGGCAAGCTTTCTGCATTTTTTGTATACGTGGGCACGGCATTTAAAAATAAACAGTTTGCGTGTGCAGCAACGGCAGGTAAGTCGCATGGTGCAAAAGAAGGATGGATTTCATGGCCACTGCATTTTTTTAAATTCTGCATGCACCTTTTTTCAGCTGAAAACGCAGGCATAGCAGCTCAAGCCCATTCACATCAATGGGCTGCTATGCCTGTGCAAATGTGGGCCCCCAACCCGCATACATGTGAACCAGGCCTAAAGCAATAGTAAAGTCATTAATAGATAAAAACACCGGTCCTCCTGCAGGTTTAACCAATTAATGACTTTACTATTGCTTTAGGCCTGGTTCACATGTATGCGGGTTGGGGGCCCACATTTGCACAGGCATAGCAGCCCATTGATGTGAATGGGCTTGAGCTGCTATGCCTGCGTTTTCAGCTGAAAAAAGGTGCATGCAGAATTTAAAAAAATGCAGTGGCCATGAAATCCATCCTTCTTTTGCACCATGCGACTTACCTGCCGTTGCTGCACACGCAAACTGTTTATTTTTAAATGCCGTGCCCACGTATACAAAAAATGCAGAAAGCTTGCCAGAGCAGGAACTGCAGGTTAGTCGCATGGTGCAAAAGCAGGATGGATTTCAAGGCCACTGAATTTTAAAAAAATGCTGCATGCACCTTTTTTCTGCGGAAAATGAGGGCATAGCAGCCCATTCAAATCAATGGGCTGCTATGCCTGTGCAAATGTGAACCACCAACCCGCATACATGTGAACCAGGCCTAAAGCAATAGTAAAGTAATTTATAAACAACACCTCCTTCAGGTTTAACCACTTCTTGACCACAAGGATTTGCCCTCTTAATGACCAGGCCATCGGATCGGAGCCGAGCGCCAGAACCAGTTATCACCAGTTAGGCCAGACACTGCTTGATGACCTATTTTAGGCCTGGTTCACAGAGTCTGTACTGACTGACTATATAATAATGTGCATAAGTGAACCAAAGCCCCTAAATTCAGCAATGAAATTGAAGTGAGGTGGAAATTTAATAATTTAAATTTAATAATAGAATACCGTGATAATACCGTATACCGTGGCAAAACCTTAATCAATTAATCGCAGCATGAAAATCTGATACCGTCACAAGCCTAGCGGTGACATAGGCGTGCGCACAGGGTGTGCTGGGTGTGCCTGGGCACACCCTAATCACCTAGGGCACATAGCATTGCCAGTGAGGAGATGGGAAAGATCTCCCTGGGACCTGCTCTGCTCTATTTCTCCTTGCCTACAGGTACATGGCCCCGATACATTACTCTCCCTGCTGGCAAACACATGCATGTGTATTTCAACTTTGGGGTGCACACCTTAATGCAATAGGCTGCGCACACCTATGGGCGGTGTAGGTGGAAGCGGCGGTGGAGGAGGACCAGGGCCGGATTAACAGCATCATGGGCTTGGTGCTGAGGATTTTGAAGGGCCTTAAGGGCCGTGCCTTGCCATGCACCCAGAGGAGGAAGGGTGCAGCCATGCATGCCTAATTCAACATGGGATGCTGTCTCTGAAGCCCATAAACACATCCATGCATCGCCAACTGTCCCTCCTTGTCCGGCCTTCACGCTGTGTGGGGAGGTTCTGAGGGTGCTGCCTGGGGAAGCGAGCATAGAAGCCAGACTTCTGTGTTTACAAGTGACAGAAGAGCGGTAACAGTGAATATGGCCAACCCGGGGCCTATATAAAAGGTAGGGGCCTGGAGCTGCAGCTCCAATAGCCCCTACATTAATCTGGCCCTGAGGAGGAGGACGAGGTAGCCAACACTGCTTCTTTTCAAAAATTTTAAATGAGGGTACACCCCAAAAGAGTGAGAAAGAGCAAAAATGGAACAATGGGTGGGTAAGGTCGGTATCCATTGCTATTCTGCATAAGGTACGGAAAAGTCCCGTGGGATCCATGCCTGGTTCATTTTAATGAACGTGAGCTTGTCCACATTGTCTCTGGACAGGCGGCTGCGCTTGTCTGTTATAACGCCCCCAGCCGTGCTAAATACCCGTTCAGATAATACACTGGCTGCAGGGCACGCCAGCACCTCCAAGGCGTAAAGGGCAAGCTCAAGCCATGTGCCCAATTTGGAGACCCAGAAGTTGAAGGGGGCAGACCCGTCATTCACTACATGTAGGCGTGTGCACACATACTGCTCCACCATGTTGGTAAAATGCTGCCTCCTGCTAAGACGTTCCATCTGAGCTGCTGGTGCTGCTGTTTGTTGTGGCGTGCTGACAAAGCTTTTCCACATTTCGGCCATGCTAACCCTGCCTTCTGAGGTGCTGGCGGTGCCCTGGTTGCGTTGGCGACCTCCTCCTCCTCCTCCTCTGCCTTGTGCTTCCACTGTGGCCCCGCTGTCAGATGGGAATGCCAGCAGCATGGCGTCTACCAGCGTGCGCTTGTACTCGCGCATCTTGCGATCGCGCTCCAGTGAGTGAATTAAGGACGGTACGTTGTCCTTGTAACGGGGATCCAGCAGCGTGGCCACCCAGTAATCAGCACAAGTTAGAATGTGGGCAACTCGGCGGTCGTTGTGGAGACACTGCAGCATGTAATCGCTCATGTGTGCCAGGCTGCCCAGAGGCAACGAAAGGCTGTCCTCTGTGGGAGGTGTATCGTCCGTGTCCTCTGTATCCCCCCAGCCACGCACCAGTGATGGCCATGAGCTGGCCTGGGTGCCACCCTGCTGTGAACATGGTTCCATCTCCTCCTCCAGCTCCTCCTCCTCCTCATCCTCCTCATCCTCCAGAACTGTGCCCCTGCTGGACAATTGCGTCCCTGGCGTTTGCGTGTGCAGGAACCCACCCTCGGAGCCCCTTGCGAATGACTGCCCTGAAAGCCTTGGAAATGTTACCTCTTCATCCTCCTCCTCCTCCTCATCCTGTGCCACATCCTCTTCCATCATCGCCCGAATTGTTTTTTCAAGGAGGCATGGAAGTGGGATAGTTAAGCTGAGAACGGCGTCATTGCCACTGGCCATGTTGGTGGAGTACTCAAAACAGCGCAACAAGGCACACAGGTCTCGCATGGAGGCCCAGTTAAATTAAATAGCGGAATAGAAAATATGATCCAAAAAAAGTGTATGTATATCACACGTACACAACCACACTGGGCCCCAATTACTATTGTTTGTACCCCTAAAAGGCTAGATGAGGAGTAGGGGGAGTATGGAACAGGCAGCACCCTCAAACCTTCAGAAGTATGAGATGAACCCCAACAACTTGGAAAGGTGGATCTCTCTCACACGTACCGACACAGACTATCCCGCAATTCAATTGATCCTCAAAGGTTTTTATTGAATAGCGGAATAGGAAATATGATCAAAAAAAGTGTATGTATCTCGCACGTACACAACCACACTAGGCCCCAATTACTATTGTTTGTACCCCTAAAAGGCTAGATGAGGAGTAGGGGGGGTATGGAACAGGCAGCACCCTCAAACCTTCAGAAGTATGAGATGAACCCCAACAACTTGGAAAGGTGGATCTCTCTCACACGTACCGACACAGACTATCCCCCAATTTAACTGATCCCCAAAGGTTTTTGATTAAATAGCGGAATAGAAAATATGATCCAAAAAAAGTGTATGTATATCACACGTACACAACCACACTAGGCCCCAATTACTATTGTTTGTACCCCTAAAAGGCTAGGAGTAGGGGGAGTATGGAACAGGCAGCACCCTCAAACCTTCAGAAGTATGAGATGAACCCCAACAACTTGGAAAGGTGTATCTCTCTCACACGTACCAACACAGACTATCCCCCAATTTAACTGATCCCCAGAGGTTTTTGATTAAATAGCGGAATAGAAAATATGATCCCAAAAAAGTGTATGTATATCACACGTACACAACCACACTAGGCCCCAATTACTATTGTTTGTACCCCTAAAAGGCTAGGAGTAGGGGGAGTATGGAACAGGCAGCACCCTCAAACCTTCAGAAGTATGAGATGAACCCCAACAACTTGGAAAGGTGGATCTCTCTCACACGTACCGACACAGACTATCCCCCAATTTAACTGATCCCCAAAGGTTTTTGATTAAATAGCGGAATAGAAAATATGATCCCAAAAAAGTGTATGTATATCACACGTACACAACCACACTAGGCCCCAATTACTATTGTTTGTACCCCTAAAAGGCTAGGAGTAGGGGGAGTATGGAACAGGCAGCACCCTCAAACCTTCAGAAGTATGAGATGAACCCCAACAACTTGGAAAGGTGGATCTCTCTCACACGTACCAACACAGACTATCCCCCAATTTAACTGATCCCCAGAGGTTTTTGATTAAATAGCGGAATAGAAAATATGATCCCAAAAAAGTGTATGTATATCACACGTACACAACCACACTAGGCCCCAATTACTATTGTTTGTACCCCTAAAAGGCTAGGAGTAGGGGGAGTATGGAACAGGCAGCACCCTCAAACCTTCAGAAGTATGAGATGAACCCCAACAACTTGGAAAGGTGGATCTCTCTCACACGTACCAACACAGACTATCCCCCAATTTAACTGATCCCCAGAGGTTTTTGATTAAATAGCGGAATAGAAAATATGATCCCAAAAAAGTGTATGTATATCACACGTACACAACCACACTAGGCCCCAATTACTATTGTTTGTACCCCTAAAAGGCTAGGAGTAGGGGGAGTATGGAACAGGCAGCACCCTCAAACCTTCAGAAGTATGAGATGAACCCCAACAACTTGGAAAGGTGGATCTCTCTCACACGTACCAACACAGACTATCCCCCAATTTAACTGATCCCCAGAGGTTTTTGATTAAATAGCGGAATAGAAAATATGATCCCAAAAAAGTGTATGTATATCACACGTACACAACCACACTAGGCCCCAATTACTATTGTTTGTACCCCTAAAAGGCTAGGAGTAGGGGGAGTATGGAACAGGCAGCACCCTCAAACCTTCAGAAGTATGAGATGAACCCCAACAACTTGGAAAGGTGGATCTCTCTCACACGTACCAACACAGACTATCCCCCAATTTAACTGATCCCCAAAGGTTTTTGATTAAATAGCGGAATAGAAAATATGATCCCAAAAAAGTGTATGTATATCACACGTACACAACCACACTAGGCCCCAATTACTATTGTTTGTACCCCTAAAAGGCTAGGAGTAGGGGGAGTATGGAACAGGCAGCACCCTCAAACCTTCAGAAGTATGAGATGAACCCCAACAACTTGGAAAGGTGGATCTCTCTCACACGTACCAACACAGACTATCCCCCAATTTAACTGATCCCCAAAGGTTTTTGATTAAATAGCGGAATAGAAAATATGATCCCAAAAAAGTGTATGTATATCACACGTACACAACCACACTAGGCCCCAATTACTATTGTTTGTACCCCTAAAAGGCTAGATGAGGAGTAGGGGGAGTATGGAACAGGCAGCACCCTCAAACCTTCAGTATGAGATTGTGTTCACTGTACCCCACAAAGATTGAGTTCACTGCACCCCACAATGATTGTGTTCACTGCACCCCACAAAGATTGTGTTCACTGCACCTCACAAAGATTGTGTTCACTGTACCCCCCAAAGATTGTGTTCACTGCACCCCACAAAGATTCTGTTCACTGTACCCCACAAAGATTGTGTTCACTGCACCCCAAAAAGATTGTGTTCACTGCACCCCACAAAGGATTTTGTTCACTGCACCCCAAAAAGATTGTGTTCACTGCACCCCAAAAAGGATGTTGTTCACTGCACCCCAAAAAGGATTTTGTTCACTGCACCCCAAAAAGATTGTGTTCACTGCACCCCACAAAGGATTTTGTTCACTGCACCCCACAAAGATTGTGTTCACTGCACACCAAAAAGGATTGTGTTCACTGCACCCCAAAAAGATTTTGTTCACTGCACCCCAAAAAGATTGTGTTCACTGCAGCCCAAAAAGATTGTGTTCACTGCAGCCCAAAAAGATTGTGTTCACTGCAGCCCAAAAAGATTGTGTTCACTGCAGCCCAAAAAGATTGTGTTCACTGCAGCCCAAAAAGATTGTGTTCACTGCAGCTCACACACAGAAAAATGGATGTGGATCACTGACACCTGCCTATCTCCAATCCCACACCACACAGCAATATCGATTGTAGTTTGTAGAACACAGTTTCCCTAAAATTCAGCAGACTCTGTCCCTAACAGGATTGAGAAGAGATCGTAGATCAGGATTGAGTGCAGACCCCACCCCCCACACAGCAATATCGATTGTAGTTTGTAGAAGACACTGACCCTATATAATTCAGCAGACTCTATCCCTAAAATGCCTACAACTCGCCCTGCCTAAACACTCCGACCTGTCCCTCAATTCTATCCGGACACAAATGGTTTTTTCCTGCCTATCTTTCCCTAATCAGCAGCCAGCACGTTGATGTGTGCTCTGTCCCTGAATCTAAGCAGCATAATGACGCCGCTGCGGCTGCCTCGAACTTATAAAGACTTGGTCACATGCTTCAGACGGCCAATCACAGCTACTGAGACATTTGCAGGCATGGCTGGGATGGCTTAAGGCACACCAGTTAAACGATTGTTGATTGGCTGTTGAAAGCCCGCCATGAAAAGAGCGCCAAAGCATGCAAAACCCGGAAATAAAACGACCGAACACGGATTTTTACCCGAACATACAGTAAAGTGTCCGTGTCCGTGTTCGGGTACAAAAAATCCAATTATTCGGTACGAACACGAATAATACAGTCCGTGTTCGCTCAACACTAATTAGGAATAATAAAAAGACTCTTACATTATGTGCATGGGGATAACAGCATGATGACCAACACAATGGTGTGGAGATTGGCGTCCTGAACACCGATACACTCGCTTCCGATCGGGACTGCAGGTGACGTCACGTAAACTCCTCCCCCCTCCGCACACGTTACGTCCATGGGGCGGGACTTCTTCAGCATTGTGGTTAGAGGATTGGACGTCACCTTTATAGCAAGAATGCGGCTCATTCATCCTATACACATGGTTGCCTCACGGAAACACGGGACCCAAAACAGGAAGTAGTCAAAAAGCCAGCTATAGAAGCAGCCATGTTAAGCCATGTTAATGAAGAGAAAACTCTTGGATAATAGCTAGTTCAAATAGCCCATATATAGATACATGAGCATCATAATATACCCATAATAAATAAGAGGCATAATTAAAAAATATGTAGATACACCTCAAAAGTGTATATATACACAATTCATATGTATAAATGGGAGGAGATACATGGAATTTTACCCGCAGTCACCTTAGGAATAAAATAAATAATAAAAAATTATATAATAAATACAGTATAACATACACTGACAAGAAAAATTGCTAAAAACTATTAAAAGCATATATCATATGCAAAGTGTGTCATATAAAATTTAATTAAGAAAAAAATTAACAGTCTGAGATAAAACAGTTAAGATCAAAATCAAAATTGAGACCTCTAGGGACCCCTACTTTCGTTTCGAAAATCCAAAAGGATTCTCTTTTACTAAGCTGTCTTACGAAATTGCCCCCTCTACAATGTTTCTTGACCTTCTTGATCCCCCAGAATTTTAGATCACTGGGGTCTTTATTATGATACTGTTTGAAATGCTGCACAACATGATGTGCTTTGCGGCCCTTTTTAATACTGCTCATATGCTCTGCCACCCTCACTTGCAAGGTTCTTGAGGTGCGGCCCCCATATTGCAGTCTGCAATTGCATTCCAACATGTAAACTATCCCAGTAGATGTACAGGTAATCAAATCTTTAATCTTATAAGATTTACCTGTAGTGTGAGCTATAAATTCCTTTTTCTTTCTTGAATTGCCTTTTGATGTCAGACATGCCACGCATCTCCCACTCCATCAACTGCCACAAATACACCCCTCCCCCATCAACTGCCTAGAATAACCCACTTCATCAACTGCTCAGAATAACCACCTCATCAACTGCCCAGAGTACTCCCCCCCATCTGCCCATATACACCCCCTCCATCAACTGCCCAGAATACACCCACCAATTAACTGCCCAGAATACCCCCCTCCATCAACTGTCAAGAATACACCCTCCCCCCATCAACTGCCCAAAATTCCCCCCATCAACTGCCTAGAATGCCCCCCTCCATCAACTACCTATAATACCCCCCATCAACTGCCCAGATACCCCCATTAACTGCCCAGAATACCCCCCTCCATCAACTGCCCAGATACCCCCCATCAACTGTCCAGAGCACTCCCCCATCAACTGCCCAGATACCACCCACTTCAACTGCCCAGAATACCCCCTGTGTGTGTGTGTGTGTTCACAGCCTTTTGAACTCCCTTTAGAATTTGTCATTAAATTATATCCTCTTTGTCTTCTTGTTTGAGACACAGTTGATGGGGGCCAAGCAGTGGTTTGCTTGGTGAAGAAGGGGAGGAGGAGGACTGCAACAGTCCTCCCAGGGAGTGTGGCCCCAGGGAGTGAGCCATTAGAGTGGCTCAGATTTATTGATGGTAAGCAGAGGCATTTTAATTTTCTCGATGTTCATTTGAAATCGCTTTAGGGGTATTGTGGAGCCTAAATAATGTTTTTGTATTTTTTGTTTCTAAATTTGGCTCCTTTGGTTCCAAACACTTCTGTCTTAACAGTTTGGGAGCAATATGGTAACAGTCAACTACTCTCGAGGGGAGGTGTACCAGCAATGTTTTGAACTACTCTGAATTGTATGGCACTGAAATGTTTCAAACCTGTTCTGAATAACATGCTTTCAGATCAGCTTTGTGGAGCTAGGACTAATGTGACTGCATAGTGAACACATGATATTCAGGCTGCTTCAAGTGACCTGAAAGTGTGAGCCACTACATTATTTAGTGTGGGTATGGGGGTGCGCACCATTGTGGATAGACAGTGACCTACTGTTTCTAAACATGCCCAATGAATCTCATTGATGTCATTGCTCCTGTGTAACGTCGATACTGAGATAAATGCGTTCATTGATAACTCTTAAATTGTCGGAATTCATGCAATCTAAATACCTTTGATCTTTGTTATTCAATTTAATTTATTTTGTCCTGGTTTGTTATAGTCTCAATCTAGGCTAAACCAATATTTTATAATTTTAATTTAGGGGTACAGTTGTAAGACCCACATTGGTGGGGAGATGTCTAATTGGCATCATATTATTGCTTCATTTATTATGTTTAGTCACGAGGGCTACACCGATTTAGTGTTGCAGGGCTGTACCTGTAATTATAATTTGGAGCGAGTCCATCACCGGAATTTCCCGTTTAGTTGGTCATTTGTGACTAAAATAAATTTGTATGGTATATCCCAAATTTAAATCAGGGGCTTTTCACTCCATCATCTATTTAGTTATGTTCCTCTTCTGGTTTACGGTATTGTTTTTTGGACATTTACTGTGTACCAGTTTAGTTTATTTACATAACCCGTGTTTTCCGGATATCCGTTTTTTTCGTCATATGTTGCCCACTCTTTGATTGATATTGATCGCTCTATGGTTCCGGGTAGTGTAGTCACTTCCGGTTCCGGAGCACCACACTCAATATGGCGGCAAGGGAACTTCCGGTTATTGATTTGGCGGTTCCATTGGCTATTTATAGGTGGCGTCAGCACGCCGCCCGTACCTTTGAGAACATCATCTTTGATGAAACGCGTCAGGTCACGGCGTGCTGACGTCACCCATACGCTACAGTCCTACGAAGGAACGGGCGAGCAGAGCCGTCCGGCCGGCGGCTCCCTACATCTCTCCGTTTGGCTTTTTTGATCTACATGTTTGTAAGTGTTTGCCCTTTGTTTTAATAAATTGTTTGTGGGTTTTACACTATGGTCTACCTCTCTTTCAATCCATGGCCATTACCATCTGTATGCTGAGCCTGTATCAGTGTTCCCATTGGAGGCGCCTGGTTTGGATTATCTAGATACCAGCATTTGGAGTTTTGCTCGCAGCGGAAGTGCTTAGGCGAATTAGGACTCTTTCTGCCTTGCATCATTTTGGAGCTGGTAAGGGCATATGTATGTCAGCCCTCTTCGGTGACACGATTGGGATTTATGTGCTCTATCTACTTTCCTTTTGGTAAGCTGCAGTCCTATTGGGGGAGGTCCTCTACACAATTTGTTTCTGCAATATTTTTCTATTACTCTGGTAAGGAGTATATTCACAGGATTGGAGGTGTCTATGTTCTTTACTATCACCACTATAGCACCTTTCTGATATTCCCATCACTTGGGGTGTTTTATTTAATTGTTTGTGGTTTTACGCTATGGCGTTTTTCATTTCATTTCACATGATCACCCAACACTGAGGAGATCCACTCAACATACGAAGTCCGTCTAAGATCTGGTTCCTGTGGACCCCTTGGAATCTTTGGGCCTATTTATCATTAGCCTTTGGTAAGCGGTACCTGTACAGAAAATTTCGTCAGACGTGCTGTTTGCCTTCATATGGACTTTATTTCTGGACTTTTTTTACATTATCATATATGTTTTCACTATTTAGCGCAACTTATATTTATATATTGCTCCTGTATGTACTGAATTGTAGGGGCATTGAGTATTTTGCTATCATGTGGATAAGTAGCTGGATATTTGTGTCCTAAAATTGTTTCTAACTTGTGCTGTTCTTTTTTGTAGAGACCAGTGAAGATGAGCAGCTGGAGGCTCAGCCCTCTCAGGCCCATTGTAAGTACTTTGCCTATGAATGTGTTCTGTGTCTTTGTTCTAACTTGGAGGACTGCATTTTGGTGTATTTTTTTCTTTGTGTTTAGGTAGCTTCAGTGATGGGCGAGGAGGAGGCAGCGGAGGAGGAGGAGAGGGAGGAGACAGCTGATCAGAGGGGTGAGGAGGACACCTGCCCTGAAGGTGAATGTAAGTACCCTCCATGTGTTTGTGTCTTCTCTTGGTTTCTGTTTTAAATGGAAGGGCTGCAATTTTTCTGTTTCCCCTGTTGCCTCCCCAGCCCACTGCAACTCCCTTCAATGGGTTTGGGCTACTTTCTGCGTCCCTTTTTCCAAATTGCTGTTATTAAATTATTGTTTTTTTTCTTTGTGTTTCTAGTATCTGCCACGTGGTCACCCCATGGGTAGGAGGAGAAGGACCATTGAGGAGAGGAGGCAGGCTCCCCTCAGGCACACTGTAAGTACATTCAATGGGATTCTCACATGTAATGGGTGTGCAAGGGGGATGTGTATATGTGCAAATGTAAGTTTGTGGAAGATCCAGTGTATTTTAGCTAGAGATGACGGCTGACGCGTTTCGAGGCTCAGCCTCTTCCTTAGAGCCACTGTGTCATGACCTACTCATTATGAGCCTCGAAACGCGTCAGCCATCATCTTATCGGATTATGGACTTACATATGGACTATTCCTGACACTGGAGCAACTGAGCTTGATATGATCATTTTTCACCTGTGTTTGTGAGTAGCCATTTTATATGTTGCATCAATAAAGCCTATTATTGAGGATAATGCCATAGGTCCGTGCACCCTTTCTTTGTTTCTTTTTGCCTTTAGTACCGTTGGGCTACCCCAGTCCTTTTTGGGCAGCAAGACCTTAGCCATCCAAGACGCCAGCTGTGAGTCCCGTGGGGAGTGTGGTCGGGGAGCTTGGATTCTAAGCACAGGAGAAGGGTGGTATCACCTTTTGTTTTGGAGTGTTGGACTATGAGGGGCTGTGTTGGGAAGACATGTTGAGGGTCTGTGGAGGAGTGGTGAGAGGTGGCCTGGCCAAGTGTGGCTGGGAAGGAGGGCTGGGATACATGGGTTGGGGAAGGCGTGTTGTGGGTCAGCAGATTATGCTGGTTGGGAGGCCTGTGGCAATGTCGCCGCTTGATCTCCCAACAGGTGGCAGATGGCCAAGGTGTTGAGGGTGGTCCGCACATCCTGTTGAATCTGTATCAAGATGTTCTGATTTATAGTCAACATTGATACAGATTCCTGTATGAGCCCCAGCAACTGTACTAATTCACTTAATTCAGTAGGCCTCCTTGGCTCATTTAGGATCTCAATCTGGGCAACCAGCCTCTCTGCCACATTTAGAAGAGAAGGACAAGGTGGTGACGAAGCTAATGTAGTACAATGCTGATTCCCCCCTCCCCTAATACAATGCTGTCCCTCCCGGCCCCTTCCCCTAATACAACACTGATCCCCCCCGGGCCCCCTCCCCCTAATACAATGCTGATCCCCCCCGGCCCCCTCCCCCTAATACAATGCTAATCCGCCCTTCCCCTAATACAATGTTGTTCCCCCCTGGCCTCCTCCCCCTAATGCAAGGCTGACCCCCTTTTTTTTTTAATTAGGGGGAGGGGGGTCAGCATTGTATTAGGGAGAGGGGGTCGGGGGGGCAGCATTGTATTAGAGGGAGCGAGGCATCAGCATTGTATTGGGGGGATGGGTCAGGTTAGGGGCCCTAATACAATGCTGATCCCTCCCCCTAAACACTGCTGATCCCCCCTGGCTCCCTCCCCCTAATACAATGCTGACCTCCCTCCAAATGCAATACACAAGGTCCCCCCCACCTAACCTTGGCCTTCATGATGCTGTTTGTTCACTAAGGTTCTCTAAGAAAATCTTCTGAGGGCTTCACAGAACAGCTGTATTTATACAGAGAATAAATTACACACAGGTGGACTCTATTTACTAATAAGGTGACTTCTAAAGGCAATTGGTTCCACTAGATTTTAGTTAGGGGTATCAGAGTAAAGGGGGCTGAATACAAATGCACACCACAATTTTCAGATATTTATTTGTAAAAAATTTTGAAAGCCATTTATAATTTTCCTTCCACTTCACAAGTATGTACCACTTTGTGTTGGTCTATCAAATAAAATCCCAATAAAATACATTCAGGTTTTTAGTTGTAACATGACAAAATATGGTAAATTTCAAGGGGTATGAATACTTTTTTAAGGCACTGTAAGTACAAAAATCCTATTTTCTGTATCGTATATCACAGGCCACAGAGTGGGCTATAATCATGACTACCTGGGATGTCCCAAAGCAATGCACTTGAGGGAAGGAGACAAAAATCCACCGTCAGGCCCAAGGAAACTACTCTGCAACCCGCAATACACTGCAGCTGAAAGCAATATCATCAACAGCTCTTACGTCGACCTTATAAAACCTTCTAAAAGGTGTGTACCAAAGACCAGGTTGCAGCCATGCAGACCTGAGCCACTGAAGCCTGATGACGGACACTAGAGGCCCCAACACTTTTAGTAGAGTGAGCCTTTACTTGAAAAGGTGGCACCTTACCCTTTAAGCTATAGGCTTGGGTAATAAGCTGACTGATCCACTGCAAAATGGTCAATTTTGAAACTGCCTGACCTTTTCCAGAACTCTCAAGCAGGATGAATAACAAGTTTGTCTGCCTGACCGCTGTAGACATCTTTAAATAAACCTTCAATGTATGCAGAGCTTTGTCACCCGGTGACTGAAGATTAGAAAAAAATGTCCTAATTAAAATAAAAACTGAAAACCACCTTGGGCAGAAAAGCCAGATGAGGACATAGCACCACCTTGTCCTGGTGGGGAACTAAAAACAGCTCCTTACTGGAAAGGGCCGCCAATTCCAACAATTCTTTCCTTGCCAAAGCGATTGCCGCAAAAAAAAAAAAAAAAAACACCTTCTGAGGCAATAAGAACAAAATCTCACAAACTGGTTCAAAAGGTGGTTTCTGAAAGACACGTAAGACCAAATTAAAGTTCCATAGACACAGGGGGGATATAACAGGCTGAACCATACAGGTTACCCCCTGAAAAAGGTATGCTTCAATGAATGAGAAACAATTGGCCTCTGTAAAAAAAAACTACCAGAGCCGATATCTGGCCTTTAATGGTATTAAAGACCAAATTAATTTCCACCCCCATTGAAGGAAAGCTTAAATGCGACTAATCATGTATTTCCGGGGATGCAACTTCCTGGTCTCACACTAGGCCACATAGGACCTCCAAGTCCTATGATAAATCTTTCTGGATGAAGGCTTCCTGGCTTTCAGTAATGTAGATATATCTGTGCACCAGAGACTCCCCGATCCTTCAGCACCTGGGTTTCTAGGCTGCTAAAACCCAGAAACTATAAAGCAGGATGCAATATTGGCCCCTGGGACAGGAGGTCTGGCTGGAAGCACCCAAGGACCTTTCACTGCCAAGTTCATGATGCCAATGTACCATGCCCTCATAGGTCAAGCTGGTGCGACTATAATTACAGGCAATTTCTCCTCCCCGATCCTGTGTAACAAACACAAAAGCAGCTTAACTGGCGGGAAGACATACATTAGGGAGAAACAGTCCCACGGTGTTACTAGGGTGTCCACCCCTATTGCTTATGAGTCTCTTGTCCTGGAGATAAACCTGTCCAGCTTTGTATTGAACTTGGAATCACTGATGACTGAGAAAATCCACCTGCCAATTCTCAACACACGGGTTATGTACTGCCGACGGGTCCGGAGCAAGCCAGAAAATTATCCGCTTCCACCTGGGCAGCCTGACACCTGGTGCTGCTGATGGTTGATATATGCCACTCACGTTGCATTCTGACTGAAAACTTTGCGAATGACTCACCCAGTAAACTAGCACAAGATGAACCACCTGAAGCTCCAGAATTTTGATAGGTAAAACCTGTTCCTGAGGAGGCCACATCCCCTGCACTGAAAGGGACAGCACAACGGCTCGCCATCCTGTGAGACATTGGTAGTCACTACTTTCCAAACCACTGGATGAAATTTCTTCCCCTTCTCTAGATTTTGGAAGAACCATCCACCAGTGCCTGAAGCATACTGGGGGCTAGGGACTTTCAGCAGTCCAAAGACTGAACTCTCTTGTTCCATTCTGACAGAATATCTCTCTGCAATAGCCTGGAATGAAACTGCTTGAACATGGCAACCATCTTCCCCAGCAGATTCATGCAAAGATATATTTAAGGAGACCTGTAACTCCTCAGATATGATACCGGATTTCTAAGAAAAAAAGCTCTTTCCTGGACCGTGTCCAGGATTAGTCCTAGCTACTCCATGCTCTGTGCTGGTTCCAATGCTGATTTCTCCAGATTGAAAACCCAGCCCAGACCCTCAAGCACACGAATCATGAGAGATAGAAGCTAGAGAGAAGCACTTCTGGGGACACTTCCGAGTACGTGATGACATCATGACATACCCGTAAGTGGTCAAGAACAAATTTGCGATGCATAGCACCTTGCTCCTGCACTCAGAACCAGAGCCCCCTGACCACTCCTTCCACGGAACTCATACTTGGCATAAACAATGGCTAAGGCCTTGCTGCCCTCTAAGACCGGGGTAGTCCAAAAAGTACTGCAAACTAAAAACAAAGAAAGGGCGCATCGACCTAGCACATTATCCTCAATAAGGCTTTAATAATAAAAGGTAAAAATGACTACTCACAAACAATGGTGCAAACCAGCCTATCAAATTCAAACATCGGGATCAATTTGTGTCAATGTCCACTGTCCTTAATGAGGGTGGTTTTGACATGGCATATCGGCTCTGAGGAAGAGGCGAAGCCTCGAAATGCATCAGCCGTCATTTCATCAAGGACAGTGGACATTGACACAAATTGATTCCGATGTTTGAATTTGATATGCGCAGCGCTGGCTGGTCCGGGTGCCGGCGCACTCCAGTGAACACACTAGAGCCCAGCACAGGAGGACCCGGAAGTCACCGTTTGGGTTGGAGGTGGAGGTTGTCGGCGTTCAAGCTTCTTGCAGCAGCGATCCAGCAGAGGGGTGTACACCTACATGCCACATTCTTTATACCCCCATGTTTGTTCTCCCAAATGTGAGTTTTATTTCATCAAGCTTCCTGTATTTTCTTAATAAAAACAGTACTATGCTAGGGAGGCCGTGCACTTTTCTCCTTTTTACCTTGAACAGATTCTCTTTTTCACTGTCCAGTGGATATTTAGGGGAGCTGCAACGACCTGGCATTGGAAGCCTCTCCTAAAAATGGACGATCAGCTAACCGCTATGTGAATAATTGATCAGCGCATGAACTGGTGACTTTTATTGTTTTTGATGAAGATCAGTCAGCAAGCAGCTTTGTAAGAGGGTGACAACAGTTGATGCGATTATTAGCAAACAGAAGTAACACAAAATAACTGTCAATCTCCCTCGTGGAGTTTCAATGATCATGAGAACAGTGAGGAATCAGCCCAGAACTACACAGGAGAACCTTGTCAATGATATCAAGGCAGCTGGGACCATAGTCACCAACAAAACAATTGGTAACACACTACGCCATGAAGGACTGAAATCCTGCAGCACCCGCAAGGTCCCCCTGCTCAAGAAAGCACATGTACAGGCCTGTCTGAAGTTTGCTAATGAACATCTGAATGATTCAGAGGAGAACTAGGTGAAAGTGTTGTGTCAGATGAGACCAAAATCAAGCTCTTTGGCATCAACTCAAATCGCCGTGTTTGGAGGAGGAATGCTGCCTATGACCCCAAGAACACTATCCCCACCATCAAAAATGTAGGTGAAAACATTATGCTTTGGGGGTGTTTTTCTGCTAAGGGGACAGGAAAATTTTACCACATCAAAGGGACGATAGACAGGGCCATTACCGTCAAATCTTGGGTGAGAACCTTCTTCCCTCAGCCAGAGCATTGAAAATGGGTCGTAAATGGGTATTCCAGCATGACAATGACCCAAAACACACTGCCAAGGCAACAAAGGAGTGGCTCTAGAAGCAGCACATAAGGTCCTGGATTGGCCTAGCCAGTCTCCAGACGTTAATCCCATAGAAAATATGTGGAGGGAGCTGAAGGTTTGAGTTACCAAACGTCAGCCTCAAAAACCTTAATGACTTGATAAGGATCTGCAAAGAGGAGTGGAACAAAGTCCCTCCTGAGATGTGTGCAAACCTGGTGGCCAACTAAAAGAAACGTCTGACCTCTTTGAATGCCAACACGGGTTTTTCCACCACCTGGTTTTTCATGTTTTGCGAAGGGGTCAAAAACGTATTTCACTTATAAAGATGCAAATCAATTTATAACTTTTTTGCAATGCGTTTTTCTGGATATTTTTGTTGTTATTCTGTCTCTCACTGTTAAAATAAGGCTACTATTAAAATTGTAGACTGATAATTTCTTTGTCAGTGGGCAAATGTACAAAATCAGCAGAGATCAAATACAATGCTCAAAAAAATTAAAGAAACACTTTGAGAACACATCAGATCTCAATGGGGAAAAATATCATGCTGGATATCTATACTGCTATGGATTTGGTAATGTGTTAGGAATGAAAGGATACCACATCGTTTGATGGAAATTAAAATGGTCAACCTACAGAGGGCTGAATTCAAAGACACTACAAAAATCAAAGTGAAAAAATGATGCAGCAGGCTAGTCCATTTCATTGCAGCAATCCAAAGTGGTACTCAGTAGTTTGTATGGCCCCCATGTGCTTGTATGCATGCCTGACAACGTCGTGGCATGCCTAAAAACATTGTGGCATGCTCTTAATGAGACGACGGATGGTGTCCTGGGGTATTTCCTCCCAGATCTGGACCAGGGCATCCCTGAGCTCCTGAACAAACTGAGGTGCAACCTGGCAGAGTGTCGGATGGACCGAAACAACGTCCCAGAGGGGTTCTATTGGATTTAGGTCAGGCAAGAATTGTGGCCATTCAATGGTATCAATTCCTTTATCTTCCAGGAACTGGCTGCATAATCTCCCCACATGAGGCCGGGCATTGTTGTGCATCAGGAGGAACCCAGGACCCACTGCACCAGTGTTCCTTTAATTTTTTTTTTTTGAGCAGTGTACTTTTTTCCCCCACTATATGTCTGCTGCTTACTTGTGTTACTGACAACAGCTTGGATATCTTACCTCGACGCGGCTTCTTGACTTGATAACTCGAGCATGTTATAGATCATGACACTGCTTATCTTGCCTGGCTGCTGTTGAACATAGGTTGTGACCAGACCCCAGGCCTGGATTCGCCAATCGGGAGCACTGGGACTTCTCCCGGTGGGCCGGTCGGTCCGGGGGCTGTTCCACTGCACTGCCTTAAGATTTAAAAATGGCGCTGTCCGGTGCCAACATGTCACCGCGTATGCGCCACCACCGATCGGGAATCAGAGGGCACAGTATCGGCAGTATCCTGAGAATGGCCGAACGTATAGGAGCTTTCGCGAGTGGCGGCGCATGTGCAATGACGAGTTGGCGCCGGGCGGCGCCCATTTTAAATCTATGTGAGACTCCTCCACTGCCTGCCATTATGCGGGGCTGCAGGCATACTACAAGAGATGCAGTGCTGCAGGCATGGTACACCTGTACCATGCCTTACAGCACTGCATCTCCTGTACTATGCCCGCCGCCCCGCATTCTCCTGTACCATGCCTGCAGCACTGCATTCTCCTGTACAATGCACACAGCCCTGCATTCTCCTGTACAATGCCCACAGCCCTGCCTTCTCCTGTACCATGCCCGCAGCCCTGCATTCTACTGTACCAAGTCCGCAACCCTGCATTCTCCTGTACAATGCCCACAGCACTGCATTCTCCTGTACCATGTCCGCAGTCCTGCATTCTCCTGTACCATGTCCGCAGTCCTGCATTCTCCTGTACCATGCCCACAGCCCTGCATTCTCCTGTACCATGCCCACAGCCCTGTATTCTCCTGTACAATGCTTACAGCCCTGCATTCTCCTGTACCATGCCCATAGCCTTGCATTCTCCTGTACCATGCCCACAGCCCTGCATTCTCCTGTACCATGCCTGCAGCACTGCATTCTCCTGTACAATGCCCACAGCCCTGCATTCTCCTGTACCATGCCCGCAGCCCTGCATTCTCCTGTACCATGCCCACAGCCCTGCATTCTCCTGTACCATGCCCGCAGCCATTGCAAACTTATATTCTGAGGTTTTAATTACATTATTTTAATATAGTCAGTCGTGAACTAAAGTGGGCCGGTCTAAGGCATGAAACTCCAGGGCTGAAAATGAGTCACACTCCGGCCCTGCCAGACCCCATGCTACCACTGGAACGACTTCTACTTTTCCAAGCTTCAGTTCACTAATCCCCAGCTTCCTGGCACCTGCGCTCTTCCACTGCCCTAGCAGTCCACTACCAGGGGTGCTTGGTCAGGAAATGCGCACCGGGCCACCATCGTCATCTCAGGCTCCGCAGTCAGGTATGCACCAACAGTGCTGCTAATTTTTAAAACTTGTAAGTGCATTTTAATTGTATTAATAAATGGTTATGGAATTTTACAGTACTTGAACTAATTTCTCCTCCTAACATACCTGCATGCACTGAGCAAATATTGGTGGGGTACTTGGGTAACAATTCTCCTTTTTTGGGGGTTCGGATGCTGAAGAAGTGAGGAAGATCTGGTGTACCAACTGATATACCCATACTGCACAACATATGACTTTTCTTTAGTTTGAGTCATATATATTTGGTAAGCCCCTTGGCGTGTCTGTCTGGTGATAGAGACATTCTTGGTGTGGGATTCATCCAATATTTTACTTGTAGATTGTCATTTCACAGACTTTTTTGAACTGAATGTTTATTTATTCACTTGATTATGTACATATTAGGATTTGATGGATATTTTTTGCATATGTTACTTAGAAGTTTATAGTAGCACAGATGGCAAACAAACCAAACCCCAAATTTGCAGCCCACCGACCTGGCTTCCTCTGTTCCTACCTAAACTGCATCATAGACCAGAAAACACCTCCATAGATGCAGCTGTACAGGGAACACAGTACCATTGTCCCTAGAGGCCAGCACTGGAAATATACCATAGAAGGCTATAGCTAATGCTGCTTTAAGTGGCCCAACTGCAATTCGGGTCAAGGATCCAATTTTCACCCATAACGGCAGGCTATGTCCCTATAGACACTCAGGCACTCAGTCTATCATTCTCTCAGGGTCCACTAACCTGGAATGGATTTCTGCACAAATTTGTCATAAAATGTGATCTGATCATCATCTAAGGCACAACAATAGACAATCACAGTCTGCTTAAACTAATAACACACAAAGAATGAAATGTTGCCATGTTTTTATTGAACACACCATGTAAACATTTACAGTGGAAAAAGTATGTGAACCCTATGATTTAATAACTGGTTGAACCTCCTTTCACAGCAAGAACTTCAACCAAACCTTTCCTGTAGTTGCAGATCAGACGTGCACATCGGTCAGGAGTAGGGATGATCGAACTTTTGAAAAGTTCGGTTCGGCCAGAACATCCGAACTTCCCGAAAGTTCGGCCCGGATTTCAGAACCCCATTGAAATCAATGGGACCCAAACTTCGGTAATCAAAAAACACCATTTTTAAGCCCTAAAACCCAATAAACGCCCCTAAAAAGTGCCCAGGGTTCTTGGTCATGCCCCATTAACTATTAATCACACAAAAAAAAGTTCTTAAAAATTGTCATTTTTTATAAAAAAAAGCCAATTATTGAAAAAAAAAAAAAGGAGAGATTTTTTGATTTTTACTTTGGATTCCTTATCTGGGGGGGGGGGGGGGGGGTCTAAAATGTGTGCATGTGAAGTTTCAGCTCTGTAGCATGTCCAGGACCATGAAAAAAAAAAGATAATTTTTCAGTAGAACCGGGATGTGGGTTGGGAGCCTCCTTTAACTTTAACAACTATATGATCTTTTTTTCTGGTTCTGGACATGCTACAGAGCTGAAACTTCACAGGTACACCTTTTAGACCCCCCAGACACAAAATCACACAAAAAAAAGTTCTTAAAAATTGTCATTTTTGATAAAAAAAGCCAATTATTGAAAAAAAAAAAAAAAAAGAGATTTTTTGATTTTTACTTTGGATTTCGTATCTGGGGGGTCTAAAAGGTGTGCATGTGAAGTTTCAGCTCTGTAGCATGTCCAGAACCAGAAAAAAAAAGATTGTTTGTATTAGAACACTTTCTTTCAGGACAGGTAGTTAGCTTCTCTCCCGGTTTAATAGAAGGCATTTTTTGGGGTTCTTTTCAGTCAGGAAAAACATCTGAACTTGTGTATAGTGGTACTGTGCACAAGTTCAGATGTTTTGCCTGCCTCCAAAACCCCCCAAAAAATGCCAGCAAAAACACACCTGGGCATTTTTTTTTTTTTGACGCTAGCGTTTTTTTGGCATTTTTTTGGGTTCTTTTGAGGCAGGCAAAACATCTGAACATGTGTATAGGGGGTATATATACACATATATGTCTGAATATATACCCCTAGACATATATAGGTGTGATAGTAGCAGAAATATATTACTGTAAATGATTTCATTAGCGCAAGCATTTATTTCTGCTACTATCACACCTATATATGTCTAGGGGTATATATTCAGACATATATGTGTATATATACCCCCTATACACATGTTCAGATGTCATGTCTGACATCAAACATGTCCTCAAAAAAGCACTGACAGTGGCAGCCCCTGCAGCATAAAAAATGCTTGCTGGTGAGAAGCCATAATGGTGTTCCGAAGCTATTCAGAGAAATGATCATTTCTCTATTGCGGTCACCCTGACATGGAAGGGTTTGGTCACCCTGCCATGGCAGTCACTGTCAGTTCACCCTACACTACATTACGGTCACCCTGGTATGGAAGGGTTTGGTCAGTCGGTCAGCCTGCCATGGCAGTCAGTTTCCCCTACACTACATTACGGTCACCCTGGTATGGAAGGGTTTGGTCAGCCTGCCATGGCAGTCAGTTTCCCCTACACTACATTAAGGTCACCCTGGTATGGAAGGGTTTGGTCAGCCTGCCATGGCAGTCAGTTTCCCCTACACTACATTACGGTCACCCTGGTATGGAAGGGTTTGGTCGGCCTGCCATGGCAGTCAGTTTCCCCTACACTACATTACGGTCACCCTGGCACTTCATACTTTCCCTACAGAAACTAATTTTTTGAAGCTAACTTAAGTGTAAAGGAGCACTCTAACTACACTAGATATCCCTTTCCTCACACTAAAAATAGCTAAATGACACTTTTAAAGTAAAATTAACAGAACTGCTTCCACTCTCTTCCATGTAAAGTATAAGAATCCTAGGAATTTGGCGGGGGCGATCTTATATACTGGGGGGCGTATTCACTAATGATTGGAGTGACTAGGGGGTCCCTAGACCAATCACATTCCTAGCATTCTCCTGCCCCCTCAATTGGCTTTTGCTAATGGTTCTGGTCCAATCACGGGCTTTTAAAGCCCATTTCCTGAAGCATTGCATTTTGGGCGGTTCTGGTTGCCAAATTCCGAACTTTTTGGGCAAAAAGTTCTAAATTCGGCAGAACCTCGAACACCCAATGTTCGGGCCGAACCGATGGTCGACCCGAACCGTTCGATCATCCCTAGTCAGGAGCAATTTTTGACCATTCCTATTTACAGTACTGTTTCAGTTCAGCAATATTCTTGGGATGTCTGGCGTGAATCGCTTTCTTGAGGTCATGCCACAGCATCTCAATCGGGTTGAGGTCAGGACTCTGACTGGGCCACTTCAGACGGCGTATTTTCTTCTGTTTAAGCCATTCTGTTGTTGATTTACTTCTATGCTTTGGGTAATTGTCCTGTTGCAACACCCATCTTCTTTTGCGCTTCAGCTGGTAGACAGATGGCATTAAGTTCTCTTGCAAAATGTCTTAATAAACTTGGGAATTCATTTTTCCTTCGATGATAGCAATCCGTCCAGGCCCTGACGCAGCAAAGCAACCCCGAAACATGATGCCCCAACCACCATACTTCACAGTTGGGATGAGGTTTTGATGTTGGTGTGCTGTGCCCCTTTTTTCCACACATAGTGTTGTGTGTTTCTTCCAAACAACTCAACTTTGGTTTCATCTGTCCACAGAATACTTTGCCAGTACTGCTGTGGAACATCCAGGTGCTCTTGTGCAAACTTTAAACGTGCAGCAATGTTTTGTTTGGACAGCAGTGGCTTCCTCTGTGGTATCCTCCCATGAAATACATTCTTGTTTAGTGTTTTACGTATTGTAAATTCGCTAACAGGGATGTTAGCATTTGCCAGTGACTTTTGTAAGTCTTTAGCTGACACTCTAGGATTCTTCTTCACCTCATTGAGCAGTCTGCGCTGTGCTCTTGCAGTCATCTTAACAGACCGCCACTCCTAGGGAGAGTAGCAGCAGTGCTGAACTTTCTCCATTTATAGACAATTTGTCTTACCGTGGACTGATGAAGAGCAAGGATTTTGGAGATACTTTTATAACCCTTTCCAGCTTTATGCAAGTCAACAATTCTTAATCGTAGGTCTTCTGAGAGCTCTTTTGTGCGAGGCATCATTCACATCAGGCAATGCTTCTTGTGAAAAGCAAACCAAGAACTGGTGTGTGTTTTTTATAGGGCAAGGCAGCTGTAACCAACACCTCCAATCTCATCTCATTGATTGGACTCCAGTTGGCTGACATCTCACTCAAATTAGCTATTGGAGATGTCATTAGTCTAGGGGTTCACATACTTTTTCCACCTGCACTGTGAATATTTACATGGCGTGTTCAATAAAAACATGGCAACATTTCATTCTTTGTGTGTTATTAGTTTAAGCAGACTGTGATTGTCTATTGTTGTGACTTAGATGATGATCAGATCACATTTTACGACTAATTTGTGCAGAAATCCATATAATTCCAAAGGGTTCACATACTTTTTCTTGCAGCTGTATGTGTGTGTGTGTGTGTGTGTGTATATATATATATATATATATATATATATATATATATATATATATATACATACATACATACATACACACACATACATACACACACACATACACACACACACACATACACACATACACATTTTTGACCTTTTGCCATATTTCAGGCTTCAAACATAAAGATATAAAACTGTAATTTTTTGTGAAGAATCAACAAGTGGGACACAATCATGAAGTGGAATGAAATTTATTGGATATTTCAAACTTTAACAAATAAAAAACTGAAAAATTGGGCGTGCAAAATTATTCAGCCCCTTTACTTTCAGTGCAGCAAACTCTCTCCAGAAGTTCAGTGAGGATCTCTGAATGATCCAATGTTGACCTAAATGACTAATGATGATAAATAGAATCCACCTGTGTGTAATCAAGTCTCCGTATAAATGCACCTGCACTGTGATAGTCTCAGAGGTCCTGCCAGAGACCGTGGATCCTTGACCCATTTCACCAGAATCTCTTTAGCAGAGATCTTGTGTGGAACTGTGCAAACAGACTGCAGGGTGAGGGTGAACACCATCAGGCCCAGCACGTGCATGCAAGTGTTAAACAGAAACTGAATTGCCTCCTGCAATGTCTGGGTTTTTTCCCCAAGGAAGAAATACTCTGGCTGAGGCCGAGTCCAGAGTCAGACCCAGATAGGCCATTTTTTTGTGGACCGAATCAAAGCAGAGTTCTGAATGTTCAGGATCCCACCGAACTCCCTTTAGAGTTCACAGAGCAATCTCCGGTAGTCCATCAGAGCAGCTGAAGACCCCGCTCGCAGAAGATCATCCAGGTACCCCAATCGGACGTACCTTTGAGGAACTCACCATCTCAGATCAGGCTCTCTTGGTCACCCTGGATGTGGAGGCACTCTACAGTAGTATCCCACATTCCAGAGGCCTAGCAGTTGTCACCTGGGGGAGTGGGAATGCACTCTCCTCTCAGATGAGGACCTTGTCGAATACACTAGCCAGGTTTCTACCTGGCTAAGGTATATCGACGTCGTCTTTGTCATCTGGGAGGGACCAGAGACAGCCTTGCTATCATTTGTCAAGCTGATGAACACCAACAATCTGAATCTCAAATTTACTCTGACGTATAATAAAGATGTCATCAGTTTCCTAGATGTCCAGATTGGGCGTACAATGGATGGGCATCTGTCTAGCACACTGTACAGAAAATCTACAGCAGGTAATACCCTGCTACACGCAGACAGTTTCCACCCTATTCCCTTGAAAAACTCGATCCCCTATAGACAGTACCTGCGCTTGTGGAAGAGGCTACAGTCGATCCGGTTTGAAAAGAGCATACAATCAAGCCTATTTAAAAACTAGACAGGAACTACTTTTTGGCCACAAGAAATCCAAAAATACTGCTGATAAAAACTTATCACGCATTATTTTACGTTATTCAAGGCAGCACTCAGTCATTAGGGATATCATCAGTCAACACTGGTCTATACTCACTGATGACCCTAAAGGCCCGTACACACGTGCAGATTGTCGGCCGAAAAGATTCGTCCGACGACCGATCGGCCAATTTTCGGCTTGTTAGTATGATGCTTCCGACAGCCGACAGCGCACTTTCGGCCGAAAAGAATCTGTCGTGCAAGCATTAAAATTTTTGTATGCCGACACCAGAGCGGCCGATTGTTCGCCAGTCAATACAGAATTCGGCCGACAGACAGCAGATTTGCAAGACTGGGCATGCTCAGAAAAGAAAAAACACAGGGAAAGTTAACCATCACATGACATCACTTCTGCAGTCGGCTGTAGTCGGCGGACAAAATTCTTGTGCAGTCTTTTGCACTTTTGAACAGACCCGACAGCCCGGGGACAAAAGACGGCCGAACGTTCGGCCGACGATCTGCACGTGTGTACGGGGCATAAGATTTAGAAGTTTATATCTCCAACTCCATCATTCACCTTCAGACGGGCAAATTAATTTAAGGACAAACTCACTCGCAATGAAATTCGTGACAATAACAAAAAACATTGTCCAATTGCAGGCTCCTTTCCATGTGGACACTGTTCACATTGTCCCTACATCGAAAGGCGAAAATCTTTTAGGCTGCCGAATGGGGAAACGTTTCACCCCCAAGCACTTTGTGAATTGTCAAACAAAAGGTGTGGTATACCTTTTTCAATGCGAATGTGGAACTTTCTACATTTGAAAGACTAAACAGGAGTTTTGAAGACGTCTTTCCAAACATGTTTACAGCATGAAAATCTGCAACCAGTATTTACCACTGGGTAGACATGTTGCCACGATGCACCACCTTACAATACCAAAATCACCTCCACGGCCCTGGAACGGGTTCATGTTCCAGACCGTGGAGGTGACTGGAATAAGATCTTACTGCAATTAGAGCAGAAATGGATATACGGACTCAATGTGACTGTGGCCCCTGGCCTCAATGAGTCTATCTCATTTGTCCCTTTTCTTAAGGGGTTTGTTTCAGGTAAAACACACTGTTTGACTTTTCTTTTTTCCCTCACCTTTCCTCCCCCTATAGGTACCCTAGTTATTACACATACAGGGTTAGATTAATCCTACCTTTTGGTTGGATTATTTTGTTACTCAAAACTGATTTATAATACTTGTATTTTTATATAGCCGTATGACCTCATGAATCCACGGCTCTATACAAAATTTTTCTTATATTGTGTAATGTGTCATCGTACATGTATGGTGTCCAAGATATGAGATTAATTGTATATTATGAGATGTTGTTTATAATTCATCTATATTCCATATCTACTGTTTATTATTATTGATTCGTGGACCTCTTTTTATCTGGGACGCATCCGCTCCCCGCTCGGGTTGTCGTCCATGGGCGGATGTTTAGGTCTCCCAGCACGGGGAGACACTCGGCCTCTCTTTGGCCGGTCTCAGCTTCCTTTCTGGTGGTGTCCACTAGGGGGAGCATCCCCGTGCTGGCGTCGTTCCTGATCGACATGGCGTTGCATCTTCCTGTGCGCGTGCGCACTGGACGGGCGGATTGCCATGGAGACGGCGGACGCCGGCGGGAGGCTATTGCCTCCCCTTCCAGAACGCCGAGGAAGCCACCAGGTCCGCACGTCGGACATCACACAGCGGGAGGGCACACACCTGCGGGGGACCCAATTATCATCATACAGGTATTTAACCACTACCCCCACAGGGGCATGTGAATCCTCACATTGCGCAACCGTATGTGGAAAGTAATCGCTACAGCTGGGTAAGTGCGGGGAACACGCTGGACCCATGTCTTTTCTCCCATCTCCCTCCCTTCTCTTATCAACTGGTGACTTCCTTTTATTTCACTGGCACACTCCTTTTCCTAGTTTTTATTCCCCTGCACTGCTATGTGATGTTTAATGCCTCCTCTTATGTCTCACAGTGGCCCACCCCAGTCGTGTTCTGCCCCCCCCCCTATTTGTGCATCTTTCAGTTTTTTCTTCCCGGCTATCTATCCTATCCTCCTTTCTCCCTGTCTTTTTTCCTTATCTCCCCTTCCCCCCTTTTCTGTCCCCACTTTCCCCTGTTTTCTTGTTCCTTTTTCTCCCCCCTTTTCTCTTCCCTCTCCCTCTTTTCCTTTCTTCCCCTTATTCCCCCCCCCCCTCTTTGTTCGTTACCCATTCTCCCTTTTGTTCTTTTTCTTTTCTTTTTTGGTTCTCCTCCCCCTCTTTTTCACTTCTTTCCAGTCCACCTGGCTCCATCTGCTCCACCGTCCTCTTGTACCATACTGCAGCTCTACTGCCTTACAATAGACTATCTCTTTAAGACATTCTCAGATTAATTAGTCCACAATTCCTACAATCCCCCATTAGGTGCCCTATATCTCCCTGCTTGGTGGTACTTATTGGTGACTCCCTGCAGACCTTCACGCCTGTCCTGCTGCCCGGGGCGGCTGTGCCCTTTGATCTTAGAGGATATTATGAATTTTTCATCTACTCCCTGGTCTCCAGTTGATCTCATCTTCATGGTAAAGTTCAACGCTCAATTGCATGAATATCACTGATCTGTTTTGCAGACATATTGTAAACTATAATGTGTTCGCTGTAGACATTACAGCCCCCCTGAGGAAGACCCTTAAGAGGTCGAAACGCATCGGGGCCTTTGCTCCCCCATTCTCCATTATTTGGGGTCGATGCCATATATGATTATTTAATGATACTGCATGAGATATATGCTGTTACCATTTGTAACCGGCGCTCATAATTTACATCTAACCAATACGGGGTTTTTTATCATGTATACCATTTTTTCTTGTTATATTTTGATATGTTAATAAAGTATATATTTTTATAGAATTTTTTGGCTACCACTATTGCTGCCTAAAAACCCTCTGGGGGTTGATACCTCGGTATCATTTGTTTCCAGAATCGGACGTACCTTGCGTTCCTTGCTGGGCACTGTAAAGAGGTTTGAGAAAAAAAAACCCTTGAAAATGTTCCAAAGTCGGAACTGGAACAATCACCCCTTGAAATAAGTCTTGCACTGCCCCAAAGAGACCTGTAAGTGATCTGGGGACGAGTGCAGGTTGGAAGGGAAAAAACCTTTCCAGGGGACAAGACCAAACTCGATCTCATAGCCTGACCGAATAACTTTGTGGACCCACTTGACCTGTACCAGGGAGGTCCATGGACCTGGAATCAAGCGAAGACATCCCCCACCCCAGATATGGACGAGGGCACCCCTTTATGCACAGGCAGCCTTGTTTGCAGGTCTAGAAGAGCCCACTTGCCAAACCAGGTTCTTTTGGAACTTCTGGTGGAGGCCCTGACTTTTGATCCCTAATCTTGAGATCCTGAAAGACGAAGAGGCCACTTAGGAGCCGAGGAAAATGGCCCACTTCTTCCAAAAGAAGAGTGGGGGCTTCAGATACACACACTGGGGCTGCCCCCCCCAATGGCACCGGCCGACTAGGCCGCGGCCTGCCAGGACATGAGCCTTCAGTGGACCTGATCACCCAGGGGCAGCGGAGGGGAAGGCGGATGCCAAAATGGAATGTGGTGGCTTCAGCCATCCTCACAGTGGCCGCCACACATAGTTTCCGACGAGTAGGCCGTAAAGCCACGGTCTAAATTTTTAGCTGGATCCGGCCATGTGAGGCGCTTACCCACGAATGGTAAAAACATCAGCTCCCCCAGCCCAACAACCGCCGCAGGAAGCCCAGAGGACATTCCTGCCCTAGGCACCAACCCCTAGGATGGCAGGGAACCTTGCTCAACCCCCTGTTGCGCACCAGGAAAACACAGTCAGCAGCTCAGGCAGCAACTCCAACCAGCTCCCCTTAAGAGCATGTGGCAAAGCCAGCTCATTATCTCACCCGGGGGGGGGGGGGGGGGGGGGAGACCCACAGTGACAGAAATTTTAGAGGGACTGGGGGAAGGGAGGGGGACCTGGGGATCAGACCATCCCAGGGACAGGCCCACGTCCTCCCCATAACCCTCAAGGAGTAGTGGGGGAACAGCTACTTACCACACCTGGAACAGGGTAGACACCGCTACATTGTAATGTGGGTGCTGTTGGCCAGAAGGAAACGCTGTGACTCAGGCTGAAGCCAGTTCGTATGTGTCCTTGCAAGACGTTTAACTCACAGGCCAGCTCCCGTCCAGTGGGGTTATGTCATGGCCGACCTAGTGCGAAGCTACGGTCTGCACATGCTCGCTGGCCTAAGGATCTATATTATGCCGTCCTTGATTGTAGTTCTCACAGAAACAAAATAATAAAAGAGAAAAAAAATTCTATTCAAAATGATAAAATTGCTAGGACTAGAGATCCCTGCAAGAAACTAGGTCCTTACTCCTGACTAAGCAGAAAAAAACTGAGTGCCTATAGCTGAGAGTGGGTGTATACCCCCCTGGGACTGCCCATAGGCGTAGTCAAGCTTTTTCCTGCCTCGTGTCCTACTCCTGTAGGAGGCAGTATAACCCAATGATTAAGAAGAATCAGGAGCTGTGTCCATCAATGAACGAAAGAGAAAGGGAAAATTTGTCCCACAGAAAATTTCCTAGTGGAAGCCCTGAGACTCACACCAAGTAAAACCTGTTGTCTATTGGCAGAACTTTCAGGAAGTAGTATTCCGAAGCTTTAAACAATAGAGGAATCACATATTCAGAGATGCTCCTAGTTCAAAACCTGGGCTTTAACCACTTAAGGACCAGGCCTATTTCTGACACTTATTGTTTACAAGGTAAATCACTATTTTTTGCTAGAAAATTACTTAGAACCCCCAAACATATATTTTTTTAGCTGGGTCTCTAGAGAACAAAATGGAGATCATTGCAATACTGTATGTCACACCGTATTTGCGCAGCGGTCTTACATATGCAATTTTTTTAAAAAATATATTCTAAAAAAAAAATTCAGTTGCTGAACTTGGAGGTCGCTGCCGAAGAGAAGACCCAGGTCTCCATGTAAAAAAATCGGAAGTGATGTCGTGACATCACTTCCAGGTACTCAGCGCCAAATAAAAAAAAAATGTTAAAGAATAAAAAGAGAAAGGGCTAGAAAAAACAGGTTAACCACATAACACACTAGCTGTACACTACATACATAGGTGATTTTGCCTGCTCAGGCTAGAGGGGGTTCATCAGCACAGCATGTCCAACAGACAATGGATTGTGGATGCCGGTACTCACAATGTCAACAAAGCTTTTATGAATTAATTCATTCATTCATTCATTCATAACAGCTGGATTGGCCCATAGCTATCACATGGTGCCTAGGCCAATCATAGCACCCTGTACCATGTGATTAGTTGTAGCCAATTACAGATCACTAGTGATCACAGCTGTTATGAATGGTTAACTCATTCATGACAGTTGAAAACTTTTTTGCTACAATGATCTTGCATAATGCACTGGTCCAAATAATTTAGTGGAGGGGGGATTTTGGTGTGGGGTGTTTTTTCAGGGGTTGGGCTTGGGCTCTTAGTTCCAGTAAAGGGAACTCTTAAGGTGTCAACATACCAAGAAATTTTGGACAATTTCATGTTCCCAACTTTGTGGCAACAGTTTGGGGATGGTCCCTTACTGTTCCAGAACAACTGTGTACCAGTGCATTAGTTGAGGTTACGACATGGATGAGCGAGTTTGCAGTGGAGGAACGTGACTGGCCTGCACAGAGTCCTAAACCGCAACCCAATAGAACCCCTTTGGGATGAATTAGAGCAGAGACTGCGAGCCATGCCTTCTCGTCCAACATTAGTGCCTAACCTTACAAATGCGCTTCTGGAAGAATGGTCAAACATTCCCATAGACACACTCCTATACCTTGTGCAGAGAAAACACACATTACCAGTCCCTGCGCAGATCCTGGAGATTGATTCTCAAGCTGGGGAATCTTGTAATATGGCCTGTGGTGAAACACATGAATGAAGCATGGCAGCTCTCCTAACCCTCCATGGGATATGAGGCAAAGAAGCTGTACAAAAAATAAAGGAACAGAGCGCACACCGCCCTAGTGTAACACCATTTATTTGAAGTTAATAGAAGCCATAAAACAGGTACTCACAAACAGAAAGTCATGCATGGAAATAAATATCCCCTGATGATGTTTGCAGGGCTCTCTCCTCCTAGCCTCGGTGGCTCAGCTGTTCGTCCTGCACTGATCAGTGAGTATCGCACGGCTAAGCCAACCGCTTCGGATTACTCAAGGAGACTCGATGTGGTGCGCCTGCGCACGGTCCAGCCGCCGCCGTACACTCTCCAAGAGCCGGATGCTGTAGCCGCTCAGAGAAACTGACAATGCAGTTAAGCAGAGGGAGACTCCCTGATCGGGACCCAGAACATGATTTGTATGGGGTTGCTAGGGACAATGTTTCAGAGGTGTGGCCTACTTCAGGTCTCAACCCCATGCAAGTCATGCTCTGGGTCCCGATCGGGGAGTCTCCCTCTGCTTAACCGCATTGTCAATTTCTCTGAGCGGCTACAGCATCCGGTCTTGGAGAGTGTGCGGCGGCGGCTGGACCGTGCGCAGGCGCACCACATCAGGTCTCCTTGAGTAATCCGAGGCGGTTGGCTTAGCTGTACGATACTCACTGATCAGTGCAGGACGAACAGCTGAGCCACCGAGGCTAGGAGGAGAGAGCCCTGCAAACATCAGGGGATATTTATTTCCATGCATGACTTTCTGTTTGTGAGTACCTGTTTATGGCTTTTATTAACTTCAAATAAATGGTGTTACACTAGGGCGGTGTGCGCTCTGTTCCTTTATTTTTTGTACAGCTCCTATACCTTGTGGACAACCTTCCCAAATGAGTTGAAGCTGTTATAGCTGCAAAGGGTGGCCCAACTCAATATTGAACCCTATGGACTAAGACTAGGATGCCATTAAAGTTCATGTTCGTGTAATGGCAGGCGTCCCAGTACTTTTGACAACATCGTGTATATATACCATAGATTATAGACTCTATAACTTTCAAACAAACCAATTATTATACGCTAATTGGGAATTTTTTTTTTTTTTTTTTTAACAAAGATATGTAGCAGAATACATTTTGGCCTACATTCATGACTAAATAAGATTTTATTGGATATCTTTTATGACAAAAAGAATATTGGGGTTTTTTTTTTTCAAATTTTTCGGTATTGTTAATTCATATTACAAAAAATAAAAACCCAGTGGTGAACAACTACTACCTGAAGAAAGCTCTATTTGTGTGAAAACAAAATGATAAAGATTTCATTTGCATACAGTATTGCATGACTGAGCACTTGTAAGGTAAAGTAGCACAGTGTTGAATAGCAAAAACTGGCCTGGTCATGTAGGGGGTAAATCCTTCCAGAGCTCAAATGGTTATTCTTCCACATACCAGAGCCTTAAGAGAAGGTGCCAATCCTCCTAGGACACTAGCAAAATACCGAGGCATGCTGGTAGTAGGAGGGGTTACCTTGGGTGGGCCTCCCAAAAGGTGAAAACCTTCCTGTTTCCCCCAGTGAATGAGAAAGAACATTTTTGTACTTGCCATAAAATCCTTTCCTTTCCTTGGAGTCCATTGAGGGACGCAACTCCCCCTTTTGAATTCATAATCATTCAGTTATGTAAACAATAATGTGTTTGCGCTGCTAAAAACTGATTCTAATTAAATTGGTTAAAAAAAGATAATATTTAATCAACTAAATTAAACGTAAACAGCAATAAGTTATTGTTAACAATACTCAGTACGTGAATAAATAATAGCACTCTTCACCATCATAAATTATCCAAATAATTAAATGCAGTATAACGTATGTGGAATGTGATATTTAGTGTTCAGCCGTATAAAAAAAAAATTAATATCAAACTCCATAGGAAGGAGTGAATACTGAATTGTGACACTTTACTGAGGATTAGGGTTGAGCGAACACCTAGATGTCCATGTTCGACGGGTTCGGCCGAACTTTAAAAAAAAGTCCGGGTCCGTGTCCCGGACTTTTACCGAACTTTTCCCGGACACCGAACCCCATTGAAGTCAATGGGGACCCGAACTTTAAGGCACTAAAATGGCTCTAAAACACCAAAGGAAAGGGCTAGAGTGCTGCAAATGGCAGCAAAACGTAATTAAGAGCATGGCAAGTGCTCTGCAAACAAATGTGGATAGGGAAATAACTTAAAACAACAAAAAAAAAACAGAAAAATAAAACAATGTTCTTCTTCATCTCTGAAGGACGAGGCCCATATGGAGTAGGAGGGAGGTTGAGGTGGTGGTGGATGTGGCGGTGACATAGGCGTGCGCACAGGGTGTGCTGGGTGTGCCTGGGCACACCCTAATCACCTAGGGCACATAGCATTGCCAGTGAGGAGATGGGAAAGATCTCCCTGGGACCTGCTCTGCTCTATTTCTCCTTGCCTACAGGTACATGGCCCCGATACATTACTCTCCCTGCTGGCAAACACATGCATGTGTATTTCAACTTTGGGGTGCACACCTTAATGCAATAGGCTGCGCACACCTATGGGCGGTGTAGGTGGAAGCGGCGGTGGAGGAGGACCAGGGCCGGATTAACAGCATCATGGGCTTGGTGCTGAGGATTTTGAAGGGCCTTAAGGGCCGTGCCTTGCCATGCACCCAGAGGAGGAAGGGTGCAGCCATGCATGCCTAATTCAACATGGGATGCTGTCTCTGAAGCCCATAAACACATCCATGCATCGCCAACTGTCCCTCCTTGTCCGGCCTTCACGCTGTGTGGGGAGGTTCTGAGGGTGCTGCCTGGGGAAGCGAGCATAGAAGCCAGACTTCTGTGTTTACAAGTGACAGAAGAGCGGTAACAGTGAATATGGCCAACCCGGGGCCTATATAAAAGGTAGGGGCCTGGAGCTGCAGCTCCAATAGCCCCTACATTAATCTGGCCCTGAGGAGGAGGACGAGGTAGCCAACACTGCTTCTTTTCAAAAATTTTAAATGAGGGTACACCCCAAAAGAGTGAGAAAGAGCAAAAATGGAACAATGGGTGGGTAAGATCGGTATCCATTGCTATTCTGCATAAGGTACGGAAAAGTCCCGTGGGATCCATGCCTGGTTCATTTTAATGAACGTGAGCTTGTCCACATTGTCTCTGGACAGGCGGCTGCGCTTGTCTGTTATAACGCCCCCAGCCGTGCTAAATACCCGTTCAGATAATACACTGGCTGCAGGGCACGCCAGCACCTCCAAGGCGTAAAGGGCAAGCTCAAGCCATGTGCCCAATTTGGAGACCCAGAAGTTGAAGGGGGCAGACCCGTCATTCACTACATGTAGGCGTGTGCACACATACTGCTCCACCATGTTGGTAAAATGCTGCCTCCTGCTAAGACGTTCCATCTGAGCTGCTGGTGCTGCTGTTTGTTGTGGCGTGCTGACAAAGCTTTTCCACATTTCGGCCATGCTAACCCTGCCTTCTGAGGTGCTGGCGGTGCCCTGGTTGCGTTGGCGACCTCCTCCTCCTCCTCCTCTGCCTTGTGCTTCCACTGTGGCCCCGCTGTCAGATGGGAATGCCAGCAGCATGGCGTCTACCAGCGTGCGCTTGTACTCGCGCATCTTGCGATCGCGCTCCAGTGAGTGAATTAAGGACGGTACGTTGTCCTTGTAACGGGGATCCAGCAGCGTGGCCACCCAGTAATCAGCACAAGTTAGAATGTGGGCAACTCGGCGGTCGTTGTGGAGACACTGCAGCATGTAATCGCTCATGTGTGCCAGGCTGCCCAGAGGCAACGAAAGGCTGTCCTCTGTGGGAGGTGTATCGTCCGTGTCCTCTGTATCCCCCCAGCCACGCACCAGTGATGGCCATGAGCTGGCCTGGGTGCCACCCTGCTGTGAACATGGTTCCATCTCCTCCTCCAGCTCCTCCTCCTCCTCATCCTCCTCATCCTCCAGAACTGTGCCCCTGCTGGACAATTGCGTCCCTGGCGTTTGCGTGTGCAGGAACCCACCCTCGGAGCCCCTTGCGAATGACTGCCCTGAAAGCCTTGGAAATGTTACCTCTTCATCCTCCTCCTCCTCCTCATCCTGTGCCACATCCTCTTCCATCATCGCCCGAATTGTTTTTTCAAGGAGGCATAGAAGTGGGATAGTTAAGCTGAGAACGGCGTCATTGCCACTGGCCATGTTGGTGGAGTACTCAAAACAGCGCAACAAGGCACACAGGTCTCGCATGGAGGCCCAGTTAAATTAAATAGCGGAATAGAAAATATGATCCAAAAAAAGTGTATGTATATCACACGTACACAACCACACTGGGCCCCAATTACTATTGTTTGTACCCCTAAAAGGCTAGATGAGGAGTAGGGGGAGTATGGAACAGGCAGCACCCTCAAACCTTCAGAAGTATGAGATGAACCCCAACAACTTGGAAAGGTGGATCTCTCTCACACGTACCGACACAGACTATCCCGCAATTCAATTGATCCTCAAAGGTTTTTATTGAATAGCGGAATAGGAAATATGATCAAAAAAAGTGTATGTATCTCGCACGTACACAACCACACTAGGCCCCAATTACTATTGTTTGTACCCCTAAAAGGCTAGATGAGGAGTAGGGGGGGTATGGAACAGGCAGCACCCTCAAACCTTCAGAAGTATGAGATGAACCCCAACAACTTGGAAAGGTGGATCTCTCTCACACGTACCGACACAGACTATCCCCCAATTTAACTGATCCCCAAAGGTTTTTGATTAAATAGCGGAATAGAAAATATGATCCCAAAAAAGTGTATGTATATCACACGTACACAACCACACTGGGCCCCAATTACTATTGTTTGTACCCCTAAAAGGCTAGATGAGGAGTAGGGGGAGTATGGAACAGGCAGCACCCTCAAACCTTCAGAAGTATGAGATGAACCCCAACAACTTGGAAAGGTGGATCTCTCTCACACGTACCAACACAGACTATCCCCCAATTTAACTCATCCCCAAAGGTTTTTGATTAAATAGCGGAATAGAAAATATGATCCAAAAAAAGTGTATGTATATCACACGTACACAACCACACTAGGCCCCAATTACTATTGTTTGTACCCCTAAAAGGCTAGATGAGGAGTAGGGGGAGTATGGAACAGGCAGCACCCTCAAACCTTCAGAAGTATGAGATGAACCCCAACAACTTGGAAAGGTGGATCTCTCTCACACGTACCGACACAGACTATCCCGCAATTCAATTGATCCTCAAAGGTTTTTATTGAATAGCGGAATAGGAAATATGATCAAAAAAAGTGTATGTATCTCGCACGTACACAACCACACTAGGCCCCAATTACTATTTTTTGTACCCCTAAAAGGCTAGATGAGGAGTAGGGGGGGTATGGAACAGGCAGCACCCTCAAACCTTCAGAAGTATGAGATGAACCCCAACAACTTGGAAAGGTGGATCTCTCTCACACGTACCGACACAGACTATCCCCCAATTTAACTGATCCCCAAAGGTTTTTGATTAAATAGCGGAATAGAAAATATGATCCAAAAAAAGTGTATGTATATCACACGTACACAACCACACTAGGCCCCAATTACTATTGTTTGTACCCCTAAAAGGCTAGATGAGGAGTAGGGGGGGTATGGAACAGGCAGCACCCTCAAACCTTCAGAAGTATGAGATGAACCCCAACAACTTGGAAAGGTGGATCTCTCTCACACGTACCAACACAGACTATCCCCCAATTTAACTGATCCCCAAAGGTTTTTGATTAAATAGCGGAATAGAAAATATGATCCAAAAAAAGTGTATGTATATCACACGTACACAGCCACACTGGGCCCCAATTACTATTGTTTGTACCCCTAAAAGGCTAGATGAGGAGTAGGGGGAGTATGGAACAGGCAGCACCCTCAAACCTTCAGAAGTATGAGATGAACCCCAACAACTTGGAAAGGTGGATCTCTCTCACACGTACCGACACAGACTATCCCCCAATTTAACTGATCCCCAAAGGTTTTTGATTAAATAGCGGAATAGAAAATATGATCCAAAAAAAGTGTATGTATATCACACGTACACAACCACACTAGGCCCCAATTACTATTGTTTGTACCCCTAAAAGGCTAGGAGTAGGGGGAGTATGGAACAGGCAGCACCCTCAAACCTTCAGAAGTATGAGATGAACCCCAACAACTTGGAAAGGTGGATCTCTCTCACACGTACCAACACAGACTATCCCCCAATTTAACTGATCCCCAAAGGTTTTTGATTAAATAGCGGAATAGAAAATATGATCCCAAAAAAGTGTATGTATATCACACGTACACAACCACACTAGGCCCCAATTACTATTGTTTGTACCCCTAAAAGGCTAGGAGTAGGGGGAGTATGGAACAGGCAGCACCCTCAAACCTTCAGAAGTATGAGATGAACCCCAACAACTTGGAAAGGTGGATCTCTCTCACACGTACCAACACAGACTATCCCCCAATTTAACTGATCCCCAAAGGTTTTTGATTAAATAGCGGAATAGAAAATATGATCCCAAAAAAGTGTATGTATATCACACGTACACAACCACACTAGGCCCCAATTACTATTGTTTGTACCCCTAAAAGGCTAGGAGTAGGGGGAGTATGGAACAGGCAGCACCCTCAAACCTTCAGAAGTATGAGATGAACCCCAACAACTTGGAAAGGTGGATCTCTCTCACACGTACCAACACAGACTATCCCCCAATTTAACTCATCCCCAAAGGTTTTTGATTAAATAGCGGAATAGAAAATATGATCCAAAAAAAGTGTATGTATATCACACGTACACAACCACACTAGGCCCCAATTACTATTGTTTGTACCCCTAAAAGGCTAGATGAGGAGTAGGGGGAGTATGGAACAGGCAGCACCCTCAAACCTTCAGAAGTATGAGATTGTGTTCACTGTACCCCACAAAGATTGAGTTCACTGCACCCCACAATGATTGTGTTCACTGCACCCCACAAAGATTGTGTTCACTGCACCTCACAAAGATTGTGTTCACTGCACCCCCCAAAGATTGTGTTCACTGCACCCCACAAAGATTCTGTTCACTGTACCCCACAAAGATTGTGTTCACTGCACCCCAAAAAGATTGTGTTCACTGCACCCCAAAAAGGATGTTGTTCACTGCACCCCAAAAAGGATGTTGTTCACTCCACCCCAAAAAGATTGTGTTCACTGCACCCCACAAAGATTGTGTTCACTGCACCCCAAAAAGATTGTGTTCACTGCACCCCAAAAAGGATTTTGTTCACTGCACCCCAAAAAGGATGTTCACTGCACCCCAAAAAGATTGTGTTCACTGCACCCCAAAAAGATTGTGTTCACTGCACCCCACAAAGGATTTTGTTCACTGCACCCCAAAAAGATTGTGTTCACTGCACCCCAAAAAGGATGTTGTTCACTGCACCCCAAAAAGGATTTTGTTCACTGCACCCCAAAAAGATTGTGTTCACTGCACCCCACAAAGGATTTTGTTCACTGCACCCCACAAAGATTGTGTTCACTGCACACCAAAAAGGATTGTGTTCACTGCACCCCAAAAAGATTTTGTTCACTGCACCCCAAAAAGATTTTGTTCACTGCACCCCAAAAAGATTGTGTTCACTGCAGCCCAAAAAGATTGTGTTCACTGCAGCCCAAAAAGATTGTGTTCACTGCAGCCCAAAAAGATTGTGTTCACTGCAGCTCACACACAGAAAAATGGATGTGGATCACTGACACCTGCCTATCTCCAATCCCACACCACACAGCAATATCGATTGTAGTTTGTAGAACACAGTTTCCCTAAAATTCAGCAGACTCTGTCCCTAACAGGATTGAGAAGAGATCGTAGATCAGGATTGAGTGCAGACCCCACCCCCCACACAGCAATATCGATTGTAGTTTGTAGAAGACACTGACCCTATAATTCAGCAGACTCTATCCCTAAAATGCCTACAACTCGCCCTGCCTAAACACTCCGACCTGTCCCTCAATTCTATCCGGACACAAATGGTTTTTTCCTGCCTATCTTTCCCTAATCAGCAGCCAGCACGTTGATGTGTGCTCTGTCCCTGAATCTAAGCAGCATAATGACGCCGCTGCGGCTGCCTCGAACTTATAAAGACTTGGTCACATGCTTCAGACGGCCAATCACAGCTACTGAGACATTTGCAGGCATGGCTGGGATGGCTTAAGGCACACCAGTTAAACGATTGTTGATTGGCTGTTGAAAGCCCGCCATGAAAAGAGCGCCAAAGCATGCAAAACCCGGAAATAAAACGACCGAACACGGATTTTTACCCGAACATACAGTAAAGTGTCCGTGTCCGTGTTCGGGTACAAAAAATCCAATTATTCGGTACGAACACGAATAATACAGTCCGTGTTCGCTCAACACTACTGAGGATATGTTCTAACTGAGCCTTATTGACCTGTATGTCCATATACAGTAGGTCCACTAATAAGGTGAGCGCACCATTCAGCTGGTGGTGGAGCACTAATTTATTTATAGTGGAGCACGGAATACTGTGAAGATTGTTATACATAGAAGACACTATGTTTAAGCACTTTAGTTGGACTATTTGGGGACTTTCTTTTTTTTTCCACTATTGGTGTGAATATTCATACTTATTGAAAGTGCTAATACACAGTGCAAAAAGGTCGTGATTAAACAATAATAATAAAAATACCATCAATAATATGCATGTAAAATGGTAAATTATATGAAACCCAAATAAAAGTGCAACGTGCAATAAATTGTGTTGTGATGAATACAGCTATAAATCACATAAATATCACACTTAAAAGTGAATAATAACTAATTCCACGTGAAAGTCCAAAGAATATATAAAAATTTTATTATTTATATATATATATATATATATATATATATATATATATATATATATATATTCATATATTCAGCAAATGGCCAGTGAAAATAGTCCAATGAAAAATAGTCCAAAGTGCTTAACCACTTAAGCCCCCGGAAGATTTTACCCGCTTCCTGACCAGGGCCTATTCTGCGATTCGGCACTGCGTGACTTTAACGGACAATTGCACGGTCGTGCGACGCTGTACCCAAATGAAATTGACGTCCTTTTTTTTCCCACAAAAAGAGCTTTCTTTTGGTGGTATTTGATCACCTGTGCAATTTTTTGATCATGCGAGAGCGACTATTTTGCAAAAATAACAATATTTTTCAAATTTTTTTTATATGAAATTGCCCCCTAAAAAAATGTAAAAATCAAATTTTTTTTAACATTTTAGGCCAATTTGTTTTCTGCTACATATGTTTGGTAAAAAAAAAAAAAAAAAAAAAAAAAAAAAAAAAAAAAAAAAAAAATCGCAAAAAGCGCATTTTGATTGGTTTGCGCAAAAGTTATTGCGTTTACTAAAGGGAAAGATTTTTGTCATTTTTGTTGTTTTTTTTTTTAACGAGTAATGGCGGCAATCTGCGATTTTTTTTGCGGTACTGAGACATTGCGGTGGACAGATCGGACCCTTGACTGACATTTTTGACACTTTTGGGTGTACCAGTGACATTACTACAGTAATCAGTGCTATATATATGCACTGTTACTGTAAAAATGACACTGGGAGGGAAGGGGTTAACTTTATTGGAGAGGGAGGGGTTAAGTGTGTCCCTAGGGGCGTGTTTCTTACTGTGATTGGATGTGGCTTTGTGTGTAACAGCACAGATCAACGGTCCTACATAGCAGGACCGAGTAATCGGTGCTTTTACACGGGAGAGTGACAGGCGGCTTTGTTTACATTAGCCGCCTGCCTTTCTCCCTCTCCACCTGACGATTGCGAGCGACCGGCGGACAACGGGTCCGCCGGTCACACGCGCTGGCTTCTTCGGGTACAAGCGGGGGTGCGCCCCCCCGCGGCGTGCGCTCACCCCCTATTCGCTCCCAGGCTAGTGATGTACCGGTACGTCAGTGGCGTAGCGTGGGGGGTGCAGGGGGGGCAGGCCGCACCGAGCGCAAAATCTGGGGGGGCGCATCCGCAGTGTCACTCTGTCTGTCTGACTCTTACATACACAGTTCACACACTGTCTGCGGCTGCCTCCATCTTTAGGCTGGGAGATGTCCAGCACGGCCGCCATATGGCTGAAAATGGCGGGTCAGGGCGGGGCTGGACTGTGCCTCATCTGTCCATTGGTATAGGGTGGGGTGGCGTTGACCCGCTTCCTGATTGGCTGAAAGGCGAACGCATGCCATTGGCCGAGGAGGAGGCAGGAGGACTCGAAGAGACGCGGGGAACTGAGGAGAAGCCGCCACTGCAGGTAAGTCTCTCTGCATTGAACGGGGCACGCTGGTCTGTCTGCATTGAAAGGGGGCACGATGATCTCTCTGCATTGAAGGGGGGCACGTTGGTCATTCTGCATTGAAAGGGGGCACACTGGTCACTCTGCATTGAAAGGGGGCACACTGGTCACTCTGCATTGAAAGGGGGCACGCTGGTCATTCAAACTTGTATTTAGATGCATTTTACTTTAATTACATCAGTATTTTCATAAACAATATATGTGCTTAGGGGGTAAGGGTTTCTTTAACTAATCTAGTGGAAGAGACTCGAGTGCTAAAATCCCACGGGATAGGGGGCGCACGCTATGCCACTGCGGTACGTCACTTTGCCTGGGAGGGGCTGACCGCCTTATATAGTCGGGTGGCGGTCGACAAGTGGTTAAGTGCACTTTTAAGTGTGATATTTATGTGATTTATAGCTGTATTCATCACAACACAATTTGTTGCACTTTTATTTGGGTTTCATATAATTTACAATTTTACATGCATATTATTGATGGTATTTTTATTATTACTGTTTAAACACGACCTTTTTGCGTTGTGTATTAGCACTTTCATATTTAGGTATTTTATCATTTTTTTTGAACAGCAGCATTTTGGTTTTTAGCACATATTTTTATCCATAGCGCAGAGCACCTTTATTAGTTCAACATTGATACTTCTTACTTTGTGTTATTTGATATTCATTTTGTACACGGGTGAACACTAAGTATTACATTCCTTATATGGTATACTGCATTTAATTATTTGGATACACATTATGATGATGAAGAGTACTATTAATTGTTTACTCACATACTGAGGATTATTATTTATTACTGTTTATTTTGGTTTAATTTAATTGGTATGGTTAAGTAGAATTCATCTTTTTTTCCCAATGAATTTAATTAGAATCAGTTTTTAGCAGCACAAGCACATAATATTGTTTAAATTTTTGCATGGTGTGGGAACATATTTAGAGATTGCTGCAGCTATTAGTGTTGTTATTGCTATTGGCAGCGCACTGCAATAATATTTTTGTTGATAATCATGCTGTTGGTACTGCTTTGCCACAAAAACATACTGATAGTAGGAGGGGTTATCCTGGGTTTGCCTTTGTTTGCCAGTGTGCAGTCCTTCTAGAAGCAGCAGTATAACCTGGAGGCAAAAGATTTCTTGTGTCCCTTAATGGAAAGAAAATAATTTTTTCTGTAGTATGGTGATGAGTTTAACTGCAGTCAAATACAGTTTTTTTTTATGACACTGGATTTGATACATGTACATATACTGACTAGGTTACTGTGACTGTAAACAGCAAATTTATCTTTATATTCTTGCCACTGAATGTCACAGACTGACAATAACACTTCTCTCTCAAAATGATGCATATTATTAGATGAATGTGAATTGTAGCAGCTGGCAAAGACAGTACCTGTTCCAAGTTCACTTTTTTCCTTGTACAAAGAGGATGCAAATTTATAATCTGACATAATGCTATGTATAAAAAAAAAAAAAAAAAATAGCAAATCTGGACCATGAATTGTGTTCTTTTTATCTACGTAGCTGGTTTAATAACATTTTGGCAGAAGATGCCAGCAACCAGTTCACATTTCTTCATCAATTCTTTTGCTGATCCTTACTCGTGCTATGGCTTTTATGGAGTTTTGCACCTTGTCCAGACTGCTCATGCCTGCCTGCACTTTTACCGTGTTTAGTCTATACTGTTTTAGGCCTGTTTACATCTTGGTCCTCCATCTTGGTTCATGTTGTGCTTTAATCGGGTGCTGTGAACTCAAACCTTACAGTAACCACAAACATCCCAACATCTTTTTTTTTTTTAAGCAGGACTTTTATTTCCTGTACAAAATGTGTATTTCTTACAACAAATTGGATGCAGAGAGTAGCTGACCTGATGGAAGGCTAAGGGGAAATGGACAATGTGTTCAATGATGTGCCCTTATTGTGTTTGGATCAATCTCACCATAAACCAGCTTAGCCTGAAATAGAACTATAGGCAAACCTTTTCATTTTCATTTTGGATAGTGCAAAAGAGGGTTAAAACCCATGTTAGATTTTTTTTTTCGCCATCTGTGTCCAATTATGGAGATTTCCCTTCACTTCCTGTCCCATAGCCAAACAGGAAGTGAGAGGAAATCCCTGAAAATTAAGGAAACTCCTTGCCCCAGATCATCAGAACTAGTATCCCCATTGAAAGATTTCTCCTCTATTACTATTTCTGGGGAGAACCCAAAATTCGGGATTTTCTTTTACTTTCACTTTCAATAATAGTGGTAAACAGGACAAATAGAGAGGGTGAATCTGCTTAACCACTTGCCGACCGCTCACTGAGCTGGTACTGTGGCAAAGTGGCTCGTTCCCGTCCAGCGACGTAGACCTACGTCACTGGACTCCTCCCCTTGTGGGCGGCACATGTGCGCCGCCGGAGGCTTGCTCCCACTGTATTCAGTCACAGCGGGAGTCGGGCCAGGGGAGGAGCGGCGGTGAGTTTGGAGATCCGCACGCTTGTGTAAACAAAGCGGGCGGATCTCCTAAGTGACAGACAGTGACAGATTGCAGGGTTCAGCATAGCTGAACCTGCGATCTGTCCCTGTGTCACACAGTCACCTCCCCCCACACACGTTAGTAAGCACCAGGCATACATTAACCCCTCCCTCTCCAATAAAATTAACCCCTTCCCTGCCAGTGTCATTTTTACAGTAACAGTGCATATGTCTAGCACTGATTTCTGTAGTAATGTCACTGGTACCCCCAAAAATGTCAGTCAAGGGTCCGATCTGTCCGCCACAATGTCGCAGTCCCGCAAAAAAAAACGCAGATCGCCGCCATTACTCGTTAAAAAAAAACACACCAAAAATTACAGAAATCTTTCCCTTAGTTAGTCAACGCAATAACGTTTGCGCAAACCAACCAAAATACGCTTAGTGATTTTTTTTACCAAACATAGGTAGCAGAAAACAAATTGGCCAAAAATTTAAAAAAATTTAGATTTTTACATTTTTTGGGGGGGAATTTCATATAAAAAAATGTGAAAAATAGTTTTTTTTCAAAATTTACGCTATTTTTTTGTTTATAGCGCAAAAAGTAAAAATCGCACTGGTGATCAAATACCAGCAAAAGAAAGCTCTGTTTGTGGGGAAAAAAAGGACGTAAATTTCGTTTGGGTACGGCATCGCACGACCACGCAATTGTCAGTTAAATTCGCACAGTGCCGAATCGCAAAAAGTGGCCTGGACGTAAGACAGCAAAATCCTCCGGTGGTAAAGTGGTTAATGGGGGCGCAGACAGCAATAAAAACTGACACTTTCTTATATCTCTGCAAACTATCCAAAACAAAAAAAATGCCTTTAGTTACACTTTAAAAAAGCAACTACATCAGTGATTTCGGAACACTGTACATTGGATTACAGATGGAGTGATGGTATGGGGGTCCTCTGGGTTTGGTATACATACAGTCTCTACTGGTTCTAGTAAAGAACAAAATAATGGTCAGGCCATACAAGTCATTAGAATGACATCTAATTTTAATACCACTCATGGCATCTAATTTTATTACCACTCATGAACACAATTAACATTTTATTTATTTCTATTTTTTTAACAAGGTCATGTTTAACCTCATAATGCAGCCATCACTTACCAAGCACAAGGGAGATATTGGAATGGCCCATAAGATCTTGTTTTGTCCTCATATACACTTTGGGACAGAACAGACCAGGTTATACAGTTCTCAAAACAAAGTTAGTCATGAAGCCATGTATTCAACACCATCAAAGAATCAATGTATTGTTCCAAACCAAAGACATACCTCAAAAACGTGATTGCAAAAATTGTTTCAGATCACTTGAAAATGTTCTTGTTTATTTGGGGTACTTTATATAACTCATTTACAAATCAAAAGCTTTAAACTCCTGAAATGTTAACACTTTGATCAGTGTATATCCCTGGCATCATAAAAGTTAACATTCAATATAAGGTGCACAGACTTTTTTAAACAAAGTACACTAGTGGCTTTTTTTTTTCTTTTTATGTCAGAGCAGGTCTCTCCAGTTGAAACTCTGTACAGAGCAGTGAAGCTTTGTGTACCCTGAGCTTCAGCACTCATTTTATGTATGCAGATTATTTTTGTGTGAAGCAGTAATGGCAATCTGGTAAACGTGCAAAGTAGCCTGGTGATGCACCAGCTGGCTACAAATCTTATGTATAAAATATTCATATGTAATATTTCAGCACAAAAAATTAAAACATTTTATAGATTTTAGTCCTGAAAATAATAAAGACAACATTTATATAAATAAAAACATTGTACATTCAAAACAAAAAAAAAAAAAAACATAAAAGAAAGAAATATGATGCACATACACTGTTAAAAAAAATTAAAATGTAAGGGTTTAGAAGCAAAGTCAACAAACATCAACACAAGATAAAAATTTCTTAATTTTTAATTTGATTAGCTGCAAAACGCAATTGATTTCCAAGAGATTTGTAATTACATCTGTGGTTTATTTTGAATGGAAACCATGGCTGGTGCAAATTAGAAAAGCACAATACTTTTTTTCCCCAAACATAGCCAATGCAGTTTTTAGTCATCTTTATTTCACTATGCAGAAACAAACATTCGCCATGTGTGATGCAGCAGACAGTGTAATGGAATTATTTGCAGGAATTGGAACGCTATATATATAAATATATATATGTATAAGGTGGGGTTTCTGTACAGGTTAAGGCTTGGCTCTCAGCTAGGTATTAGATGAAGAGTAGATTCTAAAATAAAATGTTTGCCACTGACAAGTACATAAACAAAACAATAAAAAAAAGTTATGCCAAAAAATCCTGTTCTTACGTAAACTAATGACATACATGTGTTCTTTAAAGGAAACACACATGATGTACACATCAAGGTTTAACAACAAAAAAAAGAAAAAAAAAAAAAATCTTGATTTCAAGTTATAATACTAAAATAATCACTACCCGATTTGTAATTAAATTGGATATATAAAGCACACCTTTTCAGAATTTAAATAGTTTCACAAGATTTAAGGATTTGTATAGGGTCATAATAATAAAACCAAACATATGAAGTATTCAAGTTGTGTACCGAACAAAGTGTGTTATTGGCACGTATAATGTGTATTCTAACATAATGCTCTGTACCTACACAGCTTCTAGGATTTTATGATATTTTTTTATTTTTTTTTAAATTTTTGTAAACAAAGGCTTACCAACTAACAAATTATACTTTGTTCAGAAGAAGGCATGGACTGCTTATGCATTACATTTAAGTTCACGTATTATAGTATTGTGGTGTGTGTGTGTGTGAACGTGCAGATATAGCCGGAAACTTCGACATGTAAAATAAAAATACTGCTGCCTTTTTATACTTGCTTCATGCAATACTGGTTTAATTATGCTCAGCTGCATTGCTTTTAATGGGAAGATATGTCTGCCGATGTCTTTATAAATGGTCAAGCTAAATCCTTCAGGACTGTAATTTTCCCCAGACAGAAGTCAGCCAGATTCTGTCTGTCGCTCCACAGAGGTGCTTGTATTCCTAACGGTGTACATGTCTGAGCTTGCTTTCAAGCTACATTATTCCTGCAGGCAAAAGAAAGGAACAGTTATAACAGCACAGTTGGAAATCAACATTCTCACTCTAGATAAATCACAGTCAGAGAAAATAAATCTAGCATCTAAGATAATTTTTAGCAGAAATTTGACAAACTGGCAGCCCTGAAACTATTTTAATAATGATACAATTTTCAAATATAACAGTTGCAAACAGAAATGCACTCTGAAAAAAATTCAAATGCATTTTCCTTGATTATATACTTCGCAACAATAAAAATGCCCACAGAACAGTAAATAAAAGCCAAACCACAGCCACGTGAGTTTGTTTTACATCCACAGCACAATGCAGTGATTGGTTTAAATAGCATGTTACTAAATATGTGATAAATGCAGACAGAGGGTTAACACTGAGAAGATATGGTCAGGCCAAACACAACTTCATGTTGTTTACATATTTAAAAATGATTATTACACCAACATAAAAGGTTACAGCTTTGGACAGTAAAAACAAAAACAAAAAAACCCCCGAAAACTTTAACTAAGGCTTAAGAGCCGGTTCACACTAGCGCGACTTGTCAGGCGACTTGACAGCCTGACAAGTCGCGCTCCCTCGCGGTCCATTGACCGCTACAGGACCCGTTCTAATAGGAGCGACACAAGTCGCTCCGACTTAGAAAAAGGGTCCTGCACTATTTAGGGGCAACCTCGGAGCGACTTGCATAGACTTCCATTATGTGAAGTCCCTGCAAGTCGCTCCGAAGTCGTGGTGCATGGTAATGCACAAGTCACCCCCGAAGTAGTAAGGAGTCGTGTCGCCCCAGTGTGAACCGGCTCTTAGAGTTGAATACCTTAATGAATCAAAGCAAATTGTAGAATTGCTAATTATACTGTATAAAACAGAAAAAAAAGTCTAAGTAGTAAATAAACACTTCAGCACCAAAAGATTTTACGCCACTGATGACCAGGGCATTTTTTTGCTAATCGGCACTGCGCTACTTTAGTCCCCGTTCACACTGGGGCAACCTGTCAGGCGACCTGGTCGCCTGACAGGTCGCCGTAGGTCGCTCGCCATAGAGAAGCTATGGACCCGTTCTAATAGGAGCGACACAAGTCGCTCCGACTTAGAAAAAGGGTCCGGAGCTTCTTTGGGGCAACCCGGAGCGACCTGCATAGACTTCAATGTTATGAAGTCCGTGCCGGCCGCTCCTATTTGGTCGCCCCGGAAAGTCGGATCGCCCCAGTGTGAACGGTGCCTTAACTGGCAATTGTGCGGTCTTGCAACTCTGTACTCAAAAAAAAACATATAAACTTTTTCAAACAAATAGAGCTTTCTTTTTGGGGGTATTTAATCACCACTGGGTTTTCATTATGTAAACGAAACAAGACCAAAAATTTTGAAAAAAAAAAAATATATATATTTTTTACTTTCTGCTAGAAGGCATATTCAATAAAAAATATTAAAAATATCTAGTTTCTTCATAAATTTAGACTGAAATGTATTCTGCTACATGTCTTTGGTTAAAAAAAAAAATAAAAAAATCCCAATAACTGTATATTAATTGGTTTGTATAAAAGTTATAGCATCTACAAACAATGATATATATACTGGAATTTTTTTTTCGGTGATCAATCTGACACTAACCGACACTTTGTGGGAACTGACTTATTGCCACTGACATCTCTAGTGACACTAATACAATGATCAATGTAATTTTACACACAGCCACTGTACTAATTACACTGGCTGGGAAGGGGTTAACATCTAGGGTCAATCAAGGGGTTAATTGCGAGCCTAACAATGTGTAATGTGTGCTGCTTTCTACTACAGATCAATTTTACAGATCCTCTTGTGTACCTGTTTTTTTATTTGAACATATATGATATTAACTTAACCTTCTTAGCACTGCTACCCTGAAGTAAAAAAAGTAATTTAACCACTTGCCGACCGCCCGCCGCAAACATACTGGGGCAGGCTGGCTTGACTGCATGAACTGCTGTACCTGTACGGCGAATTTGCGGAAGCGCGTCTGCCCCAATTAGGAAGCGGGGAAGCCAATTGCTGCCGGGCACCCCCGATCTCTACCCGCTGAGAGAGAACAATGGTCTGCTGTTGTAAAGACAGCAGACCAATGTTCTCTCTGGAATAAACACAGAGCGCCTGTGATCCTTCTTTTTAGGACCACAGGTCTATGTGTTGATTCCACAAGTCCCTTCCCCATACAGTTAGAAAACACTCCCCTAGGCTCACACTTAACCCTTTGATCCCTGCTGGGTTAACCCCTTCCCTGCCAGTGTCATTATTACAGTAAGAGGATATTTTTAGCACTGATTACTGTAGTAATGTCACTGGCCCCTCAAAAGTGTAAAACATGTCAATTAGGGGTCCGATCCGTCTGCCGCAATCCCGCTAAAAATTGCAGATTGCTGCCATTACTAGTAAAAAAATAAACAAAAATGACAAATCTTCCCCCTAGTTTGTAGACGCAACAATGTTTGCACAAAACAATCAAAATACGCTTATTGAGATTTTTCTTTACCAAAAATATGTAGCAGAATACAAATTGGCAGAAAAGGATGAAAAAATTTGATTTGATTTTTTTTTTTTTGGGGGGGAATGTTATCAAGGGGAAAATATATATATTATATATATATATATATATATATATATATATATATATATATATATATATATATATATATATATATATATATATATATATATATATTTTTTTTTTTTTCCCAGAGTTGTTGCTCTTTTTCTGTTTATAGCACAAAAAGTAAAAAAAAAAAAATCGCACAGGTGATCAAATACCACCAAAAGAAAGCTCTATTTGTGGGTAAAAAATGGCCTGGTCATTAATCGGTTCCCCACCACCTGCCGCAGATATACTGCGGCAGACTGGCTACTACAGGCAAATCGCCATACATGTAATACATTTTGCCCAAACCAATCAAAATACGCATATTGCGATTTTTTTAGCAAAAATATGTAGCAGAAAACAAAATCGGCCTATAATGTTAAAACATTTTGATTTAAATTTTTTTTTTTTTGAGAATGTCATATAAAAGAATGTGAAAAATATTTTTTTTTTCCAAAATTGTCGCTTTTTTTGTTTATAGCGCAAAAAATTTAAAATCGCACAGGTGATCAAATACCACCAAAAGAAAGCTCTATTTGTGGGGAAAAAAGGACGTACATTTTGTTTGGGTACAGTGTCACATGTCAGCGCAATTGTCCGTTCAAGAAACGCAGTGCCAAATTGCAAAATAGGGTCTGGTCAGGAAGGGGGCAAATCCTTCTGGGGCTAAAGTGGTTAAGGGGCAAAACTTTCTGGTCCAGAAGAGGTTAAAACATATCCAACCCCCAAAACAAAAACATATTGCAGCTCATTAGTCCATAACCAGCTGTGAACCTTGCCCATGCTTCACATGCCCCAAAACTTAAACAATGTACACAAGGCACATGTATCAGGCACCATCGTTCTCCCCCATTGCCGCTTCCCCTCGTTTACTGGGAGTTGTGTAAATACAGCCGATGCTAGCAAAAACAGATCACTCTATATGAAAATATCTCTCGGTCTCTACTTACACCTTTCCTCTTCTACTCTTCTCTCCCTCCCAATTTGTTACCCTGATCCATACAGAATCAATTTTCCCTTCTTATCCCAGAATCATAATGTTAATTTAATTTTAAAGGGGAAATAAAATAAAACTTTTTTTTTTTTTTAGAAATATACTGTTTATCTACAGTAACTATAGTAATGCTGATAAAAGTAGATATTGCAACAAGTATTTTTCTTTAAGTTATTATTAACATTTATTTTATGTACTCTCATAAAATGCACTTAAGCCTAAAAAAAAAAAAAAACCTATGCAGCCACCACATTAAAGCATAATTAGACCCCAAAACAAAAATGTAATATATTGTCACTTGCCAATTAGATACAGTGGCTGCATTAGGCTCCTTTCACACGGCCGCTCCGTGTGTCCGCAAATCATCCCATCCGTTTGCGGATGATTTGCGGACATAATGTAAGTGAATGGCACTGCGGGTGTCAGCGGAATACCATCCGCTGACACCCGATTTTCCTCCTTTCAGTTCTGTTCCATTTTTACAAATGGAACAGAACCCCATTTTTCCTTCCGTGTAAAAAACGGAAAGGAAGGAAAATCGGATGTCAGCGGTGTCATCCGCTGACATCCGCAGTGCCATATACTTACATTATGTCCGCATATCATCCGCAAACGGATGGGATGATATGCGGGCACACGGAGCAGATGACAGAAATGTCATCCGCTCCGTGGAAGAAAAAAAAAAAAAAAAGTCCCGCAGCTGACCTTTCACACGAAGCGGCCGTGTGAAAGGAGCCTTAGTCTTTTTTTCAAACTTTAATGCCTTTATTTTCATTTAGTGATCAACCAGTTACACACCCTTCTGTCTTAGTGTGGCTACAGTCACTGTATCTATGGCTTAGCAATGTAGCCACCATTGGACAGCAGCACTGTAAATCAGTGGAAAGGATAGTTCTAGATGGACTAGTAGATTAGGGTCTGCAACCATGGGTTGTGGGAAAGAAGTTGCTTGCTTCCCCACCCCCCATCAACACAGTCAGTGTTAATAGGGGAATCCCTTTTGCGGAGCCAATGTGTTCTCCCAGCAGGGAAGGCTTTCACAGTGGGGGACAGCTTCCATAGTAGAACAGCCGCTTGCAATAATTGCATGTAAAATCAAACAGGCTGTATGTACCCAAGTTGATCAACCGATCAACTTGGGTACATTTAACCTGCCCCATACATGGTTCGATTCCTGTCTGGCTCCTGCCAAAAGGGCCGAGATTCTAACCATCTTTGGCCGGCATTAGATGCACTTTACATAGGTGACTAACAATTTAAAGCCAAATTCCAGCTAGCACTTGTTAAGTATCTTTTATGCTTTTGGGATAAAGGTTTTAAATAAATAAATGACCAAAAGCTAACCATTGTAAACCCCAAAATCAGTTTAAAAGGAGACGTACAGTCAAAGCTCATTTGGCTGTACTTCTCCTGAAAATTACAAGAGTGCAGTTCGTTCTGCACCCCTGTGACCAATTTTCAGCAAACAGCGGGATGAAGCTGACGTCACAGAGCCAATCCAGGCTGGAGCAAGATCGTGACAATGAAATTGGGATCCACCCACATGCACGGACCAGCACCTAGACCTGAGCTGGTTGTGCTCGCTCCCTCCACAGCCCAGCGCTCCAGAGCAGAGAGCGGTAACTGACAGACACCAGTTCTCTGCTTAGGCAGCCCTGAGAACCGAGTGATCGGCATTGTTTTATCACTCAGTTGGATGTAACAGGATAACAGGATCTCAACCAAAAACACTGGAGCCCACTTGAAAAACATTACACCCCCAAAGAGGGAACAAGCGCCCTAAACCGTAGCCTGCAAAACCCTGCGGCCAAAAGAAGCATCCGCAGATGGCAACACATCCATTGAAAGTGTGCACCGATGACCAAATAGCACCTTGCACACCTGCGCAACTGACGCCTAATGACGGAAGGCCCAAGAAGCACTAATTGCCGCATAGCATGCGCCTTCACAGGGAAAGGAGGAACCTGACCCTTAATCAAATAGGCCAGAGTCACTGTCTGATCCATCTTGAAATGGTCCCAGATGAATCGGATAGTCCTTTTTGGGGCCCATCAATAAACACAAATCTTGAGTTTTACTTCCTAAAAGACTCCGTAGCTGCAAGGTACACCCGGATAGCCCAAACCACATCCAGGGAATGCAACGCAATTTCCTTGGGATATTTTGGCCTGGGACACAGGGAAGGCAACACAATGTCCTCATTCAGATAGAAAATAAGACAACTTTTGGAAGGAATGAAGGACAGGGGTGAAGATCCACCTAATCCTTGTGGATCACCAAATAAGGGGATCGACAAGACAATTTTGACACCCTGCTGCAGAGGTGATCGCTACCAAAAAGGCCACCTTATGAGACAGCATAAGCAGGGGAATCTGCCAAATGTTCTCAAAGGGAGGCTTCTGGAGAGCTGAAAGCACCAAGTTGAAATCTCAAGGCGGTAGTGGGGACCGCACTGCTGGAGTCAAATGTCGAACCCCCTGAATAAAAATACGCACCAGGGAGTGCGTGGCCAAGGGTTGTTGAAAGAAGACCACCAAGGCCGACACCTGACCCTTAATGATATTCAAGGCCAATTTCTGCTCAATTCCCTGTTGAAGGAAGGTCAAGACTCGAGCCAGCTAAAAAGAGCGAGGGTGAACACCAAGCAATTCACACCACGAAATGTATGCTTTCCACATACGATGGTAGATCTTCCTAGAAGTAGACAAACCTCTATCCTTCAGCACCTGGCTTTCAACAGCCAAGCTGTCAAAGCCAGCGACTGTAAAGCAGGATGGAAGATTGGCCCTTGGGACAGCAGATCCTCCCTGAGAGGTGGACTCCAAGGGGCATTGGCGACCAGCCGCACCAGGTCAGCATACCAAGACCAGCCAGACCAATCTGGGGCCACTAGAATGACTGAAATTCCTTCTGCCTCGATACTGAGCAAGAGTCTCGGCAGAAGCTTGAGAGGAGGGAAGGCATAAATCAGACAATACTGGCCCCAGGGGACCACCAAGGAGTCTGTGGCTTCCGTTAGCGGATCCCGTTGCCGTGCCACAAACTTGTGCACCTTCTTATTGAGCCAAGACTCCAACAGATCCACCTCAGGGGTGCTCCACCAGAGAAACCGGTGATGAAACACCTCCGGTCGGACCACTTCCCTTGGTCCAACGCCTGTCGACTGAGTGTACGGCGGAGAGAGTCGGAACTAAATCTTCTGCCCACCAAAGAATGCCGGCTACCTCCAGAGCTGTCAATACACTCCTTGTTCCTCCCTGGTGATTGACATAAGCCACTGCCATGACAATTCCCAATTGGATTTGCACCAGACACCCCTGAAGGCACAGCCTAATTGCTCAGAGTTCCAGAAAACTGATTGGGAGTCTGGGTTCCGACCCAGGACACCTCCCCACCTGGGACTGATATTTGTGGTGACCACTGTCCAATACAGGGGGAGAAAAGATTTGCCCCGACAAAGAGCTGGAGAGTGAAGACACCAGATCAGAGACGCTTTTGTTTTTTGGCTCAGTAGGATTTGAATGTCCAGAGACTTCAGAAACTTGTCCCATTTGGCCAAGATCTCTCTTTGCAGGGACCTCATATGGAACTGTGTAAAAGGGACTGCCTCGAAGGTAGAAACCATCAGGCCCAGCACCCTCATGCAGGTCCGGAGGGACGACCACCTGCTGGACAGCAAGCGATGAATCGCAGAATGCAACTTCTGGAGTTTTTTTAAAAGGAAGGAACACTCTGGCTAAAGCAGAGTCCAGAGTCAGACCCAGGTAATCCAGTTTTGTGGAAGGAACCAGAGCAGACTTCTGAAAGCTCAGAAGCTAGCCAAACTCCCTCAGAGTCTGTATAGTGATGTCCACATTGTCCATCAGAGCAGTAGGAGACTCTGCTCATAAGACAAGGTTGTCCAGCACTGCCAATTCCTCACTGAAGTAACAAAGCCAGCACCAGAGCCAACACCTTTGTGAAGACCCGAGGAGCAGATGAGAGACCAAACGGTAACGGCCACAAACCTATAATGCTCCTCTCCCACGGCAAAGTGGGGTAGCGTTGGTGAAATACACATATTGGAATGTGTAATTAAGTGTCCTTGATCTCGATAGAGGCAAGGAAATCCCTCTGATGCAAGGGTGACACAACCGTGTGAACCGACTCCATTTTAAACTTTTTTACCCGCACAAAGCAATTCAGGGCCTTGAGATCCAGAACTAGATGCCCCTTGCTTTCTTTCTTCAGGACCGTGAACAGGTTTGAATAAAGCCCGTGAAAACGTTCCAGAGTTGGTACCGGAACAATTACCCCTTTAAGTAACAGGTCTTGCATCGCCCTGAAGAGGGCTTGCAATCGGTCCAGGGACAGACGCACATTGGAAGGGTAAGAATGAAACTCGATCTTGTAGAAGAACCGTATCACTTAGTGAGCCAATTGTCTGGCACCAAGGAGGTCCATGGGTCGGGAGGTATCACAGATAAACTGCAGCCCCTGGACCAACTGGTCCACCAGCTCCGCAAAGGCAGGAGGTAGCTGCTCACCCTTCAGGTCACGGCATTAAAAGCTTAGCACACTCGGTCAGAGTTTGTGACACCAGGGCAATGGTGAAAACCGGTCTGAGTGCTGAGCCGATCACAGTGAGCATACCGCCACAGCCTTCGCCTTTCTGTCAGCCAGATCCTATAAAGCCAGTGATTCTTCTACCAGAATCAAGGTTGCCTTATTCAACCTGGAACACAGGGGATCCACCACCGGTGGAACAGTCCACTTCTTAAGGAGGGACTCTTCAAATGGATACCTTATTGCAAAGGCATTTTGAATGTTCCCAGTCTGTCAAAATAGGAAGGAAATGGAAACACCTTCGCTGCTCTAGATGGCTTGTTAGTGCCAAAAGAAACTGGTGCCTCTGCCGGAGCTTCAGCTGCATCCTCCATTTTAAAGTCTCATGCACAGACACAATCAGTGAGTCCACCTGTGCAATGGTCCTTTTCGTGCACAGCTACAGGATTCAAGGAATCATCCTATCTGGAAACTCAGGGTGCAAGTCCGCAGACCCCTCAGGGTGGGTCCCATCCGCAGCGGCCAGATCAGATTCAGAATCGGAGAAGACAGATGAACCAGAGGAAGGCGGGTCACTTTATTACCCCGCTGCCCAAAAGCCACCTCCACCTGGGACACAAAGGTCTCCAGGACCGCCCTCAATACATCAATAGATAGTTGGGACCCGATGGGCCCCGCAGGCTCAGAGGGGGTCAGGTGGGGAAATGTGCTCCAAGAGCTCCATGAGGAATTGGAGAACCCCAAAAAAAGTGCAAAAAAAACACTGCTAAGTGACAGACCTACTGCGCTGGTAATCCCACCCACCAATCCTGCAGCAGGGAGAGGGAGAGGACCACACCAGGCTCACCACCCCACCAGGCAGTCACTGGCAGCACCAGGATCAAAGCACTCCAAGTGCGGCATCCAGGAAGGAAAGGAGGCTCAGGAGTCAGCACCAGGGGATAGAGATGGGCTCCCACAGCTAAAATGGATGCCCAGAAGGCTCCACAGTATGGCCGCCATTCAATTCAATTCCGGACTAATGCAAAATGGCCATCGCGGCTACACAAACATGGCTGCCAACCTATACAGAAAATAGGCTACAACAAAATGGCACCTTTTGAGGCTCCCAGGTATCCAGGAGGGATCCCTGGGCCCAGGCAAGACACCGAGTAAGAAGGGAGGGCTGTGGCAGGAGCCCCCCCCACCAGGTACAACCCTCTCCCACAGCCAATCGCCTGGTCCCCAGCAGCACACCCACCCCCCATTGCCAGTACTGCACCTTGCCCCAACCCCAGGAGGTAGCCAGACCACCATATAACCCTAGTATAAGTGGAGAGGGGATGAGGGGGCGATAGATGACCCGCAGGACCATTAGACACAAGGGGGGGGGCTAACAGGAAGGAGGGGAACCCAGGGGTCCGACTGTTAGGGAGGGACCCGCATCCACCCCAAAACCCTCCAGGGGGAGGGGGAATAGCTAATCCCCATACAAGGAATCAGGCAGGCACTGCTCCAGACAGAACCTCCTTGCCATTGAAATGGGGGTGGGGGCTGTCAGCTAGGAGGAACACTGCAATGCAGGCCAAACCTCACATCGTATGCGACCTTGGGAGACATTTAACTTGCAGGCCGTCCCCAGTCCGCTGGTGCTATATCGCAGCCGACCTAGCACAGAGCTGAGGTCTGCATGCGCTTGCTGGCCAGATTGGGGTGACCACTGGATCTAGATTATCCAGTCTGTCGCCCAGTCCCAGTTCATTGTAGATCTCACAGGAAAAAAAACAGGGAAAAAAAAAATCTATCTAAAAGGAAAAAATGCCAGGACCAGAGATTCCAGCAAGGAACTAGGTCCTTACTCCTGACTAGGCAGATAAAAAAACTGGGAACCTATAGCAGAGAGGGGGAGTATACCACCTAGGACTGCCCATAGGCGTAGTCATTTTCTTTTTCTGGCTAGTGTCCTATTCCTGTAGGGGACAGTATAACCCAATGGTTAAGAAGATCAGGGGCTGTGTCTGTCAATGAATGAAAGAGAAATAATAGTTGAAGGTAGGAAAATAAGGAGGTAATTAGGTCGGATTAGAGAAAACTAAGGGTTGATAAGGGGTAAGAGTTACATTTTTTTTTTAAAGTGTTTTTTTACTTACTTTGTCAGGTTGCTTTAACTTACATCATTTGCAGATCTAAGTTCATTGCTTTGATCTTCAGATGATTGAACAGAAAGATACAAAAATAACTTTATGTTACAATATACCTTCTGAGCAAGTGCTAATTATAAACACGGAATCAGGCTGATTTTTGGACAGCTGAACCCTGAATACTGGGGTGGGCGAGTCCCAGAAGCATAGCAGAGCAACTGGACATGCTACACATGTCCTGTGTACTATGATTTATTGATTACTAATGGATTTAGTTATTTTGGCCGTGTGTAGCATACCCAAAGTCTGGAACTAATTGAACTGCTTTGTTTCATCCCTCTAAATGCCACTTTTGCTGGACAGCTTGGTCTGCTAAAGGAAACTGAAAAATACTGAAGTTGAAAAAGTGTTATTTATTTGGAAATAAATCCTTCATCATGCCCGATGAAGGAGCACACATGCTCTGAATGCGTGCCATGTCCATCACTTTCTATTCCTGTTTTGACATCACTTCCTCCTCCCGAAGGACCTGGACCTACTAGAAAGTGCTGTGAGCCACCAGGACTGCCAGGAGCTCCTTTCAGTATCCACCATAGCTGGACTTGTCCTGCTTGCTGCAGCGATGTTAAAAGACAAGAAAAGCGCTTTTATCTTCATAACATTGCAAGTTGCTATTTTGTGGTTTCCAAATAAATAACCCTTTGATGCTACACTTAGAACAGTGCTGCTCTTCTTTTCTGTTTGTCCCAATGCAGAGTCCCTTCCAGCTCTTCAGCAATGGCAGCCACTGAGACTTTTGAAGACTTTTTCTTTCTAGTCTTAAAGCAGAGTTCCACCCAAATGTGTAACTTCCACTGATCTGTTTCCTCCCCCCCCTCTGATGACACATTTGGCAACTTCCAGGGGGAAGAGGGGAACGGGTACCTGTTTTAGACATGTACCCGTCCCTCGGAAGTTGGGCCCCCCTCCTCTTCCCGCTGCCGACACTGTTAAAAAGTGCATTGTGCTTCGTACATACACAGTAGGGAACAGGCTGTGAAGCCGAAAGGCTTCTCTGCTGGTTTCCCTTATGACGAATGATTGGATTGCGGCGGCAGCACCTGACAGCCGATCCAAAAATCGTCTGGGGTGCCGACATCGCAGGCTCCCTGGACAGATAAGTGTCTATAAATGAAATTAAAAGTCAGCGGAACTCCTCTTTAAACCACTGAACCCACTTGGACTCCTTTTCTATCAGTGCGCCCAACATCTCCTTTCCTATTTCATCATATATACTGCATGTCATTTTTGATTTTGGTCTTGGTTACACTTTAAGAACCGATAAGTTGCAATATATAATATTTTGTTCTTGGTTTACATATATTTTCACTGTGTAGTCTATTTTACTGTTGATCCTTTTCATAATTATATGTGTCTTTAATATGTTCTGAATTGCCTTTAAACACCCATTCAGATACTTTTCTGTTGCTAAGGACAATTGCAAAGGTTCTTCAGAAATTTGAAGCCATTGGGTTTTAGAAAACTAGTATGAGAATGACGTTTGAAACTCTCTAACCTTTGCTCTGCTAGTATTCCAGCAGTGAATCAGGTTTGTCATAACTGAATAAATAACTGACTTGGGGAAAAATGTAGATAAAGCCACTGTCTAGTGGCTAAATTATAGATTTAAATGTCAAAAGCATTCTTTCACAAATGTACAATGTATTTGTTTATTACCATATACCCTGCATATTTGATACATTTTAGGGGAAAATAGAATGGGCAGAAACTGTTCTTGGCCAGCCTTGACTACCAGGTCTTGGGTATGGTCACCGTATTTATAGTGTATATTTACAGATGTCTTGCATTTGGGGACCTCCCAACAGGCTTTAAGAAGGTTTTAAGAAACTGTATTCTCCACTCATAAACCTATGCAAATATCTAACACTTTCTAGTTATGTATGCATACCTTTTTATAGAAACTTTTGTTTTAAATGGTCACTTTATCTTTAAATGGCTGCTTTACAAATGTCTTAAATTACCACTTTCATGTGGTAGTGTAAAGAAGCAGCTGAAATGTATTTTCAGGTTCACTAGGGTGCCTGCACAAACCTTAGTGCAACATTTTTGCTGAAACATTTAAGAAACGTCTCTCCTGCATTGCATATTAATGAGGTTTGTGTGGGGACAGAGCCACAGTAAGACTCATGAAATTCTTAAAATCAGCCATGACACATTCTCCTTAGAAACAGCTAAAAGTTAATACATTTTTTTTTTTTTTAAAGATATGCCGTGAAAAAAATACTGAAGGTTATACTCCAACATAAGTACTTGAAGCACACAATTTTGCAATGCTAGACAGCATAAATCTTACATGACTTAAAATTGTATTGGGTTTGTAAGGGTGCCCATTTTGTCATGCTATCTCATAAGTTTATTTTAACAATATATTTCATGTAAAATATGATTAAGGTAGAAGGAAAGCCAATACAAAGACACACCTTTTAAATGGCAGATGATGTCACAGAGCCACTCCAATATCTGGATGTATCCTAATAATGTAGGGGCCCACCCAGATGCCTGAGCGCATTGCCGAGAGCCTGAGCCAGTTGCTCCTGCCCCCTCCACAGCCCAGCGCTCCAGTGAGCGCTGGGAGAGCAGAGAGCCGGTGAATGACAGTCACCACTCTCTGCTCAGTGAAGGCTGAGAACTGAGCAATCATTGATCATGTGATCACTTCCTTCTCGGGATTAAAGCTGGTTGTGGACACCTGATGCTGCTATTCCATATAGGCCAGTATGTAGGTTTGATTTGTTTTATATTCCTGCGTGTCTCCTTTAAAAGTACGAATTTGTTTTGATTTATTCAGACAATTTTTACATTTTAGTTGTAAAAAAAAAAAAAAAAAAAAATCACCAATCTACAGTACAGAAATAACCTACCAAATTGTCTACAAAAGAGTGAACTTCTCTGACACAGCTTGAGGTTTAATTTAGTAAATCAGGCCATTTGTGTACTAGTAGTCAGCTATAATTTCCCCTTTCAATGACCATGAAAACACAAAGTGACGGGACACTGCATGAAGATGAAAAACATACCATATGAAACACCACTGGTTAAAAAGGCAGTTATTTTACTTCCTAGTTTTTTGTTTTCAAAATTTTGCTAGGCTTGAATACTTGTGAGTATGCAGTAGGTGAGAGATGTACCAGTATAATCTCCCATTTACTTAAAAAAAAAAAGAAAGGGAAATGGTGAGTATTTACTTAGTTTTAAAGGTTTTATTCAGGTTAGACTATAAATTGACATCTATTTTTGACCAATCTATTAACAGAAAAGGATTAGCAGGATGCCTATTTTAAATCCTCTTTTTAAACATGCCCATAGACACAGGGAAACAGTTTTTCTTTGCAGAGATGAGTCCCTATGGCAGCTGGTGTTACCATGAACTCAAACCTCTAAATGAGTGGCGGTATGTACAAGACTGGGGAAGTAAGATGCTACTAGCATCACTTATTTTTTGTAGAATTGGAACAGCTGGATTATGTGTCTAATTTCCAGAGATGTATAGTAACTTAAGTAGAACTACTTCACTACTGTACTTAATTACCGAAAGGCGGTATCTGTACTTTCCTAGAGTATAATTTTTTTCTCCTACTTCCACTTTTACTTCACTACATTTTTTCAATGATTTCAATACTTCTACTCCTGTATTTTTTTTTGTGCTGCATAGTTACTCGTTACAATTATAAAAATGACCACTGCCAGAACAGTAGATGGCAGGTTTCATGAAGCTCAAAACATGTGTATTATCAGCGCATACGAAAATAAAAGCTACTGTATGTATAAATAAAAGCTGCATTTGAAATAATAAAAAACAATATGATGTTCAAACTTCTGACTTCTCTCTTTAATAACTACATAACACAGTACTTGTACTTTCAGACCTTGAGTAGCAATTTTTTTTCAAAACTACTGGTACTTTTACTTTCAGTACTTGAGTAGCAAAATTTAAAAAAAAAAAAAAAAAAAACTACTTGCAATACTTAAGTACAAAAAATGTTGAATACTTTAGTACTTCTACTCAAGTCACTTTTTGATCGAGCACTTCCACTTCTACTCAAGTCACTTTTTGATCGAGCACTTGCACTTTTAATCAAGTATGGGTTTAGAGTACTTTATACAACTCTGCTAATTTCAAATCTATTGACAGCTTAAGACCTTTTTGAATATTTGCTGACCATTTAAAAATGTATTAATTATCTTATCACATTTAGCTGAATTGTTAAGCCATAATTATTCTGCTAGCTAAAATTTGAAATGATGAGCTCTTGTTCTGGGAAAAACAGAAAATGAACATAAAAGTGCAGGAAGACCTCTTCATGTTATGAAATACAATATGTAGAAACACTGTTCAACTGTTAAAGGACTACCTTAGAACCAAATTGAACTGCTCCACTTGGTCCTGCATAAGATATTCTAAAACTGTAATAATCAATTGCGGTCTAGATACACTGATTGGTTTTATGGCCATATCACAGTTGCAATAAATGTTAATAGCGTGCAACTGGCCATTCTCTAAGGACCCAATTCCCTACATTTCCATAACTCCCGACAAGGTTCAAATTACACATCAATCACTATGAAGGAAAAAACAAAAAAGGAAGTAATTTTGGGTGACAGATAAACACTTAAAGAGGAAGTAAACCCTCCTCGGCAAGTTGTACCTATAGGTAAGCCTATGATAAGACTTACCTATAGGTACTGTAAATATCTCCTAAACATGTACCGTTTAGGAGATATTTACCTTCGATGCATCCAGTGACGTCACTGGCGCATGTGCTCTGAAGGAACGGCCGCTCGTGCTGTTCCTTCAGAACGCCGTGCCGTGACCGTCGGCTCCCGCGCACGCGTCACCGCGGCTCCGGCCAATCAGATGGCCGGATGCCGCGATCCCGGAAGACGGGCGACTGGACATGTCGCCCGTCATACAGGTAAGCGGGCGGCACGGCGGGGGCTCGTTCTAAGGTAAGTATTTCATAAAGAGCTAGTATGCGATGCATACTAGTTCATTATGCGTTTGTCTTTCAGGGTAAAAAGGAATAAAGAAAAAAAAGGGTTTACAACCTCTTTAAATCCAGAAGTAATTAACAACCTCAGGTTGAAACTCACATGAAGGGATTAGATAACTATATAACCAATGTAGAGAAATCCCTTTTAATTTAGCCATAGCAATTCTTCAAGATATTTATCCCTAACTGCCTTTTTAATAGGGTGTATTAGCGGTTAAAAAAGCAGAATAGTGGAAATGCATGCATAAAATCTCTAATTATAGGTTTATTTATAAGCGCACTTGGTCCATGCAAGTAGAAGAGAACATTTGGGTTTGTCAACAGTAAGCAAGGGGAATATGCTTCTTGCACATGCCAGTCTGCAGCTTTTCCGGGAAAGCCATGGATGCTTCTTACCTGTGGTCAATCCTCCCCATCTTCAGGTGTGATTTCTGTCTCTTTATGTACCACTACTTTGGTCACTGACATGTCAGGGTGCTGCTCTTTGGCCTCTTTTATTGCCTGAGCCAGCGCCTAACGCAAGAAGAACCAAAAAGGGAAGGGCGGAAACAAAAAGGGGGGTGGAACATGCATGATCAGTGGCAAGGTGGATATTAATGAGAAAATTTACACAGTTTACAAATGCAGATAGACAATTAAACATATATTATTTAAAAAATTACATGTTGAAGCAACACAAAAGTTGATGCTTAGCCCCTTGCTGCCTTTGAAATATCAACAGAGAATACGTAAATCAAACATTTTTCTTTCATTTATGATTTGCCAGGGAATAGTGATAGGTTCGTAAACTAACACAATCATAGTCAATGTATCCCAATAATAAAAAAGCAAAAAATGGCCAAGTATGACTTCTTGTTGCCGTCTCTTTTGAATTAGTTTAACAGCATTACTGGAAGAATCCAGCAACCTGGTAAATCTATACAGAAGATTTATTTTACCTGATCATGGTCAATGTCAGCATCTCCAGTAATTACTATGCGCTTTTCAATTCTGGTCTCTGAAATGCCTCCTTTCACAGTCTAGGCAGAAATGAAAATACTCATGAAATAAAGGTATCAAACATCTGTTTATGCAAGAAATACCCCTAGGCCCTTATCAATCCCAACCATTCATTTCTGCTAGTCAGGATGTTTCATTCTCAGGAACACTCTGTACAGGCATAGATAAGATATAATGTGCAATATGCCTAAGCAAGGTAATTGAAACTAGTCTATATGTAAACGGGGTGCTTGTGTAGTTTCTTACCTGTTCTGTGTTTAAATTACCTTCCTTTTCTGGCAGTGCCATCCTAAATAACAAATCGTTAAATCACCATGTCCCGACACAATATAAAGCCATTTTAATAAATAAGTAAAAATATATGAAGTCATTTCTTTTGACAGTAACCATCCTAATTCTATCAAACTTTGTCATAGTATTTGTATTAATCCCTAAACCTAACATGTCAAAGGATTGCGGACACATTTTTACTTGTATAAAAAACATTTATATATATTCAGTAATAAAAATCATATTATAACCTAGGAGCACAGGTTTGTATTTCCATTGACAACTAATAAGAATTATACTTTCATATTATATTCCGTGAAAGAATAACCACAGTTATGCAAACTGAGATAGTAATCTCATGGGTGGCAAGGATAATCTAATCTGGTGAACGCCATTTTAAAAGGGCCATAGTACCAGAAAAGTGTCGTAGGGATTTACTGAATTCCCCAAACGGTTTATTCTATACTAAAAGCACACACACCATTGGACTCCATGTAATCCTTAGTAATGCCAATGCCCAGATAAAGCAATTTTTTTCCTTTTAAAAAAAAGTCTACCAGACAACTTCTAAAATAAAAAAAGCTCAGGCTTCTTTTCCACCGGAAAGTAATTAGGTTGGTGATGTGGTTTATCAGCACTTCAGCTTTATGTTGCTCCTGTGGGTGGCTCTAGCTATTTTTTCCTCCAGCCCTGTCTGCCACAGTTGTAACCCTGCCAGAATTCCCTTTTTTCATCATATTTTCCATTAGATCCATGAACATTCTTACTACCATTCTTGAAGGGTTTTTGTCCCTGGTGCAACAAGCACTCAGACAAAAAGATGTTAGGAAATGCCTCCATTCTTTCTCTTCCTTCTTAGAGGCCTCTATGGCTAATGAGCCTGCAGGGCCTTTGCCTTCTGTACAATGTATACTCACATATTTCGCTTACTCAAGCAGTGAGAATGAGGCCTCCACTACAGCCCTTGCATAGGGTTGGGCATTAGTCTCGGCTTTATTCAAATCTGTGCATGAAACTCTTAAAATGGTGGACGCTCCAAGCCATTATTCAGAGATTTCTGTGCTGTTCGGTACCCACAAGCCCCAACAATCTAGTAAGGTTTTTTTCATTGTCGACCCATCTTTGATAATTCATTTATATAGAATTAGAATGCCTTAGTCAGGACCTTTGTCCTTAAAAGGCTGCACCATTCATTACTCTTTCTTAAAAATGGACCTGCCTTACGATTGTGGACCTGCCTTTGTGTCCAGAATGAAAAACACTATGGCAATTCTGATGGAGGGAACTCCTTCCTTTCAGTATCCTACAGACAGGAAGGCAGATTCTTTTGTGAGATCCATTTCACTGTCACGTGATCTGCCCTTTAGCCCATTTTAGCCACAACCTTGGTGTCCCAGACATTTTTCTAAGTGGGCAAAACTTTATGATAGGGCTGGCAACAAGTGTCCTCTTTATGTGAAGCTAGCTGACCAATTGATCCCCAGTCATACATGTGTGATGCAGCACTGCATGCTGCCCTTCTAATCTCTACACATTTTGTTAAAGTGTAAAAATTCAAAATTAAATCCACTTGTATAGTAGTAGAGTCTCTGCACCAGGGTGGTTGGAGACAAACCCTTCCAATCTGTAGCGCTCGCATTGGCCCATCGGTGACTATGTGGGATCTCCATTGTGGGTCATCTGGACATCCTTTTACTCTGGGTGGATTGCTGTGCTTCAACTAATGTGGAGATCATCATTTGCACCTTGGAGTTCAGCTGCATCTACAAGATAGCGACTACAAGAAGTAGTCACCATCTTCGTTTGCCTGGTACGTGGGAATGATTCTGGATACATTGTAGGCATAGGCATTTCTTGCAAATGGGAATCAATTTTCACCTGCTGTAGGTTTCTTCATTTTAGGCTGTTTGGTATGGTCAACATCATATTCAAATTCTTCATTCCACTAGTGCAGTTAGCATGTCTTGGGCTTTTTGTCATCTGGCACTGGTTGTCAGATTGCACTTTCACGAAGCTTTACAGAATTGATGCTTCTGCATCCACAGATGCTTGCTTTGTCACAACGCCTAACAGGTGGCAGAATATGGAATGTGCTAATGTGGAATATTGTTTAGTTTAATTTATTAATATAGTTTAGTTTAATTTTCCCAGTAGATTATGCTTTGGAACAACCTAACATTTAGAAACTTCTTAGAGCTCTGCTGTGTACTTCAATAAATAAAAACAACAATTGAGTTTTTGTCTTTACAGTAAAATCCCTTCTTCTGCATACATTGAAGGACAGAGCACCCACCCCTCTGGAAGTTATTGACTGTGATAATTTGTTTCCAATGTGTACAGCTTTGTAAATAACAAAGCTGACTCTTGCAGATGGGGTATTGGGCCATCAGCAGGGGCCCACCCAGTAGGCGGTGCTTTTGTTTTTGAGCCAACATTCCACTCATGCAAGTGGCGTTATAATTGAATAATCATGATCTACAAAGATTTCCCCTGTCTTAACGAGTGTAGAGAAAATTATTCTCCAAAGTTCAATAAATCCTATTTTTCTTGACAGTCTCATTTTCTCAACAATACTATGATTGGAGGGCTGGAATGGGTTTTGGTGGTGTTTGAAGTGTTTTATTTTCTTAAAATAGCATTTAGTATTTTTGGATAAGAGGATACTATTTGTGTCTTTTGCTCAAAGAACACTGTCCCATGTGTTAGAAATGCTAGAGTAATCGGAGTTTACCTTTTACATACTTAAATACTTTCTATGGTGTCCTTCCATGAATACTTTAAGTATAGTAGACACCTGAACAAAGATACTGTATTTCCAAGTTAACCACCTGCCGATCGCCAGCAGGACATATACTGGGGCAAGTCAGCTCTGTCCAACTAAACAACGTAACTGTACGTCATTTTGCAGGACCGCTAGTGGGGGCATGTGCACACACCGATTGGCTGAAAAGGAAGCCAATCAGCGGTTCTGGCAGTCGTAATTGCCGCCAGGCACCCGCGATCGCTCCCCATGGAGATAGAACGGCGGTCTGCCACTGTAAACATGACAGACTGCTGTTCTATCATTTATGAACACAAGGAACCTGTCTTCCTATTATTTAGGAACCCAGGTCTCCATGTTTATGCAGCAAGCCCACCCCCCAGGGACACATTTAACCCTTTGATCCTTAACACCCCTGGTGTTAACCATCTCCCTACCAGTGTCATTAGTACAGTAACAGTGCATATTTTTAGCACTGATTACTGTAGTAATGTCACTGGTCCCCCCAAAAGTGTCAAAAATGTTGGGCGTCCGATCCGTCTGCCGCAATGTGGAAGTCCCGCTAAAAATTGCTGATCGCCGCCATTACTAGTAAAAAACTATAAATAAAATCTTTCCCCTAGTTTGTAGACACGATAACTTGTGCGCAAACCAATCAATATACACTTATCGGGATTTTTTTTATCAAAAATATGTAGCAGAATATAAAATGGCCTAACATGGTGAAAAAAATAGACATATATTTTTTTTAATGGGAAGGTTATATAGCAGAAAGTAAAAAATATTGTTTTTTTCAGAATTGTTGCTCTTTTTTTTTTGCGTTTATAGAGCAAAAAAAAAAAACGCAGAGGTAATCAAATACCACCAAAAAAAAAAGCTCTATGTGGGAAAGAATATTCATTTTAGTTGGGTAGAGTGTCGCATGACCGTGCAATTTTCAGTTAAAGTAACGCAGTGCCGTATCGCAAAAATGGCCTGGTCATTAAGGGGGGAAACCTTCTGGTCTGAAAGTGGTTAAGAGGACCCTTGCCTTATGAGAACCAGAAGTGGTTAGATATGTCCTTTGCTGTTACTTAAGGCTCATTTTTACCATTGCACTGTGGTAACATCCCCTTTTGTGCTTCAGTGCCATTCATCGTTAACGGCAACCAACGCACCTTTTCAGAATATCTGCGTGCAGTGTACATCAATGCATGATAATGCATTACCGTGCACTGTGCCAGCAAGATGACTCTTGGTTCCTTCTGGTGCACAATGCACGTTAATAAGCAGCATAATGCATCTGCTTTAAACACTGCAGACCACTCTGCTTTGAATGGACCATTAGTGTTTTTTTTTTCCACTTATATCAGTAGGGTATGCAACATTCTTGTCGCTGCATATGTTCTTTGAAGAAGCTCACTCCTAGGGAGAAAAGCATACATTGTAAGCATATTCTGTTCATACCTCTACTCTAATCTCATTGAATGGAATACAAATAAAAATTGAACTAAATTGAATTTTTTTTAGGCTATTATGCCAAACAAACATTCACATATTTTTCCTTCAAGGCCTTCAATTGTTATACCACTCATTTTAAAAGGATTCAACAATGTAAAATGGTTTGTGCTTTGGTTGATTTAATGTATACAGCATAACAATTCAGGTGTTGGTCAGACCACATTTTAGAAGCAATTTATTCAGAAATCAAGGTAATTCCCAACTACTTTTTTGTCACTGTAAATAGCAGTAAATATAGTATTCCCCATTCCCAGAGTCCCATTTTCTAGTAGAAAATAACAAACCGAATCTTGCCTTTGTATAAAGTTATTTTTGTTTTTCAGCAAAAGGGGTTTACTGAAGGCTATCTTACTAAATACAGACCATTCTGGATATAAATCCTAAATCTTAGGCTGACATTTTTAATTACAAACGTATTAGTCTTGCATACTGGCATTCCAAAATAGTTTTAATGAGATAAGCCCACATAGTTAATTGGATGAAAAGCTTTGAAGACCCCTTATTTTATACACTCAAAGTGCCTCTCCTGTACTTAAACATATTCTCTGAATATTCAAAAGGATAAAAAAAAAAAAAAAAGGACTATCAAAGTAGTTTTTTTTTTTTGCGGCTATCAAATCACTGCTCTTGTGCCAGTATGATCACAAAATTGCTCTTAACTAATTTGATCCAGCCGTAGATAACATTCCTCAGACTGAAATCAAAAACTGTTGTCTGCACTAAGCAATTAGGTATTATATGTAAAGAAAATGATTAATGGAAAGAAAAAACATATCTGAAGTGCAGTTTCTTGATGTGCACGCTGTGTGTTTCTAAATATGCACGGATACAAGGTGCCCCTGCCAAAGTATGCAATGCTTTTTACAACTCTTTAAGCATATACAGTAATGATGGAATATCTGAGGTAGCTTTTCCACAACCATTATTCAAAAAAGCTGCCCGATGCCTATAGCAAATATGATCATAACAATATTACTACTTACACAGGTGTTTAAAATGTATACCTTTTTCATTACAATCACAGTGTTTAATCAGAAGGTATAAGCACTGAGCTAGGTATATGTATACAAATGCTTTAGATATGCTTATTCAGTTTTCTTTTGACAAAATCAATCTGTTGCTGTGGTAAAATATAGTAGCTGGTAATGTATATAGAGTTGGCTGCAGGCCCAGGGATGAGAAAAATCACTGCAGGAGCAACTGAGGTAATTTATAGGACTATAAGGCTGGCCATACGTTATACAATTTTCTTTAGATTTACCTTCAACTATGTAGTACAAAGACCTGCCTTATAGGATACAATTGAAAGCGTTGTTGAGTTTTGACCTCATATGTTTTTTTGTAAATCTAACAGAAAATCGTATAAGAAAAATGAACATGTGTGGCCAGCATACCAAAAGGAGATGTGCAGCAGCCTGGGCCCCACTCAGCCAGACATGTCCGAGTATCAGCAAACCCTTGCATCCTTGGAAAATTGGCCATTAAATGCCAATCAACTGAATTAAAGTAGAACTATAGGCAAAAAGTTGAGAAAACGAGAGCTATAACCTCAGTCAGCTTTTTATTTTTTTGCCATATGTGTCCAGTTGGGAAGATTTACCTTTACTTCCTGTGTAGCCAAACAGGAAGTGAGAGGCAATCCCTGGAATTAATGGATTCCCTTGGGAAACCCCAGGTCACCAGAACTAGTGTACCCATTGGAAGGTTTCCCTTTTATTACGTTTCTAGGGACAGCTATACATTTGGGACTTATTTTCACTTTCAATGATAATGGTAAACAGGACAAATAGAGAGGATGAATTTCCCTAACAGGGGCACAGACCACAATAAAAAACTGATAGGTGTTCATTCCTTCCTCTCTGCTTATCCAAAATAAAAAATAATGCGTTTAGTTAAACTTTAGGAAAAAATATTAACAGGCATATGCTTTTTATATAAAACACCACTTGCTAAAAGGATTCTATTTCAAAGTATTTGCTACATACAGACTTTTGATGAATAAAGTTGCAACATTATTTGTAGCAGTCTACATAGCTTTGCCATAAATATGGTACATTACTAATAATATCATATGAATATGTCTGTGGCATGAAAGGCATGAGGGGTGACCTTGAGACAGAAGCATGTCATATATGAACTGGTATGAATGGAATTGTGAGAAATGGTAAATGATGTACATGTAGTTAGTCAATTAACTTAATTAGCTATGGTGTGTATGTTAAGAAATATGTATACATACATGTAACAGTAAGGTTGCATAACTTGCAACCCATGTCATTCTACCCATGACTTATTTTCAGTGTCCCATGTTTCTTTGCTTTGAGAACAGCGTGTGGAACTGACAAAGTATTCAGTATCATTACAGTTTAAAGAAAAAAAAAAAAAAACAGTAAGAACCCCCCCCCCCCCCATGCCTCATTTATGGAGTGAATATCTGCCATGTGCTGTGCTATTTTAGTATGTTAAAAAACATGTAAACTTAAAAGGAGAAAATATTAACAGCCAAGGCACAGAATCATCTTTGTTAATGAAACCTGCTAGCACGTGCTACCTTGAAGAGCTATACATATACAAGACTTACTTTGGTAATGTGTGTAGTAGTTGTAGTGCCATGAGATTCTGAAGTAATTGTCTGAGCGCTCATTAAAACACCAGGATCTGTGTCAGGGCGAGACACCATCTAAAAACAAAGTGATGCAAGCACGGGAATTTAATAAAGAGATATTTATTTACTGGAGAATTTTATTGTTAGATATGGTTGGATCACCACACCAAAATAAAAATAGACATAACTATGAAAGAGACCTTGTACAACTCACAAACATATGTATGTGTACTGTATATGTATACTGTGACAAAAATGTATAATGTCACACTGTCATGAATTATATTAAAAAATAGTGAACTGGACCTGTTCTAAAACATTTCCAAGATATCAGAGCTAATGTGCAGGCATTGGTACAGGTGATAAGTCTTCAAACTGATGCCTGTGCCTCTCCCATGGACCCCAAGCCCTGGGTATACATAAGCTTGTAATAAGCTTATATTTTGACAGCTTATTGATAAGGTTATGGCATAGCATTTGAAGTTGGGCACTATATATATATATATATATATATATATATATATATATATATACACACACATACATACACACACACACACACACACAGCCTGGGCTTGACCTGTACATAGGGAACAATTAAAAAGAAAAGTACTTGATGGTGCTAGAAGGTGCCTTCTCTTCCGCATTGCTTTGGACCCACCAACGTGACTAACTCCACAAGGCACAAAACAAAAAAAAATAAATTAAAGTGTTTTATGCTTAATGGAGTGGGTCACCGTGTTGCCAACCTACCAGATTGAAATTTACTGACATGACACCAACATTTACTGGCACAGCCAAGTTTTTACTGGCATTTCCAAAAGTTACAAAATTACTGGTTTAACTGCAAATTTCAGTATTTAAGCTATAAACCAGTACAATATACAATTAGAAATGGGATTAAGGGTAGATATTAGGGCAAAAGACATATTTTTTATTTTATTTTCAATATGTTAAGTAGCTCAGGGACAGGACACAGAACGGCAAGAAATTAGAATTAGAATGGTCAGGCACACACACATGAAATTGACTCTCACAGTGACACTGACAGCAGGGCAGATAATGAGGATGCCTCACTGACACGGCATGTCCCCTCCTGAGTCACAGTGACAGTCTCTCTCCACACCAGGTGGTCCCTTCAGTCCACTCCAGTCCAAAGAGCACTGAAAGACCAGCTGACAGCTTGCTGTGCTCCCGTACCAAAAACCCACACATGAGGCTCTGTCCACTCCGCTTGGCTCCCTTACACCATGACATCACACAACACACTCAGGCACTGCCTCTGCCAGACCCTCCCCCCACTTTAGCAGGCACTCAGATGGTCTCACGGGCTCTGCACAGTTTCGAGCCAAGCGTCACTGCAATATATTTTATACTGGCAACCTTTTCCTGTCACTGGCATTTACTGGCTGCCAGTAAAAATACTGACGGTTGGTGGGTCAAATTGAAGACAGCCTGCTGTTATTGTCTTAGAAATGTGTTAGGTCAGATTAGGTTCACTTTTAGGAAGAACTTCATTTTAATATTTTAGTTTTAGGTTCAGGGTACTGACAGACATTTTCTCTTTCCCCTGGAACCAATAAAAGTTGACAAATGCTAGACACTAAGAACAAAACCATTTTGAAAATACTCTAACTAGAAGGTATCATTTTTAAAGAAGTTCTACTCAAAAGAATGACCTGTCATTAGACCAGCTGTGCTTTATGCCACACAATAATTGAGTGCAAAGGACTGAGAAGGGCACCTTGCGCTAACATTTTGGAGTCCGGTGAAGCCTTAGCCATCTATAAAGACCGCCTTACTTTTTCTTTGTGATCTTTAACTGAATCCCTAAGTCTGTGTACAAATGTATGCTTCTGTTATCAGTTTAAATTTTCCGCATAGCTTCCCCTGCAACTGCCAACTCTTGGTAGGCAAACTTTATTAAATAGCAGTGCAGAGTGCTGGAACATTTTTTTTGTAGTATAAAAAAATAATTACACCTTCCCCATTGTACACCACCCATGTTAGTATTTTCTTCTGTTTTTGGGTTATTAGAAAACCTGCCACCATGTAATGGCCAAAAACGTCACCATCAAAACGGTCATGAAATCGCTTATCTGTTATAGTGTCCATATGTGAATTGTGGTAGTAGAATTAAAAAATAATAATGTTCTGCAAATTAACTTATTCTAACAATTTGTTTTTTTCTAAACTGGATAGGACATAATTGGTTAAATCAACCCCATAGCATTAGTTTGGACAAGTTTTCTTCGTTTTATGAACTTAATCCCCAATTAAAGCGAATGTCCTTGGGATGAATGCATTACCATTATGTGATATCCTGAAATTTTAATGGCAGTACATTTAGAAAAAACACACAACTTGACTTCTAATTGAATACTTCCACTTATGTGTTATCTGACAGAATCAGACTCCTCCGTCGATATTCCCTTATAATAAAATGTAGGATACTAGATCATCATTTTAACTAATTTCACCAGGTTCTGATTTGTTAATTCTTTCCTATGTGTATGATTGTTAAAGGGATCATTAAGGATTCAACTTGAGGTCAGTTTAGATGCAGTGAATGCTTAGCAGAGTTCTGGTGTATTATATGATTCTATAGCTTTACTGAGTCCAGTTCATCCTAGCAGTCAGTGTACCTGGGATGGACCACTAAGTACATTAATGTTTTAAGCAATGTCTGATTGACCATAATGAAGGAGACAAGCATATGGCCAGAGCGTCCGCTGGTTTCAGATTTACTATTGATTGCGGTGAGGAAAGCTGAAATGAAATATACTGATAGAATGAGAATGCCACATGTAAAGTATGGAATTGTATTTTGAACAGCGCTCAACGGTGCCATTTTTTCAGACAAAATAGCCCAGAATGTTTTACTTTTAATATTTAACAAACATTAAAAACCTGCATCTTGTTATGTGTACACAGGAGGGAAGTTTTATTTAGACATGTTGTAGTTCATCAAAATTGGAGAAGAGAAGTCTTTTTTTTTTATTAACACCTGAAACAATCTTATCCTTAACCAACCACCTTTAATATTTACTGTATTTTATTTCTATTGGCATAATAGTTTGCCAAATAGTTCCCATCAGGACCCAGAACACTAATGGGGAGCCCAGGACAAAAGCATCGCTAAAAAAAGGACCCGTTATCAGGTTTCTTCAAACATTATTTACATTTGAATTTAGAAAGGCGTACATTTTAAATAAGGTAAATATGTTTATATATACAGTATATAATTATGCATTTACATTTTAACATCAACTTTATTTGGTAATTCACCTAATTAAACTAAACATTTATCTTCAAAAAAGGGTTTCTTATCTTCCTTTGACCTGAGAGCTAGAAGAATGTATTCACTTTAGATACAGCACTATAAGCAACATTGCTGCGGCAGCTCTTCTCAAATGCCACTAAGTTTCACTAACTGCATTCCAGCACATGAAATGCTAGAAGCCACAGCTGTTACTCCCAGTCTGGAACCATTTCTCAAGCCCAGCTAAAGTTTGTGCTATATGGCTCTACAATAGTGACCTGCAGCACGATGTAACCACAATGTTTTCACATAGTTGTTACACTGGAAAATGCTATAACATACCTCTGACATTGAGATTTCCTGTAGCTTTTGTCGTCATCAGTAGTTCTCTATTGCACTCACCCAAGCATACACAATGGCCATCAGAACTCTTGCAATATCAAACCCACATTGCGTCAATACTTAGCAGTACAAGCTAGTTTAGCGGAGACCGGCCGGGATTCAAGCCACATATGGGCAGGTCATTGTTGATGGGGGAATCGAGTGATTTTCTTTCATGCAACCAAATTTCTCCATCTATAGCTGGCTTAACATTACACTAGCAAATTATGCAAACAGATTATTTTGCTTACTTATGTTGATATGTACCTTCTGAAATTGAACGCTTGCTTTGGGCTTTAAAAATGTGGAATTGTGCATATTATATCAAAGTCTAACACTGGACTAAAGCAGTGTCCTAAAAATTGATGTATAAGATGCTAGCATAGTCTAAAAGTGAAAAGTTTAGTGTGAAATCAAAATTTACAAAAAATAGAAAATTGGTTGTTTGGTAAGGGGAGTTTTTAGTGTGTGAGTAGTGAAAGGCTCTGAGAGTGGATACAGGTTTTTTAGCCCATAATCAAACGTTCACCTTATCCTACCACTAGTTATTACTCTTTTTGCCTTCTTATTTAAGAAGAATATTACAAACTCAACTCTCTGGATCAGGGTGATAATGGTGTAGGCCGAAAACCAGTGACAAATTAAAAACGGTAACAAACTTCTTTTTACTGTCTTTTACCTCTGATGACTCATAAGTAATGGTTTTAGTTTCTGTATGTATTACAGGTACATCTTTAGTGGAAATTTCAGGCTTCTCTCCATCTGCGATAGTGCCAAAAGTGATGATCTCGGTTTTCACCAGGGGTGACTGAGTAAAAAGAGATTCCATTCTTAAGTTAGTAAACAATAAAATACAGCAATGGGTTTTAAAAAGACAATTTCAGAAAACCAGATTTTTATTGATAAAAATGATTTTTCAATTCATATTATTTAATGGAAAAAAGTATGTCATGTTCTTTAAGCAATATTAAAGACTTGTTTTATTTTTTTTTTCTTGGTTTAAAAATAACAAACATATTATACTTACCTGCTTTGTACAGTGGTTTTGCACAAAGCAGCCCCAATCCTCCTCTTCTTGGGTTCCTCGCTGGTGCTCCTGGTTCCTCCCTCCTGCTGAATGCCCCCACAGCTAGCAGCTGGCTATGGGGGCACCCAAGCCGAGCCGCTACTCTGTGTCCATACACAGAGCCGCAGCTTGGCCCCTCCCCCTCTCTCTCACTGGCTCACTGACTTTGATTGACAGCAGCAGGCGCCAATGGCATCCACTACAGTCTCAGCCAATGAGGAGGGAGGGTCGCGGACCATTGAGGCACTCACAACATTGCTGGATCGAGATTGGGCTCAGGGAATACTAGGGGGGCTGTTGCACACAGAAGTTTTTTTTATCTTAATACATAGAATGCATTCTGCCTTTAGAACCACTTTAAAGATCCAACAACTTTTGTTTCAGAAAAAAGTCTAAAGCTGGCTATAGACAGTTCGAACCTTGGCTGGTTCAACAGGGACCTGCTAAGATTCAAACCATCTATGCACAGGCTGATTGATCGACTTGGTAACCACTTGGTAACAACTAGCATGTTGGATTTCTAGCATGCAGGAAGTGCCAGCTGCTATAGCCACTAGCAATAATCAATGTGTTCTTTCTTCAGGGACAGCCCCCTGCACCGTGTTGATTGGGGAATCAAGCTATTTTCTTTCCTGTTAACAGTTGAAGAATTCTAATTTGGTAGACTGTTTGGTCAACGGATGATTCTTGAGGTTCTTCATGGCAGTCTACCACACCAAAGTGATTAATACCATGTGATCCTGATAAAATCAGGCATCCCATTTCTCTGGGTGCACCAAGATAGTGGCACAAAGCATGTTGCTTTATACTAAAAACCTGCTGGCAAATAAGCATTTCTGAATATAGTAGTGGGTATCTAGAAATATATTACAGATACCATTCTTGTGTATAAACAAACTTGGTTAAAAATAAAAAAATAAACCAGGCATTAGGAGCAGAACCTTTAACCACTTCAGGACCAGAAAGATTTGCCCCCTTAATGACCAGGCCATTTTTTGCGATTCGGCAGTGCGTCAATTTAACGGAAAATTGCATGGTCGTGCAACACTGTACCGAAATAAAATGTATGTCCTTTTTTTCCCCCACAAATGGAGCTTTCTTTTGGCGGTATTTGATCACCTGTGCGATTTTTATTTTTTGCGCTATAAACAAAAAAGAGCGACAATTCCGAAAAAAAAACAATATTTTTCACATTCTGCTATAGAACATTCCCAAAAAAAAAATTTTAAAAACATAAACATTTTTCATCCTTAGGCCAATTTTTATTCTGCTTCATATTTTTGGTAAAAAAAAAAAAAAAAAAAATCGCAATAAGCATATTTTGATTGGTTTGCGCAAAAGCTATTGTGTCTACAAACTAGGGGAAAGATTTAGGTCATTTTTATTTATTTTTTTACTAGTAATGGCAGCGATCTGCGATTTTTAGCGGGACTGCGACATTGCGGCAGACAGATTGGACCCTAACTGACATTTTTGACACTTTTGGGGGGACCAGTGACCTTACTACAGTAATCAGAGTTAAAAAAAATATGCACTGTTACTGTAATAAGGACATAGGCAGGGAAGGGGTTAACCTAGGGGTGTTTAAAGAGTTAAGTATGGGCCTAGCGGAATGATTACTAACTGTATGGGGGATGGGCTTGTGAAATGACCACAGAGACCCGTCTTCCTTTATAGAAGGATCACAGGTGCTCTGTGATCATTTCAGAGAGAACATCAATCAGCTGTGTTTACACACAGCGGGAAGCGATTGCAGGTGCCCGGTGGCAATCGCCACTGCCAGCCCCATGGATCGACATCTCCGCTGCCTGTCCCCCCCCCAGCACCATGTGCATGACCGACATAGAGCTACGTCGGTTTGCGCAGGAGAGCCAGCCTGCCGCAGTAAATCTGCAGAGGGCGGTCGGCAAGGTGTTAGACAGCCAAATTAGAACCATGTTTAAAGTGCCACAGTGCATTTTAATTAGAATTTCCTCACAATGACATTTTATGTTAGAAGAGAATTATTTTTTAATATTTTAAAAGGTAACTTTGAGATTATATTATAGCATATTTTTACTGGATGCCACATGGTCTAAATAACAAAGCAAAATGAAGCAGGCAAAAGTAAATTTAATGTTCCAAAGCAGGGCATTATATTGCTCAAGCATGAGTTTAAGCAAGAATTACCATCTGCACATGTTAAACATTAAAAAAGCACAACATCCCAATGATAGCCAGTTACCTCATCATGCGGCTTGCCATCCAATAGCTGTGCATCATGAATATCTGAGCCATGCTGCTCCTCTTGAGCATAACTAGCAGCAGAAGCATCAACAGCCCCATCTTCCTCTTTATCAGTTTCCTCACTCCCTTTCAAGCAAGAAGCAATGACTGCATTTGCCTTAGCCGCGCCATCCAACTGCTCTGCACTCAGTTGAGCAGTATCCCCACTTGCATGCACACTCCCCGTCTCCTCCAAACTGATTATCCCCTGCACAACCTTCTCTTTCGTTCTTTGCTCTGCGTCCTCTTCTCCTACTTCTCTGTCAGTTGTTTCCCATTCAGTTTTTGTTTCAGTTTTCTGAAAAGAAATCGGGTCACTGTTAACTAAACATCACTTGCATTTTCAGGAAGAAAATGGGGTATTATTTTATTCACATACTTAAACAGTAAGGACAAAAGTTATAAGAAATGAAAACTAGCTGTCTTGCATACAGGTCTAGGCTAAAGCATGAAAATGAATACCCATGTGACCCATGGTGTAACTATAATGGGTGCACATGCCTTAAAATGTATGTAAACCCTAACAATGGACTTCTCCTAAAGAAAACAACTCCCCCATATTATGGAGAGGAGAAGGAGTTCAGCAATCCTAGCGCAGATTTGGTCTTAGGAAAACAACCAGGCTTCTCTATAGATACACTTTAGTACAGTATAGTACAGTGTCATATTAGGATAGACAGTGTTACTGGAAGGATCACCAGGACAAAACAGAGAAAAAGCCTAAAAAAAAAAAAAAAAAAAAACTGCAGCCAATTTACTGTAAGCTTCAACACATCACATTTTTTGGTTCATGGATTTAGATACACTTCACTCAGGATGGGTAACACTTCAAGATTATGCTACGTCCTCCATTTTTTGCTATTGATAGCAATCAACACATTACTGTGCATCAAATCATTTCTAAGTGCTCCAGGAATAATACTAAGTGTCTAGGTGTATATAAATCCCATCGTACCATGCTAAAGCCATAATAGCAGCATCATTTAAAAGGCTCCTCAAAGTTTTTAAGGTTAGTCCTCAATATAGGTTGAGGCTATAATATTATTAGATTCTTTTCCTTTAACAAGCCTGCTGGAATAAATCAATTCATAGTTATCAATGCTGTTGCATAAATAGCACACAAAGCTCTAGGACAGTGATGGTGAACCTTGGCACCCCAGATGTTTTGGAACTACATTTCCCATGATGCTCATGCACTCTGCGGTGTAGCTAAACATCTGGGGTGCTAAGGTTCGCCATCACTGCTCTAGGACCACGGTTGAGAGTATGGAGGGGGGGGGGGTAGGGACACACATCACACCCTGATGGAGGCCCGTTACTTTACTGCCAGCTACATTTCTTAGGCACGTCATCTTACTAGTGATGGACACTTCTCAACCACCAGTTATATAGACAAAGAACTTGAGGTACAGTCCAACTCTCAAATCTTTAAATGCAAAATAAAAAAGTGATTCAGGAAAGAGAGGATAAATGTATCCCCATTTGTTTAAAAATGCGTCCTTGCAGTTGTCTGCAATATCTAGACAAACAGTTCATATTAATACTTGCATATGCCTTTTTAAAAATGAAAGTATGAATCATAGGATCCAGGGTTAGAAGTGCAATATTGTAAACTAATATAAAACATTTTCCTTCTTTTTTATGTATATTCAACGGACCACTAAATTAACTGCTGGGGAAAAAGGGAATTTATTTATGTTTACACGTTTCCAGCCCATTTCTAAAATATGATAATGCAGCACTAAAGCTTCCTTGTCAAATATAAGTATTTTATTTATTTCCCTCTTGCTTTTCATTTTACGTCCCATTAAATGCAGAATTCATACCAAAAAAAAAAAATTCCATTACTATGCAACTAATAGCCAAGATGCTATATAATTTTGTCCTCCAAGCTTCTGTATATTTTTCTAAACATTTCAAGAAGCATTTTATGTGGAATATTTTCAGAGCATTATCTAAATAGTTCCAAGTGTAGCAGTGATTGCAGATCATTGTGTCACTGCAGTTACAGCTATGTCATTTCACATCACCCTCTCTTTTCTTTGTCACTCAAAAAAAAAAAAAAATATATCATGCATGTATTACTATCAGAAGTTCTATAAGAGAGCTAGTAAGCACATCCAATCAAGCAGCCACCTGAGCCCAGTTTTGTGAAGCAGTTGTAACCTCTCCCTTAAACTCAGATGGCTTTCTTGAAGATTCTAATAAACTGTAGATATCAGAACCATCCATGAGTTTGTCACCAGATGACTGTTTGGTCTAAACAGACAAAGAAATGAAAAGTCATTGAGAGGACAGAGACATACAAAAGAGAGAAACAGAGGGACAGACAGATCAGACAAAAGCATGAGGTGTGTTAACTGTAGTAAAAGATAAACATATTTTACTATAGAGAGCCACTAAACCTAAAACACAAATTGGCTTAAATAAAAAAAAGTTAACGACGAAACTTCAGAGGTTTAGAATGGAAGGTTTTTCATTTCGGACAATGGATACAACTAAAGTACCCCTTCCTTTGAAGAGATGTGATGCTTAAAAGGTCCAACTGTAGATTCTGTATACACTTTGTAAATATGCATGTGCATGAGAGAATAGAAAACAAGCAGTTTATAATACAGGAAGTCACATAATCAGAGCAATCTCAGAGGACCCGAAACAGGAACCCGAAACAGCGGTTGTGAGCTTTGTGTAGAAGACACTGGAGTGAGAACAGCAGTGGTAGCTGAACAACAGGTTAGGAAAACCAGCCAGGAATAGGAGAAGGAAGGGAGTAGATGGAGGACTGGATAGTGCAGATCGTGGGCAACATCTTTTTATTTATGTACTATGAAGAAAGGACTTGAAGGATGTAAGATTGGATGTGAGGACCATGTCACAATAATGGCAACAATATGTTATGGTTACTTTAATGACAAATATTTGCAAATGTAGAATTCCAGGACAACTGGCAGGGCTCTCATTTTACATTCATGAAAATATACTGTATGTAAATTTTCCTATATTTATACACAATTTGTGATATTTAACCCTACTTCAGCATTTGTGGTGTAACGAGGAGTGTGACCTACCATTTTATTATTGCCCACAATATCGATATTTTTACAAAAATCTTCAGCTCTGGTAAGCATTTGGAACCTTTATGTACAGCTAATCTACTAATTAGCAATGCATCTTTTACATAACGCAACTTGAGTTTGTAGAGTCAGATTAAAGTGCACCACTTTTGAGTGTCACATGTTGACTTTGTTACCATTTATTTACACTACCAAATGGGTTAAGCGCTACACATATTTATATACAGAAAAGTGCACCACTGCAACCCACCAAGTGCTCCACTCATATGCTGAAATCAGGTGCTGGCTTGGAGTCAGTCACTCACATAGCGCAGTATATTCTAAAGGAAAAGTCGTGTCTTCACACGCAAAACTCTATTTAGCCAACAAGCTTCAGCACATGTTTCAGCCACCAGGACCTCTCCTTTTAAATGTTTCACCCAATAGGCTTAATTATAGATGATCACGATTAAGCCCTTCCGGGTAAATATGTCAAAGTGGTGGTCCTGGGGTCTGCACCATGTTCTGAAGCTTTTTGTTGATTAAACTTTTGCCTGTGAAGATATCATTGGTGTGTGACATTTCCTTTGGATAATAAGCCAACTTGAGTTTTAGATTTACTGAACCCTCAAAGATACCAATCTCTCCAACTATTGCTGAACTAAGATTATCAGCATATCATAGTTTGTCATGGTTGGATAACCACAGGGAGATGAAAGCTGGAGAGTCAAATAAACAATACAGAAAAAGTAACACGGAGCTCCCCAACTCCACTGGTAAGCTAGGGAAAGAAAGACCTGGAAGCCAGCTTTGGAGAGTCAGGTCTTGATTTAATAACTAAGAGGAAAAAGAGAAAACTGATAGACATGAGATAAATTACAACAGAAAAATAATAAATATTAATACGATAAATGCACAACACAGTAGGATATTAGGGAAAGAAGCCATGAAGGTTAAAAGGACATGGCAGAAAGTAAGAAAATAAAACTGGCACACATTTATAATGCTTGTAAGAAAGCAGAGGCCCTATTCAACAGCCCAAAGTAACGGAAATTAATTGAGATGGATAGAGGAAGCTTCAACAAGGTTATTATGCTCCTTATTTAATGTGAAGCTTTATATGGTACAAATTACATCAAATTTTAGTATTGATACCTAAAAATCAAGCATAATCCATAAAAATGTTTTGGAAGGTCTATTTTATCTTACTGATCAAAGACAACACACCTATTTCACCACAAGGGTTTCTTCTCCAACTGCTACAAATCATATAATGAAAAGCATTATTTTTCTCACAAATAAAAGGCTTGCCAATTATTGTGAATTAATGAGCTCCATGTCTGTAAACCTGGCAACTCACACACCCAAACCCATTCATGATACACAGAATTTTATCTGTGGTTTTCAAGGTGACTTAACATACCATAACCCTTTTCAGACATCACAGAAACTATCAGGGCATTATAAAGAACTCTGCTGCTTGCCCAATTATATGAGGTATGTGAGAGCACACTGCTATACTATAGAGCTATAGCGTTCTTTCATAATCTACAATATAATTTTGTTTCCATGTGGGAAGGAAGATGCTGAACGTGCAGTGTCTTGCAGAATGGGTAAGCAGAAGTAAAACTTTATGGCTTGCGATTTAAAGTGCAAGACTGTGTATGAACCCACACTAGCCAGTGAGAAGTCCACTTTCAGAAACTTTGCATGACTAAATTGATAGCAGTATTAGAATATTGCACTGTGTTAGTCATCAGTTTATGCAGGAAGTTTCGCGTTTAAGTGATACCCTTTATTGGCTACATTTTTAGATATGCAAGCTTTAAGGATGCCTTTGGTCACTTTTTCCCCGCTTTATACCATTACAAAATACATTGAAACCTACATGTATACACACAGAACTACATGGAGGAGTAATAAAATACAAATATTAAAAAGAAAAAGTTAATTTTAATATTTACATTTCAACACTCTTCCTTGTAACTCAATGTATAATTATGTGGGTTTCAGAATCATTTTCAGAATTGTATAAAGCCTGAAGAAGTGATTTGAGACATCCAGAATGCATGTATCTTTAAACACCTTGAGTAGTCTAATAAAGCATATCACTCCAGCCAAAAATATCAAGATGACAACAGCTAACCCATTGAAAAAAAAAAAACGGCTTTGGTTGCAATTTTCACTTTCAATCTAGAGCTCTTCTGTAGCACCTATTTTCTGCAAAATGATGCTTTTAGTTTCATGGGCAGCATCATTTAACCTACTTCCTCTGAACCCAGACTGTCCTGGATCTACCCCAGCACGTGACTGGACAGTAAACTGAAAAGCAGTACAGTGATAAGGCCCTCTGTCTGTCATTCTGCTGTCTGGTCCCATCAGCATGCTCCTTCTCATCACATGAACGGAGTTGGCTCCTTCCGCTACTTCTTCTCACAGTCAAGCCCTGCTAACTCTAAGCTGATGTCAGGTTAAGTTCAGGAACCTACACTACTCATATTTAGGAAATAAACTTAATGATGTATGAATGGTTATAGAGCTGCATTCACTCAGGTGTTCTATATCTGCCTGGAGTTAAGCTTTAAACTCCAAACTTTCTACATGGTCAGATAATTTGACAGCTTCTTTCAGTTGCTATTACTCACTAATATATGGCAATGAGCAGTATTTTGCAGTAATATAGGGCAATTAAATAAGAAATTGGCTTTCTTGCCCACATTAAGCTGCAGAATGTGAGTTTTTTTAAGTAACTGGCTATAAGATGTTGACAATTATTGCTCTTTGCACTATGTGGTTATATAAGCCCAATAGTTTTTCCACAACTATATTTAATGCCCTTTTTTCAATGCATTCATTTTTAGGAGACCCTGTTGAATAGAGCCAATAAGCTGTTAGATCTGGGAAAATGCTGGCTTAAGCACACTTTTATTGATATGGCAAGCAGTTACATTAATATATTTTCAGTCATGATTTTTTTTATGTTTGGTTATAAAGCCTCACAATGCTTGCTAAGGCTGCAGTGCTCATAATAAAAACGGATAAATAAAAGTTCGCTGCCAACATAAAGTTAAGCTGAAAGTGAACAGAAGGGAACTGTGAAGCAGGGGGATGTCTGCAATTCATGCTTTTAATTGTGAGAATAGGATCATTGCCACTTGTTACCACCACTTTGGATGCAGACGATTCGGTGACATAGTGAGCAGTAGCAATTGTAAATGGTTGATCTCTTGTATATCGCCATTCTGAGAGCTTCTTATCCTTCCATCCAGGACCTTCTGTCTTACTGACTCCATAATCTGAGATCACCGTTTCTACCATCTTCACAGAGGTGTCCGACTCCTGGACTTTTTTCAGCACCTCTTCTATTGGACTGGCCAGCAGGGAGTCTGACTCTTTAATGGGGGTCAGGGTCTCAGACATTCTTCTTTTAACAGTTGGGGCCTCAGAAGTTTTTCTACCTTTATCATCGCTAATTGTTTCCACAATCTCATACTTTCCTGCCACAGGAATTATTTTCACAGCTTCAGAAATGTCCTTTTCTAGCTTCTGCCTGACTTCAAAAGTTGAGGGCTGTGATAACTTTTCTCCTTCTTTACCTTTGCTGGTCATTGTTACAATTTTTCCAGACACTGTGTCATAGGATTTTCCTAATAAGTACATTTTCTGCCTGTTTTCTTCTTCTTGAGCTCTAATTTCCATTTCCATTTTCAAGGCATCCAGGCTTTGGGTTTCAATAGTGCTGGTCTTAAAGGTTTCAACTGGTTTGTCACTGCTCACAGTTGTCACCTTGTAAGTGATCATGGTTTTTGTTTCACCATCAACAATTTTAGTGGGTACTTTGTCTATAATAACCCAATCGTCTGTGCCCTATATGTGAGATATAAAATCTAAATTAGCATTTATTTGTCCTCATTGTATGGCTCTATATTTGATTAGCGTATATTTAGACTTTCCAATGGTAATCTACATATTAAGATTTATATATGAAAACTTAGGAAAAGATAGTGTGGGTCTCCATCATGGCAAATAAATTTTATTAATCCTGGAATTTATCTGAAGGATTAAAAATCTAGCTGGATGCTATGGCCAATACTTACATTTTTCTTTCAGTTTTAATACAACTTAAATATAAGTATGATTGGTAGCCACACAAGTCCTAGCTTACAAAGGACTGTTTCAGTGTGTCATAACTTTTATGGGGTGACCATAGACTGGTAGATGCCCCCTCAAGAATGGATGGAGACACCTCTGCTCTTCCTGCAATTATACATGTTGTGACTCGTCTGCCAAAAAAGAAAGCCCACATGCAGCCAGTTGTTTCCTTTTGTCTTCTAAAGGATTGGCTCAGTCAAAAAGATTTACTAACAGGCAGGAAGGCAAGAATAGCCATGAATGGTCTGCTCTTCACCCAAGTGTCTCAAAAGGCTCTTTATAGCCACCCTTATCAAATAAGTCTTTCAAAAATGTTCTACAATATGGATCCTCTTTTGATACCTCATAGTCTGTCTCAATTACTTAATGCTATGAGGCACCAACTAATATTTACATTGGTGGATTTTTTTCTAATTTAAACAAATAAAAAATAACCTCGGGGGATGAAGGGATAGTTTTCTGCATAATGATTTGCTGAGAAGTAGCCACAGGACTGGTGGCTCTGGCTTCCCGAAGTTTCTTCACTATGTCCCCTGGCTAGCAGAAGAAAAACCAGTAAGAATCCAAAAATCAGATGCATTTTTTTTTCAATTCATTAGACAGCAGTTTGTTTAGGGTTCCTGCAAGGTATATGTTAACAGACAGATCTTGGAAAACATTATTTGAGCTGATGGCTCCAATACCCAATCAAAGCATTCTGGCAGCAAGCTAAATATTTTTCACAACTGTCCCATCAATTCATTTGTAACCAATAATGCAACCCCAATTTTTTGGGACTAATCATAAGAAAAGACTAGGTTAATGACTGAAGATATATACATATACATTATATTCTTGTTACTACTAGCCCAGTCCTCAGAATGGGTTCAGCAATTTAATAGCTAGAAAGCAAAGAAAGTTACATTTTTTTAATAAACGCATTTGTTAGCTTTTTGTTAATGCAAGAGAATATATATACAAATATATGACAAGTAATCCATAAATCGCTTTCAAGCTGCACACTATGCAGAACATGCACTAGAAGTCTTTAGCTGTCCTGTAAATGTAATATCTGGGCTTCTTTTAAGGTAGTAGGGGCTGCCTCTTGGTTAGCCAGCTCTTCATTTCCATGCTGCCATATATACCCTAGTTAAATACTGACTCCAATTAGAAAAGCACTTTTACAGGTCTTATAGCTACAGCTGAGTGATCTAGAGATTTACTAATCTTTCAAATGCCACAAGTTTATATATTAGACAATACTAACAGCTTGCAGACGCAAGCACTGGATTGACAGCTCACATTGTGCTCAAATTTCACCATTTTTCTGCATGATAAACAGTGCTGCAGCCTCATAGCAAACAGACATTGTAACCAAAATTCCTTACACATTCCCCAACTTCTTTAGGGAACCTGCTGATTTCACAATTAATGGAATAAAAAATATTGTTATCTATATTATAACTGTTGCATACATTATTACTTTAAAATCAGTATATATCCTTCGGTATCAAATCCCCTAACTGCATACTGTATATTCAGAATAACTTTTTTTTTTTTTTATAAATCTTTTCATAGGTTCTTCATAAATTCATATAAACGCATGACACGATTATATCCAAAGAACAATTAACAATTTGACAAAAATTACATTTTTACCCATATAAAGTATCTTGAGTCAAAGCTTAATTTTTCCTAAGTTTTGAATAGAGTTGGGAAGGGCTGGACCATATCTAGTTTTTACTGCGGTCCTAAAATGAAGAGACCTGTTTTTGGGACAGCTGTCTAATGGGGATAATCCCTCACTGTGGGAGATGGCCTGTAACTTCCTGTTGTGTCTCTTGGACAGAAAGCAAGGGGACAATTCCCTAGTGGTACACAGACCATAAAAAAATGGCCTGACCGTGATTTTTACCCTTCCCTACTTTATTCAAAACTAAAACAAGTTTTGGCTATAGATATACTACGTATGCATACGGGAGATAAGCAGATGATAACACGGTTGCTCTTGCTTATATTTATTGAATTTCACAAAACAGCATAAATGGTTTCTCAAAATGTCAGAGATGTGCTAGTAGATTCTTTTCTAAGTGGTCTTATCTCGCCTATATAAAAGGCTCTGCATATGCAATTGACAAGTCTTTCTGGAAGGCAAGAACACTCACAGGAACTAAGGGAGTTGCTTCTCCCTACCACTCACAGGAACTAAGGGAGTTGCTTCTCCCTACCACACCTTCTCCTTAAGCTAGGTGGATAGTGCATAACTCAGCATCCCTGGTGCCCCCTGCTTTTTTCCATCAGAGTTAATGTTCCAATGTCCCAGGAGGCAATAGTTTTGTGTGGAGGGGAGATCATTATCATGGCTCCCTATTTACAGGGTGTCCAGCGGTTTAGCAAAATTACATTTTTCCTATTTTATATATTAAAAGGTGTGCTTTTTTTCTGGGGTCTGAAAATATTACTTACTCTTCATTATATTGTATAATGTAAGTAATGTTTTGTATGATACTGCTTTCCTTCAAATAAACTTTTGATCAAAAATGTGAGGTTTGCCAGAATGTTTTGACCTTATTAGCTTATGTTGTTAAGACTGTATCTGTTATTTGTCTTTTAAAGAAGCTTATGCCCATTTGGTTGGCTGTATTGTTAACTAGTGGGCAAGCCGCTTGTCGATTGTCTTTTTATTGTCATCCTTTGTGCACTGTTAAATAAAGAATTTAGAAAGGCTTGAGGTTTCCCAAGTGACTGTATATGGTGTGGATTTACCACTTTTGCTATATGGCACTGTGATACTTTAACTGACAACTGCGTGACAATTTTGAAAAAAAAATATATAAAATTTTTACTTTCTGCTGTAAAACATCCCAATAAGTATATGGATTGGTTTGTGCAAGAAAGTTCTACAAACCTACAAAACAATTGTATATATACTGGAATTTTTTTTTTCTTTTTATACTAGTTAAGGCGGCGATCAGTGAACTAAAGCATGACTGCGATATTGCGGCAGACAATCTGACACTTTGTGGGAGCCAGTGATCCTAATACAATGATCAGTGCTAAAAATATGCATTGTCACTGTACTAATGACACTGGCTGGGAAGGGGTTAAACATCTAGTGTGATCAAAGTGTTAATTGTGTGCCTAACCAGTGTTTTCGTTTTGTATTTTATGAAGGCATATGCTGGGTTTTGCTTTGCAGGGAAACCCCACTAACAGGAATGAGCTCTGTCTCCTTTTACATATGCAGAGCTATGTTCACCAATCAGCGGGTCCAGGTGGACATCCAATGGCTGGCACCAGCTGATCGGCATCTGCTGTGACTAATCACTGCAGGAGCAGTGCCCCCCCTACCCTAAAGTGCAGAATCAAGTATATATATCCTTGTGATTCTGTACAGAACGGTCACCATGTAGCAGTAAATCTGCTATTGGGTGGTCTGCAAGCAGTTAAATGGCTATTTGTTAGTCGTATTTATTTTTGATGATGCAAATGCTGTTCCAAAAATGCATTGAATATAAACAAGAGCAAACTGTATACATGGGTACACAAATGATAAAAGGTTGCTATATTTGGATTTTCTGGTATTAAAAATCCATTTATTAAAAGTTCTCATCTCTGAACATCTATATTATAACAAACGTAAAATGAAGACCAATATCAGACACATACTGTTAGCATGCTTGCAAGACATAGTAGTACGTTTTTGTGTGCCCCTTGGTGAAAAGAAAGGTCATTTGAACGAAGGTATATATTTCTACCTATTGTCTTTTGCCAGAATTAGTCTGAACACTCAGATCTATAGCATGGTGTACACAGGGGTTAAAATGGGTACAGTTAAAGTGATATTTAATCATGCTGTGCACTGCAGCATTACTGACCTGAGATTCTAACATTGAGTAGCTTGTCCTTTCCAAAGAAATACGTCTTTCTTCTTTTTCTCTTTCTTCTTTGGTCTGTTAAAGAGAAAAATAGCAGTCAGGCTAAATTATCATTGCTATCATTTATCCCACTCCTTTATACAGCCGGAAAAAAATTAATTACTCATCTCATTAGCTGCAGGGTCAGAATATGTGGGAAACTGCAGAAATGTACTTGGGTATTTAACCTTGTAAAACACTGAGTACTCAGAGTGAAAAGACACACATTAAAGCTTCACAATGTTATGGAACAATGACTGATTAATGCCTTTAAGTCATAACCCATTCTATATTTCTCATATTTTGTCTTTGAAAGGTAAAGCAGGGGTCAAAGGTGTTTGTATTTTTGAAGTATGGATAGAATTCCTCATGGGATAATCTCGACATACTGTACTTAAAAAAAAAGGGTGCAGTTTTAGAAGGTAGAGAAAATACATTTTTTAATAGCTAGTTAGCAAATAAATCATTTTATATTCCCTTCTTTAAAGTGTAACTTTGACCAGGCTATGAACATTTAAATGGTTACATATTATTAAGTTCCACCTCAGGCACAGACATCTTTCTTTGAAGGCAAAACATTTTTTTCATTTGGATAGAGTAAGGGTTATAACTCCCATCAGATACTTTCTGCCATATATAAGCTGTCAGCATACAGCTCCCATCCCTCGCTCTGCCCATGTAGTGATTGCACTACAGGAGCAGAGCCTGCACAGGATGAACACCTTTCCTCTTCCTCCTCCTTTGAGACAAGAAGGAGGCAGAGATGAGAAGACTGATCGGAACATGCAGCTCCAGCTCTCTGTGCTGCCTGAAAAAAGTCACATAACAGAGAAAAGATCACTCCTAATTAACAAAGGGGCTTGTGCCTCTTGTTAAAAAGGAGCAGCATCGGTTACAAGTTTAGAAGAGTTGCCCTTGCACAGCTCTTTGATACCTGCCCTATTTTTTTGTATTTTTGGGTGTCTTTACAAGTACAGTATATTGTGGCTGATTCTGGTATTTTAAAGGTTGATTAAAACTACAAAAAACAAATAGAAACTAGAGATTTTTCCAAAAAGTAAAGTTCCTTCTCTTCCTGAACTACACACAATTAACATTTAAAAATATTTAGACCATATTTCTGCCCTTCTACTCACATTTGCTATGTTCAGTTTAACCTGTATTCATAATTCAAACTAAAAATGGGTTTGAGTTTTAGCTGCCTTTGTGGCAATTTGAGTCACTGCACTGTTTCTCTTTACAGTACCCTTGTGTATCTGGTTTAAAACAGTCATACACTTCTGGCAAAAAAACGTGGTCAACATTTAAATTATCCAATCCATTATCCAATTTACTCTGATTGATAGCTGTAACTAGAATACGCCTCATTTCCGCAAAGAGAATACACTAACTAATGTGCTTGCTACCAGACATCCACCCATTTAACACTTGATGAAATAGGAATTTGGAAATGTGTATTAACTTGTATGTGAAAAAATGGACAGAGTAGCAGGGACTTTATCGGTTTATATAACAGATAGTCCCATGCCTTCGTTGAGAAATACCCTTTCAACTTTAAATAAGGTATGGGCTCCACGTATACAATGGATAAAAAAAAGTCAACACACCCCTGTTAAAATGTCAGGTTTCTGTGATATAACAAAATAAATCATTTCAGAACTTTTTCCACCTTTAGTGTGATCTATAAACTGTACAACTCAATTTAACATCAAACTGAAATCTTTTAGGTTGAGGGAAGTAAAAATAAAAAAATAAAACAACATGGTTGCATAAGTGTGCACACCCTTAAACTAATACTTTGTTGACGCACCTTTTGATTTTATTACAGCACTCATTCTTTTTGGGTATGAGTCTATCAGCATGGCACATCTTGACTGGCCAGTATTTCCCACTCTTCTTTGCAAAAACACTCCAAATCTGTCAGATTACGAGGGCATCTCCTGTACTCAGCCCTCTTCCGATCACTCCACAGATTTTCAATTGGATTCAGGTCTGTGCTCTGGCAGGGCCATTCCAAAACGTTAATCTTCTTCTGGTGAGGACATTCCTCTGCCGATTTGGAGGTATGCTTTGGGTTGTTGTCATGCTAAAAATGAAGTTCCTCTTCATGTTCAGTTTCCTAGCAGAAGCCTGAAGGTTTTGTGCCAATATTGACTGGTATTTGGAACTGTTCATAATTCCTTCTACCTTCACTAAGGCCCCTGTTCAAGATGAAGAAAAAACAGCCCCAAAGCATGCTTCACTGTGGGTATGGTGTTCTTTTGGTGATGTGCAGTGTTGTTTTTACACCAAACATACCTTTTGGAAATATGGTCAAAAAATTTCAACCTTGGTTTCATTAGACCATAACAAATTTTCCCACATGGTTTTGGGAGACTTCAGATGTGTTTTGGCATAATTTAGCCAGGCTTGGATGTTTTTCTTCATAAGAAAAGGCTTCCCTCTTGCCAATCTACCCCATACCCCAGACATATGAAGAATACGGGAGATTGTTGTAACATATACCACACAGCCAGTACTTGCCAGATATTCCTTCAGCTCCTTTTAATTTTGCTGTAGGCCTCTTGGCAGCCTCCCTGACCAGTTTTATGCTCGTCTTTTCATCAATTTAGGAGGATGTCCAGTTCTTGGTAATGTCACTGTTGTGCCATATTTTCTCCACTTGATGATGACTGTCTTTCTCTGTGTTTCGTGGTATATCTAATGCCTTGGAAATTCCTTTGTCTTCTGACTGATACCTTTTAACAGTGAGATCCCTCTGATGCTTTGAAAGCGCTCTGTGGACCATGGCTTTTGCTGTAGGATGCGACTAGGAAAATATCAGGAAAGACCTACTATAACAGCTGAACTTTATCGAGGGTCAATCAGAGGCACTTGAAAATGAAGGCAGGTGTGTACTGACTTCTATTTAACAAGAGTCTGAATGTGATCGCTTAATTCTGAACACAGCTACATCCCCAGTTATAAGAGGGTGTGCACACTTATGCAACCACAGTATTTGTTTTTTAATTTTTTACACTTGTTGTTTAACTGAGTAGTACAGTTTGTACGTCACATTAAAAGGTGGAAAAAGTTCTGAAATTATTTATCTTTGTCTCATTTTTTTCATATCATTGAAAGCGGACATTTTAACAGGGGTGTGGTGTAGACTTTTTATTTCCACTGTACATCTCTTGCTATCACCTCTTTGGCCTCTACCACCTAAGTTCACAATACTTCCAAGACTACTCTGTCTGTTATTCTACTAAGGGACTGATCCACATTATTCTGGGCAGACACCTACCCTTTCTGGGAGACCTCGGTTGGGTACCCTTTCCTTCCTTTTCCTACTCCCTCATTTATTTTTCTTCTCCGTTTACTCTGCTAATCGCTTTACCCCATTTTTGTCAGATTTTACTCTGCCACTTACTTTACCCTCTTTTTGTTAGATTTGACCTGTATATGATGTTACTAAATGCTCTACAACGGAGGATTCTTTTGCAACCATTGGTCTTACTGATAAGGTGGGGGCTTCCTTGATAGGAAGGAACAGGTGGTTGCTGTGTGAAATATGGGACACTTTCGAGATTTTGCCTTGCCTTAGCTACCTTCGAGCACCCCTCCATGGGTTTCATTCCCTAGGGTCTTCTCAACCATACTCCTTACACACAAAGAATTGTCATCCATCGGTAGAGGATTATTTATAACCTATCTACAGAGAATTATTTTTATTGAGAACCACACTTTATTCCTAAGGCATTAGTGTGGGGCCTGTTTATCAGTCTATACACATGATAGATCTAGTGGCTACGATCTTCATCCCTGTAAGCGTATTGAATGCTACAATGTAATGTTTCCCTCTAAGCGTATTAAAAGTTAAAGTGATATACAGGTCAAAAGAACACAAAGCCAGCACAAGAGGGACACAGAGCCACTGTAAGTCACCACTGTGGAGACGGAGAGGCATTCTGCTTTGTGTTACTCTTGTGCTTACTATGTGTGCAGAGCTCTGAATAGCTGCATATAGAATTTCAGTAGAGAGCAGGAGTTATTTTTATTAAATTTAGAAAAAAAATTGACTATAATGCCACTTTTAAAAATTTTCTGAAAGAAAAGGATTGTTTTTAAATGCCTACAGGGCCAATACTTGATGTGTATATATTAAAATATTTTATACTGTTGCTTTGTGCCATTGCAAATATTCTCAGTGCTGCATACAAAATCTCATATTTTAGTTATAGGTAGACTTTGTTAGTGCCTACAGAAGTACCTACAGTGCCTTAAAGTATTCATACCCCTTAAAATTTCCCACATTTTGTCATGTTACAACCAAAAATGCACATGCATTGTATTGGGATTTAATGTGGTAGACCAACACAAGGTGGCACATTATTGTGTAGTGGAAGGAAAATGATAAATGGTTTTCAAATTTATTTACAAATAAATACCTGAAAAGTGTGGTGTGCATTTGTTTTCAGCCCCCTTACTCTGATAACCCAAACTAAAATCTAGTGCAACCAATTGCCTTCAGAAGTCACCTAATTAGTAAATAGAGTCTACCTGTGTGTAATTTAAATACAGCTGTTCTGTGAAGCCCTCATAAGTTTGTTAGAGAACCTTGATGAACAAACAGCATCATGAAGGCCAAGGAACACACCAGACTGGTCATGGATAAAGTTGTGGAGAAGTTTAAAGCAGGGTTCAGTTTTAAAAAAAATATCCCAAGGTTTGAACATCTCACAGAGCACTGTTCAATCCATCATCCGAAAACAGATAGAGTATGGCACAACTGCAAACCTACCAGGACATGGCTGTCCACCTAATCTGACAGGCTGGGCAAGGAAAGCATTAATCAGAGAAGCAGCCAAGAGGCCCATGGTAACCCTGGAGGAGTTGCAGAGATCCACAGCTCAGGTGGGAGAATTGGTCCACTGGATAACTATTAGTTGTGCACTCCACAAATCTGGCCTTTATGGAAGAGTGGAAAGAAAAAAGCCATTGTTGAAAGAAAGCCAAGCCATAAGAAGTCCCTTTTGCAGTTTGCGAGAAGCCATATGGGGGACACAGCAAACGTGGAAGTGCTCTGGTCAGATGAGATCAAAATTGAACTTGAAAAGGAACTTGTGTGGCGGAAAGCAAACACTGTCCATCACCTTGAACACACCATCCCCACCGTGAAACGTGGTGGTGGCAGCATCATGTTGGAATGCTTTTCTTCAGTAGAAACAGGGTAGCTGGTCAAAGTTGATGGAAGATGGATAGAGCCAAATACAGGGCAATCTTAGAAGAAAACCTGTTAGAGTCTGCAAAAGACTTGAGACTGAGGCAGAGGTTCACATTCCAGCAGGACAACGACCCTAAACTTACAGCCAGAGCTACAATGAAATGTTTGGATCAAAGCATATTCATGTGTTAGAATGGCCAAGTCAAAGTCCAGACCTAAATCCAATTGAGAATCTTTGGCAAGACTTGAAAATTGCTGTTCATAGACATTCTTCATCCAATCTGACAGAGCTTAAACTATTTTGCAAAGAAAAATGGGCAAAAATGTCACTCTCTAGATGTGCAAAGCTGGTAGAGACATACCCAAAAAGACTTGCAGCTGTAATTTCAGTGAAAGGTGGTTCAACAAAGTACTGACTCAGGGGAGCTGAATACAAATACCTGCTACACTTTTCAGATAAAAATTTTTGAAAACCATTTATCATTTTCCCTCCATTTCACAATTGTGTGCCACTATGCAATTTAAAATAAGAACAAGTCCTGCTGCTTCAGGTGAATGAACACAGCTGTGGTGTCTACTTCCAAGCCTGTAGTATGGGGTGCACGCCCTGTCACTGCTGCAGACACATATGGAAGGAAAAAGGATTGGACGGGTGCATACCCATATGATGCATACAAAATGATCAATAAAAACATGGCACAATTGGCATATTGGCAGGGAAGAAGGTAGGGTGACGCATTTCACACGTTAAACGTGCTTTGACATAGCACATTTAAGTTGTGAAACGCGTCACCCTACCTTCTTCCCTGCCAATATGCCAATTGTTCCATGTTTTTATTGATGTTTTATCAATACATTTTTGTATGGATCATGTGGGTGTGCAGTTGTCCAATCCTTTTGTATTTCCATACGTGCCACTGTGTTGGTCTACAACGTAAAATCCCAATACAATACATTTACATTTTTGGTTGTAAAATGACAATGTGGAAAATTTTGAGGGGTATGAATACTGTTTCAAGGCACTGTACATTACTATTTTCATCTGAATTTGTATAACTGGAACCTTTTTTGTTTTTTTTTTTTTCTGCTTTTTCTTCTATAAATAAAAAGGAAGACAATGCTCTGTCCTTACGAGCTTTGAAGTCTGCCTTTTTGGCTTTTTTATATACCTTTCTTTTTTTTTTCATTTTTTCCCCCTGGGTCTCTGTATACTGTCTTACATATACTATATCAAGGCATCCCTTCATGTTTCACAGGGCTGTGCCCCTGCACATGATCCATTTAACAACTTTATTACTATAAAATCAATACTACGTCAAGTAAAAAAAATAGAATATATTTTTTTTCTTAATCTTATAGCTCAGCCTCTTGGTAAGTTGTGACAAGCATAAAGCCCTAAAATATTCTCTTAAAATTAAAGGTAACCTATAACAAATTGGGAAATTTGCCATTTAGCCACATAATATGTATATGAAGATAACTGTCCCCCCCCTTTTAATTGCTGTGTCCACTGACCTCATCAGGCACTAGTGGTTCAATCATAGGAGCGTCTTCTTGTCTGGCAGCAAGTCTCACAGGAGATGTAGAGAGCCGTTTCTCCCATTCACTCGCAGCTGTAGTGTCTGTTGAAGTCTCCAAGAAGGTTCTCTTTAGCTCACTAATGTTTGTTTGATGTTTCATCATTTCTTCTTGATTCCTATCATATTCCTAGATTGAAATGTAAAATACAAAAACAAAAGAAAATACTGAGACAACTTTACCACAAAACACCCTTGTCGCTACAATAACAAGCAACCTAAGAGATCATGGAGTATACCTCTAAAGTTGGATACTTTGGCTTTCCTTTAGACCTTTTAACACTTTTCAATACAAAGCTGAAATGTGCAGTCTGACAATTATTCTGTCCAATGTTATGAAAGATCCAGTATCTGCCTTTATCCTCAAGGGCAGTAATTTCAAACGTCAAGAACAGCACTGCCCTTTAGTTTTGAAAAAAAACCTACAAATATTTTCAAGCAGGCTTAAAATGTCTATGTGCAGCACTGAGGGTCTTTATCTTAAACAGTCTTTACTGCTGATTTATAATTCCCTAAACTATATAAATATCACTAATAATGAAAACTGGTAGCATTGACTGTAAAATGTGTATGTGTATAAGAACACATTGTCTGGCAAAGCAGCCGTTTGTATTTATAGTTGCTTGACATTGCAGCCACTGAAGGGTAACAGTGATGCACAACAATATTAATAAAAAAATAGAAAGGTTAGTAGTAGGCTGACCAAGTAGATCAAGCTGTCACTATTGAAAAATCAAAATCCAGTGAAGAGTGAGAAGTCAAGGGGATTTACCACTGTGAAGTGCTGTAAAGTGAACTCTAATACAAAACAATGTTAAAATACTTGGCTAAGTATTAAAGTAAGTAAATAGAATACAACTAAGCACCTCTATAATAAAAAAAAAAAATTAAATCAGGGAACACTGAAGGACCACTCAGTTCACTAAGAGGCGGGGTCACTTAGTCCATGCTAAAAAATAAAACACACATGTGCATGCAGTGGTATGTACCAATACCAACCTCTAACATAAGATTACTATGTTTGACATATACATTTTCACCCTTTATTCGCTTAATGAGACTATTCTGAAAAAGTGAAGAGAGGGAACATTAAGATACAAACAAAATGTTGGACAATGATGACTTTTCCAGATACACCAGATGGGCACTTTGAAACACAAAAACAGAACCTATTAGGTTCAACTTAACATTATTTATTTACCCGAGTCTTCACATCTGTATCATCATCTTGATCCGACTGGAAGCATTGTAAAATATCAAATTGTACAAAAATATTTTAATGTATTTTTAGGGCTTTTACATCAGAAGTTACTAATATTTATTCTAATAATCACTTATCAAGTATTTTGTTTTTTCATTTTACAAAATCAGACAATGACCTGCAGTACTATGCAATATATATATATTATATAGGCTAATGTACGATTTCCTGTGCTAATAAGGTTTTGACTGAATTATTGAATATACAGTATATTCCATGCGTATACAACTTTTATCAGCTCAAATTAGCAATATTAGCATCCAAAATAGATTACCAGCATTTCTGTAGGAAAGCATAGAAATTGATTTAAAAAAAATGAATAAAAAAAAATTGCTGGGCGAATGTCTCAGCTTTTGCTCCAAATTCATGAATAATACCCGTGACGTTTGTAATATGTGTAAAATGTCAGTTTCTATTTGTTGCCATGCACAGGGTGAAAGAAAAGAAAGAAAAAACAGATTCAGTTTACATCAGTTTGCACAGCTGTCAATAGTTCAGGTCGCATCAGTGTACATCTGTTTTTGCATCCGTTTTTTCTTGGATGTTGTTGCAGAGACCAATCCGAGGTGACAAAAGTATAAAAGATTGATAAACCTCTTTTATCAGAACAGACAAATGAATGACATCCATTTACACTGATTCAGATCAAGCTAAACATAAAAAGATGCAGCCTTGTTCCTCTTGACATCCATACACATGCACTGTGGTTTAGTCTGAATCCATCTGAAAAACTGATAGATGGATCTAGACTGAACGCCAATTTGAAGCGGGCCTTAACCACTTGCCAGCCGACCGGCGTGTATATACTGTGGCAGTGTGGCTCTATTGCATTAAACGATGTACCTGTGTCATTTTGTTCAACAGCCACTAGATGGCGCGATCGCAATGTTAACCCCTTCCCTGCCATTGGTGCAGTGACTGCATTTTTGTTTAGCGCTGGTCACTGTAATGTCACTGGTCCCCAGAAAGTGTCAAAATGTCAGTTAGATGTTCGATTTGTCCGCCGCAATGACGCAGTCCCGCTAAAAATCGCTGATCACCGCCATTACTAGTAAAAATAAGTAAATAAAAATGCTATAAAAATATTGCATTGTTTGTAGACACTAACTTTTGCACAAATCAATCAATATACACTTATTGGGATTTTTTTTTACCAAAAATATGTAGCAGAATACATATCCGCCTAAATTATTGAAAAAAAAAAAAAAGATTTTTAACATTTTATTAGCTGTTTTTTATAGCAGAAAGTAAAAAATAATTTCTTTCAAAATTGTCGCTAATGTTTTTGTTTATAGCGCAAAACATAAAAACCGCAGAAGTGGTCAAATACCACCAAAAGAAAAGCTCTATTTGTGGGAAAAAATGTATTTGCGTACAGAATCGCACGACTGCACAATTGTCAATTAAAGTAACACAGTGCCATATTGCAAAAAATGGCCTGGCTATTAAGGGGGTAAATCCTTCCGGTCCAGAAGTGGATAAAGAACATTTGACCAATAAATAAGAGGGGGACTTCTGCGCTGTGTACAAAGTGTATAGATCCTCAAGTTGACAGTAATGTTACAGAGACAAAACGCCATTGTTTACCTTACTTCCATCTCTTCACCATTGTATCAACTTTGTATAGGAGTTTACTCTCTCCAGTAGCAGATTGATTACACTGTCGATGGTGATTACAGGAATCTCTTTACAATTTGTACACAGTGCAGAGGCATCCCTTATATTATTTCCTCTTCTGGACAAATGTTTTTAGCCTATAATTTCTATTTTCTCTGTTGGTCGAATGTTATTTAACTATTCTGGTCAAATGTTAAAGGTTTTTTCTCTTAGGGGCAAATGTTAGGGAAGATTACATTTGTCCTTAGAAAGGCAAAAAATTAAATGAAAAATGCTAAAACATTTATTTAGGATTTGGACAGAATGGAGAAAGGTTAGTATATCAGTCATGTATATACAGAAGTCTGTGTCCCCCACTCGGGAAATATTTCCTGCTTGTCCTGGTAAAAGAGTATGTTCTGATTGGTCAGCACCATTGCAGAACATTAATGCGATCCATCCCAAGAGTGCTGCAAAAAGAAGACTGGGAAGATTGGGGATTTCAAATCCCCTGGCAGCTAGCGCGAAGAGCCAAATTAACATTATTCACTTTGCAGGGAAACCTGGAATGCCTTTCGGTGGATGCAGAAAAGGCGTTTGACAGAGTACACTTGCTCTATAGGTCAAAAGTTCTAGAAAAATTTGGCTTTCAAGGTAGCGTCCTAACTGCTATATTGGCCCTATACTTCACCCCCCTCAGTGAATGATTCTGCCCTACTATCAAAATCTTTTCCCATCTCTAATGGGACTAGACAGAGGTGCCCCTATCCTCATCTTTTTTCAATTTAAAGATCAAGCCCCTGGCAGAGGCGATTTCTTCACATCCAGGAATTACTGGTTTCCAATTCCTTAGCTCTATACACAAAATAAACCTCTTTGCAGACGATATTCTGCTCCTGACTAATCCCGAATCATCTCTGCCACAGGTAATTTGCAGGGGCTGCTGGGATACATGACGCCGCTATCCCAGGAGCCCTTGCGAATCGCCGAGCGATGTAATCGCATATAGGCAGCAGGACCCGGAAGTGCGGGTAAATAAAGAAGAAAAATGGTATTTCCTAACAAAAAAGAAAAAAAAATAGTTTGCATTGGTAAAAACATATTTAAGGGGATTAGGTACATCTCAACTTATTAAAATGGGTGGAACTCCACTTTAACTGCTTTCCCTACCTCCCTGGCAGCCACTAATTACAAACCCCTGCTTTGATGGGGAACTCAAAGGCATAGCCTGGTGTGAAAATTAAGATGAATATCCTACCCCAAATGTATTCATGTCACTACCCATTCCTGTCCTTACCCACTAACGAACCTCCCTGTCTAGAACCCTTAAATTCTAGGTTTGGCAGGATCATGAGGCTAGATGCTCTCACCTAATTAAACATAGATCGCTTGGCGAAGTGGGCCTCCCTGATTTTAAAGATTACTATTGCGCTGTGCAACTGGACCAACTCAAACACTGGTTCCCTTCCACAGACCCCCCCCCCCCCGTGGATGGACATTGAATGCAATGTCGCTCCCATCTCAGACCTGCATTTACTCCTCCTTAGCAATACCTGGAAACTATGGAACCTTCAAACCCTGACTGCACCCATGCAAGCATCACTGCTAGCCTGGAGATACTTTATCTCTGCCCCATCGAGCTCCAAATCCCCAATCCATGTCACTTTTCCCTCCAAATTTTCCAAGCCACGATTCTCTCTTTTATGGTTAAACCCTTTCTAAGATATGGTATCCAGGAAGCGAATACGTTTTTTTAAAGATAATGTCCCTCTCTCTTTAGAGGAGTTCATCAAGATGCACTGCATTCCTGTGCATCACCATTTTACATGTGTGAGACTCCTGCACTTTAAGGGCAAAACACCCCATTCTCACACTGTGCTTGCCTCCTGCCATCTGGTACTTCTTAAATGTACTCACATAAAAACACAAGGGATTTCCCTCTTCTACAACACTCTTCTAAATGCATTTTTTGTGAATCTAACCCCATGTTAAAATGAGAAACAAACCTCAGCACACCATTCTCCCCCACACAATGGTGGGCCACTCTTGGTTCAATTTCGAAGGCCTCCCATTGTACTAGCCATCATGAGGTGACAAACAAGATCACCAACAGGTGGTTCTACACACTCTTTCGGCTAGCTAAATTCTCCCCAAATACCTCCCCCTTGTGTTGGTGAGAGTGGGGAGAGTGGGTAACCTCATGCATATTTTGTGGCACTGCCCTAAACTTGCCAGCTTCTGGTCTCAGGTATTCCACCTCTTAGCCACCGGCACAGGTATAATACTTAAGTCACAGCCTGCCCTGACCCTGCTTAATATTGGTATAGAGCAGTACCTACCCGCTCACTGACCGGTAGTCATCCATATTCTAGTCGTAGCCTGGCTCATCATCCTCAGGAAATGGAAAACAAACTTGTCGCCAAACCTCTCGGATGTAGTGAACATGGTAAACTCTAACCACACCTTTGAACGCCTCTTAGCAATAAACACCTTTAAACTTACTGAATTCTCCCAAAAATGGAACATATGGATTAACAGATAACTCTCCACTGGTTAAAACCCCTCACTAAATACCTGATTTTACACTGTACTTGTCTGGTTTCTTGTAAATCTCGTACCTACTTGTTTGTATGGTCACCGAGCCTAAAACTTGCACTGCTTGTTGTGTTCTTTATAGTGTTACTTATTTTATTTATTTCAGGTACTTATATTGTGCTGTCAATTTATGCAGCGGTTTACATATACATTGTACATTCACATTAGTCCCTGCCCTCAAGGAGCTTCCAATCCAAAGTCCCTAACTCACATTCATACACATACTGGGGCCAATATAGACAGGATCCAATTAACTTACATCAATTGTATATAAATTATTGGGAGGGTTGATAAGGGACTATATCCAAGAATTTGCTAAGGTCAACAGTATCAGCAGTAATCAGCACGGGTTCACAAAAGGACATACTTGCCAAACCACTTTAACATTTTACGAGGAGGTGAGCTGTGAGCTAGATAGGAGGAGACCAGTGGAGGTTGTGTATCTGGATTTTGCTAAGGCATTCGACACAGTTCCCCACAAATGCTTAATCTACAAACTAAGGTCTGCAGGCTTAGACCTCAAGGTTTGTTCTTGGATGGAAAACTGGTTACATGGGCGTGTCCAAAGGGTGGGGATAAATAACGCATACATAGACTGGTCTGGAGTGGTAAGTGGGGTTCCCCAGGGCTCAGTCCTGGGACCAATTTTGTTCAATTTATTAATAACAGACGGAATCAGTAGCTCAATCACAGTTTTTAAGGGATGACACAAAGATATGCAGGGCACTAACTTCTCATCAAGATGTAGAAATCCTACAGAATGACCTGAACAAAATAACAGAGTGGGCAACTACATGGCAAATATTGGTTCCAGCATTTGTCCACGATGCTGAGGGACGGTGAGGACGCTCGGACCACGCTACTCGGACCTTCCACCCTTCTTCCCCCTTAACCAAAGGACAAAACTAACAGGAACAGTTGGACCAGCACCCCACAGTGGAGACCACTGGAACTGTATAGCATTACAAGACCAGTTGGGACAACACGCCACCTAGTGGACAAATGCTGGAACCAATATTACTTATATAACTCTATGTCGCAAAACCTGACCTAATACGGGTTGATCCAATACTTTCTTCCCTCAACTGGTCTAGAGAATATACTTAACCATAGCTATATCCTGTTGATTCATATGAGGACCGGAGGACCACAAGCAGGCCCAGGCATTTCTTTATCTAAAGATGGTTGACATTTTTCCTTGACAAAGGCCCCCCGCCGAAACGCGTAGGAATTTAAACACTCTCTCAACAAAGATCCAACGCCAACCATAGACGTTCGGACCACAAGAGAGAGACTAATGTCACATTTCCACCATGTCACTTTTTTCATACTATTCTCCTTCACTCTCACCTATGGGTTCTTAGCCCATACATCACATGTAACATATGTTCTGCTAAACCAGAAATGTATGATAATTTCTTTTATGTTATTTTGAAATAAATATTATATTTATACTTAGAATACTTTTGTGTATATTAGCCCCTTTAAAGTCCCACAAACCTTGACTTGAGGCACCAAACCTCTTTCTTCAAAGATATTTAGGGATTATGGCTAAAACTGAACTATAAACTCCTCAAGGAATCGCATACCCAAAAAAAGAGAAGTGTAAGGTATTGCACTTGGGGGCAAAAAACAAATGCAAATTATGCTCTAGGGAGGGAACCTCTGGGGGAATCCAGGATGGAGAAGGAATTGGGGGTTCTAGTAGAAGATAGACTAAGGAATAGCATGCAATGTCAAGCTGCAGCTGTCAAAGCCGGCAGAATATTAGCATGCATAAAGAAGGGGATATATTCCAGACAAAGCTATAATCCTACCACTTTATAAAACCCTGGTCCGACCACATCTGGAGTACTCGGGCCAGTTCTGGTCACCGATCCTCAGAAAGGATGTGCAGGAACTGGAGAGAGTCCAAAGAAGGGCAGCTAAACTAATTAGGGGATTGGGACGCCTTAATTATGAAGAGCCATTACAAGCGCTTAATTTATTCCCCTTGGAGAGGAGATGCCCAAGAGGGGACATGATAGCGATTTACAAATACATCAATGGCGGACCCCGCATAGGTAAAAAATGATTTTGTCTCAATGAGTGCAAGATGATACATGGCCACACAATGAGATAAGAGGAGAGGCAATTTAACCTTGAGCTGCGTTAGGGGTTCTTCACTGTAAGGGCGGTGAGAATGTGGAACTCTCTTCCACAATTGGTGGTAGCTGCGGGGAGCATGGCTACTTTTAAAAGACTCTTGGACGTGCATCTCACAGATTACAACATTCAGGGTTATGGGACATGATCAGGCCACTGGCACACACACCTGTACAGGTTGAACGGGATGAACTGATGTCTTTATTCAACCTCAACTACTATTAAACTATGTATGTAACTATGTAACCTACCAGCATGTCTTTGTAATGCCTTTTGTTTGTTTAAATCCTTTAAAAAAAATTAATAAAAGTCTCTTGGATCAAATCCCCTGGCATCTACACTGGTTGCATGGGCACTGACAGTTTATCACCCAAGGTGGTAAATACAGCAGGGACTGGATAGTGTTAAGTTTACCTTTTCATTTAAGGTGAACTAGCCCTTTAACAACCATTTTTATTTAGATTTAGTTACCTAAATGTCCCTACTATAAGAAAAAATCTTAGATTATTTTAGGTTTCTTCTTTAGCATAAATATAATAGCTAAGAGGAAGTGAAAAATCTGTACCTTCTCTAAGAGTAATTGAAGTATCTCTTGCACTATTCAACATTTAACCTTTACCTACCTAAATGCCTAATCATTAGCCCTAAAATAAGTCCCTACCCCTAGCACTTTTTTTTACAAATTTGGCAGAAATGAATGGCATTCTGAGGATTACTTGCCTTATCTTGGGTTGGGAACATTGAGCACCAAGATCCTGGCACTTGGATAATCCATTTTGATGTATTAAAAGTGTGATCATTTTATAAACCCTCTTTCTTTTTACAGATTTATCTGAAGGATATCTATGCATGGTATACGCTAGTAGTTCTTCATTTATCAATGCAGCACAGTGGATGTGACTAAGTCTTTTGCAAACATCTGAACATAAAATCGAATTGATGCATAGCTAAAGAAAGTTTACCTAAAGTGAAAGATAAACTGACATTTTGCAAGTTGTTGGTGTTTGAAACTTAAGCTGGCCATAGAGGATTTGTTTTTTTTGTTTGTCCAGCAATCAGGAAGAATAGAGGAAACTGTCTATGGAGTATACTTATATATTCATAATGCAGTCATTCAAGCAAGGAAGAACACATTAGTATATAGGTACAATTCTCTTCAGCCCACAAATTTGTGCAATAAATTAAACATTTGGTAGAAGTCACAAAAAATGATGTACTGACAACTCAACAAATCAAAAATGAGAAGAACAGCAATTTCTCTTTTCATTTTTTATCAACTTTTTGCCCTCTGTAGGTTTTGTGCAATAATGAAGCAATCAATATATTAAAACGCAGCACTGCAGACACATTATTTGTACACACGGTAACCAAATCACACCCAGCAAAATACATTTTAGAGAGTGATCTGTATTTTTACACACCTCCGTGGCAGTCGTTTCACCATCAGCTGCTGTATCCGTTTGTTCACTATCAGTCTATAATATTTTACACGATACAGATTCCAAAACGCAAGCGGGAACAAAGAATAAACCCATGTTGTTAGAGAATCACAATATAACCCTCATTACAATAGCCTCTTGTAGAGAACAAAAGCCAAGAAAGCAAACATAAGAGAAAAGCAAACCAACACAAACAGAACAGATTCTGAGGAATACTCAAGGCATAAGTTTAAAAAAGATAAAAAGTATGTTTTTGTCTACATAAAACTATGTCTATTGTTAACAGTTATCAGCAAATATCTAAAGGTTTAAGCTGTACTATATACATATATGTATATATTCCCCATATAATTTGAATCTGGTCTTCAATAGGATTTTTTTATTCTTTTTGATTGCAATATTTAGATAAAACTACTATAACAGCCTCTTCACTTTCAGCTCCTCATTTATAATTGTATTGCCTAGTTGCCTGATTTGTCTGCATTACGAAACAGGCAAAACATAAAAACTGCTATTTTGTTACATTCTAAATTACTTAAAATGAACACTGAAATACTGGGATTTACAATTGTATTGTCATATTTGATCTGTCACATTGATTTGGATATATTTTAAAAACAGGGCCATTTGAATAAAAATTATTACTTTAGGAAGCAGATAAAAAGGGATGTTTTTAATCTAAAAAAGGAGATATTCTAGTGTTTTTTTTTTTAAATAAATGACAAATCAATTTCACCCAAAATGAATATGTATTTAAGTTGAGTGTCATGCAGTTTTAAATATTTACTAGACTCCAGTGATCAGATACTCCCACCACAATTCCCAATACTGTACGACCATTGTGACTGAACCAAATGTTGGTTTTATGCTCCCCAGATAGATCTTTAAACCGGAATAAGCAAATCATATGAATGAATGACAGGACCCCGCTGGAGGAGTAAAGACAGTACTGCTGGGTTATGTAACCAATGGAATCTCTGAAAGATATTAAAACACTGAGTTGTTTAACCCACTAGAGCCCAGCCAAAATAAAAATATCAGTTTTGGGTGCAGTTGCCTTTTTATAGAACTTATTAAATACAAACGATGTCGTCTAGTTTTTTTTTTGCTTAATCAGAAGTATCAAAAGTATTTGTTTTAAGTTCATAAAGGCACAGTACCCCAGTGATCTTATAAGTGGAATTTTCCTGTATGATATTAGTAGCTCATAAAATAGCTGCCCGTATATTGTGTGTGATGACTATAAAAAGTTCCATTATAGTGTGTTTTAGGTTTCACCCTTCCCCTTTTCTAGGTACAAGCTAGACATGGCTTGTCATGCATACACTACTACCCAGGAACCCCAAAATGACTTACACAACACTTCCGGCTTGGACAATGTGTAAAGCCAATGTAATGCAGACATGTCAGACACAGAACATGCATCATATGATACACAATGGGTAAAAAGGATCAGGCACAAGCTATGACTATCAGGAAAATATGTCTAAGTTGCTAGCTTTAAAAAAATTCTACAACTGTTATATGAATGGGTAAATGGGTAAAACTGATTTTAGACTTGGTACAAATTGTATATGCTACAGATGCAGAAGCACGGACGTTACTTTCTGAAGGTTCCTTCATAATTGATTATAAGGTACCTAGAAACATGACTTTTCTTTTATGATCTGCATTTTACAGACAAGAGCATGACATCGCTATTGCTCTGCTTTTAAGGCTGTGCATTATTTTTTTTTCTATAATACAAATTGCAGGCTGACACCATCCATTATTGTAGCTATATTATCTGCATTAGGTTCTGCATCCTATCTGAAATATATAACGTACAGTAGGTATTAAGAGAAATCCTGAATTCTACCAATACCGTACATTTTGTCCATATTAATATTCACAGTTAGGTAAAGAAAAGTAGTTCACAAAAGAACGTGCATTTTTCCATATGTTGTGCCTAACCCTTGTGACCTAAGGACAAAACTTCCAAATATTAGCAAGCAGACAAAATGAGGCTCTGAAAGTCGGACCAGTATGGTAGCAGTCTAGCATCATTTAGGACTAAACGCACTGAACACAATAAAAAAAAGATGTGTTCTATGCCGAGGTACACACCTCATCATCTGAACTGTCACTCAGGTCATTGTCAAGTGAGGCACTCAAGGAGACCGCCTTGGGCTCCAGGTAGCAGAGGCACATAGCCAAAGGAAAAGAGAGCGTGAGGGCACATGGGACAGAGAAAGAGGCTGACAGCAGAAAGAAAAATATGAAGAGGAAACATGGAATAAGGGATGGGGACCGGATTGGAAGATAATGCTGTAAATTTTCAGGCAGGAAATTGGCTTCAGAAATGTTAGGGAAAGAAAGATAGCCATCATCATCCAGCAGAGAAGGGAATGAGTCTGGAAGATGCAAGGAGAAAGAAAACAGAGTCCCGCCTTTTCCAGCTTGCTGCTTATAGCTTATACCCATATCATCTTCATCGGGGTATAATTTCCCTTTTTGTTCAGAATCCCATTCAAGCTCATTAGACATTTGAGCCACATTTGATCCAGGCTCACATGACTTATGAGAGTTCTCCTTACATCTCCTACGTAAACGGCTTGAAGATGAGGGGGAACTAGAGCATGACAGTGGAGGGGAATGAAATGGCTCAATTGAACAACAAGATGGCTGGATGCAGAGAGCAGCAAACAAAATGTAAGATCAAGAGGACAAAAAGAAAACCGTGATTAGTTAAATGGTATTCTGCAGAGTTGTTATAAAAGCATAACAATTGTTTAAATTTTGTAAATGAAGGTTTTCATAATTAAGAACTAAATGAGTTACATCAGCAATGCATTCATCATGCAACATCATTTGCATTGAAAGAAATTGGTTGCCGGAAAAGTTTCAGGTCACATTACCAATCTAAAATTAAACAATATTTCTACAGTTTCATATAGCAGAGCTGGGCAGCTCTCTACATATTACCAATACCAATTTATATTCAGTACTGAAGCTTGGAGAGAGCCAATAATCTCAAATTAGCTAACTGCATAAACCAGGCATTTGTGTGAGCCATTACTCCTGAACCTCTAATGCTCATCTTACCAGTGTATACTGATGGCCCCTGTTGCACTGCAGCTGAAGACATAACCCAGTGCTTTTGGGTTTGGCAAGCAGGTCACATCCTGCCAGTGCTCAGATTTAGCAGACAATCACTGGGTTCAAGCACCATCACAAGGCTTTAAGAGTGATGCCACTGTTCCTCGAAATAAAACAGGTTTTTAGTAAGGGCTGCAACAGTCAGGAGTGGTGAATTTTAAGGGTTCTGGGGGGGGGGGGGGGCTTTTAAAAAAAGATACTCAGTGACTGAGTCACCGGTCCTGTGGAAGGCCTTACTTTTTCTGTAAAAATACACAAAAATTATGTGATAAGTTTAAATATAAATAGTGCTTAATGGAGCTCTTCTTTAATTGCAATATGCAAAATATATTTGAGGTTTTTGCCATATGGGAGTTTAAAAAAGAGGGAATATTTTTGATTTGTTACACGAAGAACAAAAACACCAAAAGTTGCTAACTTGCCTAAGAGGTACAAAGCAGATAGTTGCAGCAGACTACAAAACCCTGCTTTTGCAGCCAACTGCCAGGCTGTTCTAACAAGCAAAGCTTCTGCACTTCCTGAAATTTGCTTGCTTCTTCCTGCCTCCTGCACATTCCTGTGACGCAGTCTGTCACAGTGATTTGGTTTTAGAGTCCGTTGCTATTTATATGCATATTGGTGCCTTCAATATGCCTAAAGCAGCTTTTCTCCGATGCCAGGGTCCCTTTACACAAACCATTTTTTTTTTTTTTAATATAGAAGGGGCACAATCTAGTATCTTGTTTTTATTGCTGGCTTTTTTTACCATTGAGGAAATGTTAGTATTTTTATTTTTGCAAATCTTCCTATTTAAGAGGCCTTAACTTAGTTGCAGTGACAGCAAGTGGGAGAAATTCTCACCAATGGGGACAAACACAGCAAGAGAAACCTGGCAATATGTTAAGAATTTATAGTGGATACAGCACATTGTGCATCTTCCCTACAACAGATTATATATATATATATATATATATATATATATATATATATATATATATATATACACACACACACACACACATACATACATACACACACACACACACACACACACACACACACACACATACAGCAAAATACATACAGTGGGGATCGAAAGTTTGGGCACCCCAGGTAAAAATTTGTATTAATGTGCATAAAGAAGCCAAAAATGGATGGGAAAATCTCCAAAAGGCATCAAATTACAGATTAGACATTCTTATAATATGTCAAAAGTTAGATTTTATTTCCATCGACACTTTCAAAATTACAGAAAACAAAAAAAATGGCGTCTGCAAAAGTTTGGGCACCCTGCAGAGTTAATATCTTGTACTGCCCCCTTTGGCAAGTATCACAGCTTGTAAATGCTTTTTGTAGCCAGCCAAGAGTCGTTCAATTCTTATTCGAGGTATCTTTGCCCATTATTCCTTACAAAAGTCTTCCAGTTCTTTGAGATTTCTGGGCTGTCTGTCACGTACTGCTCTTTTAAGGTCTATCCATAGATTTTCAATTATTTTGAGGTCAGGAGATTGTGAAAGGCCATGGCAAAACCTTCAGTTTACACCTCTTGATGTAATCCAACGTGATTTCGAGGTGTGTTTAGGATCATTATCCATTTGTAGAAGCCATCCTCTCTTTATTATCTTCAGCTTTTTCACAGATGACATCAAGTTACCATCCAAAATTTGCTGAAATTTTATTGAATCCATTTTTCCTTCTACTCGTGACATGTTCCCTGTGCCACTGGCTGCAATACAACCCCAAAGCATGATTGATCCACCCCCATGCTTAACAGTTGGACAGAGGTTCTTTTCATTAAATTCTGTGCCCCTTCTTCTCCAAACGTACCTTTGCTCATTCTGGCCAAAAAGTTAAATTTTAACCTCATCAGTCCACAGAACTTGTTTTCAAAATGCATCAGGCTTGTCTATATGTTCATTTGCAAAGTTCAAACGCTGATTTTTGTGGTGAGGACGTAGAAGAGGTTTTCTTCTGATGACTCTTCCATGAAGACCATATTTGTACAAGTATCTCTTTCTAGTGGAATAATGTACCACAACTCCAGTGTCTGCCAGATCTTTCTAGAGGGATCGTGTAGTCAACGTGGGTTTTGAATTGTTTTTCTCACAATCCTGCAAGCTGGTCTGATATTTTTCTTGGTCTTCCAGATCCTGCTTTAACTTCCACTGCTCCTGATGACTAAATTACATTCCAAACAGAGGATATTGACATCTGAAAATGCTTTGCTATCTTCTTATAGCCTTCTCCAGCTTTATGAGCGTCAACTATTTTCAGTTTGTTTTCTAGACAACTGCTTAGAAGATCCCATGGTGCGGATTGTTGGGGCAAGGTCAGATGAGTCTGGGCATTTAAAACCTTTGAGATTGACATCACCTGGTCTTCCCAGACAATGATTGAGAACAATCCATGACACTGGCAGGTCTTCTGCAGGGTGCCCAAACTTTTGCAGACGCCATTTTTTTGTTTTCTGTAATTTTGAAAGTGTCAATGATGGAAATAAAATCTAATTTTTGTTGACATATTATAAGAATAGACTGTCTAATCTAATTTGATGCCTTTTGGAGATTTTTCCATCTTTCCTTGGCTTCTTTATGCACATTAATACAAATTTTTACCTGGGGTGCCCAAACTTTCGATTCCCACTGTATAGTACAACAAATCACATTTTCATGTAAAACATAATTTGCATATCAGCTCTGCAATGTGTTTTGATGCACCTGCACACTGCCCATATACATTACAACCAACAATACAGTTTATATTTCTGTGGTTAGGATAAGGTGTACTGCAAGTGAGCACACCCAATTTCCTGCACTCAGTACAGTACTTGTGCACATTGCATAGAATGTAGAGCTTTTGGTCCTCACAGGAACTCTTATCACTGTACAGTAATCAAAACACAGTTTTCAGAGCAGATAGGTGATTAGGTTTCAACACATCTAGCACAGATGCCTATTTTGTGGAAGACAGTTAAAAAAAACAACACAAATCCAAAATTATGGCATTTACCCTTGGCTTTAAGTAATCAGAAATGTAATCACAGAGGAAGAAAGAGAAATTACAAAGATGCCAAGAGGAGTTAGAAATACATATACATTTAAGCAAACCCTGTATATTATTATCATTAGAGGTAAAAGACAATTCCTGAATTGGAAAAAAAAAAAAACACTGTACAATAGAATTAAATTCTATCATTTCCACTTTGTATTACACACACATCACGCTATCATATTGCATACCATAAACATAACTACAATGTATTCTAATGCATACATGTAGATTTTAAGGTGCTATTTACAAAGACTGACATTGTAACTACTTTTTACTTTGCCTAACTTTGCAGCAAAATCTTGCTTACCTTTTTACTAACTTATAAGTGTATGACATGAAGTTGCTACATCAAAGTGTGAAACAATGGAGACTAAAATTATAAAACTGATCATGATTACAACAAGGATAACTATCTTGATAAAATGTAAAGGCTGCATTAGAGATCCTTTTTATTTGCTAGGTGGATCTACATGATTGCTCAACATCCGAATCCATTTTGGTGACATCAAATAATACCACCAACTTCCCTTAGGCACTGGATATTATCAATAAAGTAAATACAAGCATATGAGTATTGGTTACACTCTAATTATCTACAGTTGATCCAGTGATTTGTTTTTGAGTCATTAGCGTGACAATGACACCACAGGCTAGACCTCATCATTGCACTATACGCCTGCCCCATAGGAGGGCAGCACATGGCTTACATCAGCATTGCTCTGCATTATTTTAACTAAAAAATTTAAAGTGAAAACTTTTTTTTTAATTTTGGTTTTGGGAATGGTTAAAACCATTTTTGCTGCCTGTGTCCCACTGCAGAAAACAGACTTCACCTTCTGTCCCTTAGATGCAACAGGAAGTGAGAGGGAATACATTTTTGCTCCAAAAACTCAAAATTTTGGATTTTTTTTTTACTCAATTCCAGTCACAGTGACAGTGGTTACCAGGACTAAAAAAGCAAGGCTGAATTTGACCAGTGAGGTACTCAGGAAGCAATGGAAACCTTGTGGAGGTTTCTAACCCTTTCCTACTCTATGCACCAAAAATGTAGGCTTTGGATATACTTAAAAAACTTTGGTAAAGGTTTTGGGACAGGTAGAGACATGGTTAAAGGTTGCATCGTTGACCAGAGCTCAGGTGAACACACCAGTGGTCAAAATGGTAACAACGTCTCCTCCTTACACTGTCAGATAAGAACTATAGCCATAATGACTGGTGTAATATTTGGTCTAGCATATCTGCCTGGAACCCTCATATTATTTGGAGTTTTGAAGGTATGTTTTCATACGCAGATCATTTTTTTAATCACATTACAGTTATGTAGAAGCTCTGTGCAGAAAAAGAAGTCGACAATAAGAAGAAAATGTAAAAGCAAGTTGTAGATTGTTGGGAAATGCCGAATAGCAGCATACCTGCAGTAGCACTGGCTAGTGAGGGCACTGACATACCTATGATTTAAAGCCAGGTCAACAGATGGCCATATGCATGCAGATTATCAGACTTTGTGTGACCCGTTACCTACTTTCAAACTGACACAATCCTAATCAGATACTGAAAAACCAGGATAAAAGTTTCTAAAGCATGTAGGCCACATAGGCATATGCAAGTTGTTTTGTTATGATCATTATTATCTCCTGAAGAGCATTGACATTCAGACCCATCCTGAACCACTCATCTGCCAAAATTGCAGATCGCGGTGCATGGTGAAATATGTTGTAAAATCAAAATACTTGAATTACAGAAGAAAAAAAATCTAAAGTAGCCCAATTTTCCAGTTTATGGGTAGCAAACAAAGTCTAGTCTTGACATATAACAGGCTTTTAGCATTACATCTGCAAAAATAAGTTTTAGACTTTCAATGAGAAAGTAGAACGTTTCTGCACCTGCCCCCTACTTCCACTATTTATCATGGACTTCTGCACAGAACCTTAGCTAGTCAGCTGTTCTCTTAGCTCTGCTGAGCTACTGCAAGGCTACCAAGGATCATTAAAACGGCTTGGTGTTTTTCAGACAGCGCATTCTGCCTGAGAAACCCATAGAAAAACAATTTTCGAGGGCAGCCACCTGCAAATTAGCAGCACCGACGCTAAGAAACAAGTTTTACACTCTCGCTTAAAGCTGAATCTCTTTTAAAATATGTTTTTTGGGAACCACCATCGATCGGTATGCTGTAAATGCAATGGGTAATATGCATACAAACTGCAATTTATCCTCAGTGAGTTGAACATTTTGTAAATGGTATTTAGTACTTGCCTTGTTAGACTATAAATGACTGTTACCGTGATTTAAAAAAATAAACTAAAAGCGGCAGTAAAGTCCGCTTTGTGGTTTTTACCTACAGGTAAGCTTATAATAAACCTTAACTGTAGGTAAAATGAGTATCTTCTAAACGTGCATCGATTAGGAGATATTCATTCTTTTGGCAGCCGGTGACGTCACCGGTGCATGCACTCTGAAAGAACGGCATACGCCGACGTCATCGTATGGTAAGTATTTCACAATGTGCTAGTATGCAATGCATTCTAGCACATAGTCAATTGCCTTGCAGGGGACTTTTTTTTTTTTTTTCATGGCCGTGTTTTACTACAGCTTTAAAAACGTAATGGTCATCTCATACCCAGGAATTTTTTATAAATTTATAATTTATTTAAAAAAAGCTCCAGAGTACCAAATATGGTACACTGTAAAATAACAGCATAGTGCAGTATTTGAGTTTCATATGCAAACTTACAGCCACTAATGAATTACACAAAACAGCACAGCACTACATGAAAGTTGCATATTAGGAGAATACTATGAAGGGACTAACTTTTTTGCGAGCCCAACTTGCACAAGGTATATATGTTAATCATGTGGTACCTTCCAATTCAAGCTATAAAGACTTCATAAGAAAGATTCATACAAGATATACTTTTCTCTCAGTAAGGTTATACACAACACCTGGCACTAAGGGGTTGATTTACTAAAGGCTAATAGGCTGTTAACTTTGCAAGGGAAGTGGCACTTTGCAAGGGAATTTGCCCTTGAGCAGAGTGAATGTGCTGAAGTGTGCAAAGAATACCCAAACACCTGCAAAGAAAATAAAAAAAAAAAAAAAAATTTTTGCTTAAACATGATTGGATGATGGAAGCCAACAAAGCTTCACCCCATTCACTAAGCTCTGGGACAAAATTCCCTTGCAAAGTGCAACCTCACTTGTAAAGTGAACAGCCTATTTGATTTGAATAAATCAGCCAATCAATCTTGTGCTTTATGTAGGTTGTCATTTTCAAGTTACAACGCAACAAGGAAATCTAAAAATATGGGGTTAAGGTCCCTTTAAAATATGGTAAGCGCAATGTCCACAAGCATTCTGAACAGAATACAGCAATTTAATATGACAGCTAAGCTGAACGCAAATGGTATTTACCTTTGTGTCATGGCGAATGGTGGTCACAGTAGTAGTGATTTCGATTTTCTTTTTCTTTTCTTCCTCCTCATCTTTTTCTTCTTCTACCTTTTTTTCAGGTGTTACCGTTGAGATCAAATTGGTCTGAGACACACCCTTTGCTGTGATGTATGGGCCAGTGCCCACCTCTGTGGCAGACACAGAATCCTTCATGTACATGTCATGGTTTTCATTCACTGATGCTAAAAGCAAACATGATATTTGGGAAAAAGTAACTGAGTATGGGATGGTCTGTTAAGAGCAACACAAAAGGACTGATAATGCAGTTTGAAAAACAGATGAAAAAGCAACAAAGCCATCACCATATCATTGTCATTATTATCACTGCCTGATGAGTGAACTATTTGGCAATAATCGCAATTCTTTTTTAAAAAATGACATAAGCAATGTTAAATTAACAAATTAGGGAGCATGTCTATATCCTACAGAACATGTATGCCGTATTTTAATACTGTGTACTGTTTCTTCTTACATGTTATGCAGGTTAATGTCATTATGTCTTTTTTTAACAAGACAATGCAATAAGCCATGGTATGCAGGTATCCGTACAGGCCAAATGAGAATTCTTCATTTATCAATTTAGGTCAATCAAGACGATGTAAGATGATTAATTGGTTGTGCTGGGTTACTGCACTTTGCTAATATAGTTGACAAAACCGTGATCTCTAGTATGCAGTTATTTATACATTCAATGCATGGCAGCAATGCACTCCCCGGAAGACCGCTCTAGAACTTCCTGGTTAAGCCATACTATTTCCTGGATCAACTCCTTGCTCATTTGATGGAGGTCATAACTCAAAATCCAATAAGCAATCTGGAAATAGAAGCTGTATTGCTGATCAAAGAGGTGTCTGGTGTAAAGCTGAAGATTAGCTGATCAGAATTGAACCTGTATATCTCTGGCAAGGGAAATAATAAGCCTATGTGTTTTTGACCATTTGCCTGGCATTTATCTCTAATGTCGTGTACCCAGTTATTCAGTTTCCAATTCGTTTACATCCGTGTTTCAGTCACATGTCTGTGTGTTCCCTTTTCCCTCCCCACAAAAAGTCTGCAGCATGGTTAACTTGATAACTTTACTGGCGACCAACCACTGGATGAAGACCACATGCCTGCAGACTGCACAAATGACCAGGCAAACGACTGCACTATTTTCTGGTGTAGCTTTGCAGCTTATGGGAGACCTGTCCTTAATAGAAAATAAAAAAGTAGTGTGATAATGCTATATGTCCATGACAGGGTTGGAAATGTGACAAGAGAAGCAGTGGGGTGTAAGCTGCTCACTATGCAGACCTGCAAATCATTTGGCAAGTAAAACCGTTTACATACTGTAGTACAAATGTTTTAGGCAGGTATCTAGAAATGCTGTACAGTAAGAATGCTTTCAAAAATATGAGTTGGATATAACTCTTGTGTACCTGTATCCCAGACTACTTTGGTATCATCCCTGGTATAAATATTGGGGGGAAGAAAGGGGGAAGAAAGGGGGAAGAAAGGGGGAAGAAAGGGGGAAGAAAGGGGGAAGAAAGGGGGAAGAAAGGGGGAAGAAAGGGGGAAGAAAGGGGGAAGAAAGGGGGAAGAAAGGGGGAAGAAAGGGGACTTGCCCTCAAAGTGTGAAAAAAGAAACAAAATATAAAATCACATATTTATTAAGAATATCATTAAAAATAAACTCACAGCCCCATAAAACCTTGGGGAATTGTATGCTACATACAAAGTATCACAAATTGAAGATAAAAAATATGTTACATTATATCATAACATTTCATCACAGATGATGGAAGAATGGCGTGAAAACTCGATGTCCTTTACACAAAAACATAGGAACGGTGGTGTAGAAAAATGGCAGCACGTGCTCTGGACTGATGTGTCAAAATTTTAAATATTTGGCTGTAATTATGTACACCAAAGGGCTGGAGAGCGGTACAATAATGAGTGTCTGCAGGCAACAGTGAAGCATGATGGAGTTTTCAAGTTTGGGGCTGCATTTCTGCAAATAGAGTTGGATATTTGGTCAGGATCAACGGTGTCATCAATGCTGAGAAATACAGACAGATACGTATCCATCATGCCATGCCATCAGAGAGGTGTGTGATTGGCCCCAAATTTATTTTGCAGCAAGACAATGACCCCAAACATACAGTCAATGTCCTAGCACATTAGCACATTATGAAAGACTTACCTGTATAACAAAGCCCTCACCGCTGACAGGCCTTCCTTCACCGGGCCTTCCTTCCATGTAAATGGCTGAGCCATGATGATGTCACTCCCGTGCATTCACACGAGAGTCACGAATGTGGCACAGAACTCTGGATTGATGCAACATTCACTGTGCCCTCAATTCAGAGTGCAGCATGCATGTGGCAGTGACATCACTATATGCAAAATATGTGAATATCTCCCAACAAGTGCATGTTAAGGACATATTAATTTTACCTCCCGGAAAGCTTTATTATATTAAGAACTATCTTCAGCATAAAGAACAAGGAGTCCTGGAAGTGATGGTTTGGTCCCAACAGAGCCCTGATCTCAACATCATTAGTCTGGGATTACAAACCCAATTCCAAAAAAGTTGGGACACTATACAAATTGTGAATAAAAACAGAATGCAATGTGGAAGTTTCAAATTTCAATATTTTATTCAGAATGCAACATAGATGACATATCAAATGTTTAAAACTGAGAAAATGTACCATTTTAAGGGAAAAATAAGTTGATTTTAAATTTCATGACATCAACACATGTCAAAAAAGTTGGGACAATGCCATGTTTACCACTGTGTGGCATCCCCTATTTTTATAACAGTCTGCAAATGTCTGGGGACTGAGGAGACAAGTTGCTCAAGTTTAGGAATAGGAATTTTGTCCCATTCTTGTCTAATACAGGCTTCTAGTTGCTCAACTGTCTTAGGTCTTCTTTGTCGCATCTTCCTCTTTATGATGCGCCAAATGTTTTCTATGGGTGAAAGATCTGGACTGCAGGCTGGCCATTTCAGTACCCGGATCCTTCTTCTACGCAGCCATGATGTTGTAATTGATGCAGTATGTGGTCTGGCATTGTCATGTTGGAAAATGCAAGGCCTTCCCTGAAAGAGATGACGTCTGGATGGGAGCATATGTTGTTCTAGAACTTGGATATACCTTTCAACATCGATGGTGCCTTTCAGATGTGTAAGCTGCCCATGCCACACGCACTCATGCAATCCCATACTATCAGAGATGCAGGCTTCTAAACTGAACGCTGATAACAACGTGGGTTGCCCTTGTCCTCTTTAGTCCGGATGACATGGCATCCCAGTTTTTCAAAAAGAACTTCAAAATTTTGATTTGTCTTACCACAGAACAGTTTTCCACTTTGCCACAGTCCATTTTAAATGAGCCTTGGCCCAGAGAAAATGCCTGCGCTTCTGGATCATGTTTAGATATGGCTTCTTTTTTGGACTATAGAGTTTTAGCCGGCAACGGCGAATGGCAAGGTGGATTGTGTTCACCGACAATGTTTTCTGGAAGTATTCCTGAGCCCATGTTGTAATTTCCATTACAGTAGCATTCCTGTATGTGATGCAGTGCCGTCTAAGGGCCGAAGATCACGGGCATCCAGTATGGTTTTTCGGCCTTGACCCTTATGCACAGAGATTGTTCCAGATTCTCTGAATCTTTGGATGGTATTATGCACTGTAGATGATGATAACTTCAAACTCTTTGCAATTTTTCTCAGAGAAACTCCTTTCTGATATTGCTCCACTATTTTTCGCCGCAGCATTAGAGGAATTGGTGATCCTCTGCCCATCTTGACTTCTGAGAGACACTGCCACTCTGAGAGGCTCTTTTTATACCCAATCATGTTGCCAATTGACCTAATAAGTTGCAAATTGTTCTTCCAGATGTTCCTTATATGTACATTTAACTTTTCGGGCCTCCTATTGCTACCTGTCCCAACTTTTTTGGAATGTGTAGCTCTCATGAAATCCAAAATAAGCCAATATTTGGCATGGCATTTAAAAAAGTCTAACTTTCAACATTTGATATGTTATCTATATTATATTGTGAATAAAATATACGTTTATGAGATTTGTAAATGAGTCCATTCCTTTTTTACTCACAATTTGTACAGTGTCCCAACTTTTTTGGAATTGGGTTTGTACATGAAGAGACAGAAGGATTTGAGGCAGCCTACATCCACAGAAGATCTGTGGTACGTTCTCCAAGATGATTGGTACAGCCTACCATCTGAGTTCCTTCAAAAACTGTGTGCAAGTGTACCTAGAAGAATTGATGCTGGTTTGAAGGGAAAAGGGTGGTCACACCAAATACTGATTGGATTTGGATTTCTCTTCTGTTCACGTTAAATTTTGTGAATTGATTAAAAATATATATATATTACTTCTATGTATGAAAGCATTCTTAATTTACAGCATTTTTTTCAAATTTTTTGCCCAAAACTTTTTCACAGTACGGTTTATGTTTATATAATAGTTGGCGGCCTTGGGATGTGCTCTATGCAATGGACATAGGTAAACCGGAAGGAGACTATATAGAACAGATGATGCTTCAAATATGACTTTCACACCACTCTCTAATTTCTGACAACATTGTCTGTATTTAGAAAAAGTAACAACTAGGATGATTAATGGGACCATTCCCAGCTTGCCTTACTCAGCAACGGAACAAGAAGCAAGTGGAAGTAACAGAAAGAGTCAAGGCCTTCCCCATGCCCCTACAGGATGCCACCTGAAGTACATTATATTGCCCAAATCCTTTACATTATTGCGTTCAGGTGTTTCCAGTACTGTTATTGCTGCATCATACTAAACCATTTAGACAACTGTTCACATCCAACCTTGTGGCGACAGTTTGAGGATGACCCTGTGTTCAAAGCCAGTTCCATAAAAGACCTAAAAAGCTTGGATTTAAGAACTCCAGATGCCCTGAAACCTACTGAATACCAATGGGATAAAATGCAAGCCAGGTCTTCTAATCAAACATCAGTAACTGACCTCACAAATGCTGTTTTGGCAGACACATTTTGACAGAATCCAAAATCTTATAAGAAGCCGTATAAGAGGAGTGGAGGGTGTTCTAGATGCAATGGGGAAGCCGACTTCACATTACTGCCCATGATTTGGAAATTTATGTCCAACAAGCTGATTTAGTTGTGAAGGTTAGGTTTCCAAAAACACTTCTATAGCTATAAAGTGTAAATGCTTACGCTACAGAGTATATACAGTGGGTACGGAAAGTATTCAGACCCCCTTAAATTTTTCACTCTTTGTTATATTGCAGCCATTTGCTAAAATCATTTAAGTTCATTCTTCTTCCTCATGAATGTACACATAGCACCCCATACTGACAGAAAAACACAGAATTGTTGACATTGTTGCAGATTTATTAAAAAAGAAAAACTGAAATATCACATGGTCCTAAGTATTCAGACCCTTTGCTCAGTATTTAGTAGAAGCCCCCTTTTGATCTAATACAGCCAGGAGTCTTTTTGGGAAAGATGCAACAAGTCTTTCACACCTGGATTTGGGGATCCTCTGCCATTCCTCCTTGCAGATCCTCTCCAGTTCTGTCAGGTTGGATGGTAAACGTTGGTGGACAGCCATTTTTAGGTCTCTCCAGAGATGCTCAATTGGGTTTAAGTCAGGGCTCTGGCTGGGCCATTCAAGAACAGTCACGGAGTTGTTGTGAAGCCACTCCTTCGTTATTTTAGCTGTGTGCTTAGGGTCATTGTCTTGTTGGAAGGTAAACCTTCGGCCCAGTCTGAGGTCCAGAGCACTCTGGAGAAGGTTTTTGTCCAGGATATCCCTGTACTTGGCCGCATTCATCTTTCCCTCGATTGCAACCAGTCGTCCTGTCCCTGCAGCTGAAAAACACCCCCACAGCATGATGCTGCCACCACCATGCTTCACTGTTGGGACTGTATTGGACAGGTGATGAGCAGTGCCTGGTTTTCTCCACACATACCGCTTAGAATTAAGGCCAAAAAGTTCTATTTTGGTCTCATCAGACCAGAGAATCTTATTTCTCACCATCTTGGAGTCCTTCAGGTGTTTTTTTAGCAAACTCCATGCGGACTTTCATGTGTCTTACACTGAGGAGAGGCTTCCGTCGGGCCACTCTGCCATAAAGCCCCGACTGGTGGAGGGCTGCAGTGATGATTGACTTTCTACAACTTTCTCCCATCTCCTGACTGCATCTCTGGAGCTCAGCCACAGTGATCTTTGGGTTCTTCTTTACCTCTCTCACCAAGGCTCTTCTCCCCCGATAGCTCAGTTTGGCCGGACGGCCAGCTCTAGGAAGGGTTCTGGTCGTCCCAAACATCTTCCATTTGAGGATTATGGAGGCCACTGTGCTCTTAGGAACCTTAAGTGCAGCGGAAATCTTTTTGTAACCTTGGCCAGATCTGTGCCTTGCCACAATTCTGTCTCTGAGCTCTTCAGGCAGTTCCTTTGACCTCATGATTCTCATTTGCTCTGACATGCATTGTGATCTGGAAGGTCTTATATAGACAGGTGTGTGGCTTTCCTAATCAAGTCCAATCAAACACAGCTGGACTCAAATGAAGGTGTAGAACCATCTCAAGGATGATCAGAAGAAATGGAAAGCACCTGAGTTAAATATATGAGTGTCACAGCAAAGGGTCTGAATACTTAGGACCATGTGATATCTCAGTTTTTCTTTTTTAATAAATCTGCAACAATGTCAACAATTCTGTGTTTTTCTGTCAGTATGGGGTGCTATGTGTACATTCATGAGGAAGAAGAATGAACTTAAATGATTTTAGCAAATGGCTGCAATATAACAAAGAGTGAAAAATTTAAGGGGGTCTGAATACTTTCCGTACCCACTGTAAATGCTGCATGATCAATAACAAAATAAATAAATTCTAAAATATACCAATTTCCCCAACCCCAGAGCCAATTGACACTGCCTAGCTTGCTCTTCCCTACCTGCTAAATAGCTCAAAAGTTGCTTCTAAAGAAAACTGAAAAGTATTTAAAAAAAAGTATTAATCTTTGAACGGTTACATAAAAGTGCCATTTTTATTTTGCACCTTGCAAATGCTAGTTGATAATTTAATGCATTACACATCCTATGCGATATACCTGTTGGGCAGAAATATGTTTAGAAAGTTAATGATCAAATTTCACAGGGTAGATTTTCTCAACAGACCTGCAATCTAATTTCTGTAGAGTAATACTTTATTTTTCAGATTGTCTTTATTATTATGGCAGGATTGCTGTTAATTAGAACTAAAATGACTTATTGAAAAAGACTAATGTCTGACTTGAAAGTAACAAAGAAAAAGAGCAACAGCGCAAAGGCATTCATATGGGCAGAACCAGGCCATAGTTGCTAGGCAACAACTTCCTATGCACATGCAGAGAAAGATATACCAAAATCACAGCAGGATAACAACAATGACTAGCATCAAGCACATACAAGGAAGGTGTCACCACCAGGATTACAAGCTTTTCTCTCCTTTGGTTTGAAGCTATTTTCACAACTGAAATTATAGCTCATCAATGATAGCCACTTTTACAACAGCACAAGATCTATCTTGTTCTTTAGGGGAAAAAAGTTGGAAGCTTTTATGTACTTTAGGCAAAGGATTGACACAACGATGACATGTAGCATGTTAAAGAAAACTAACCATTACTTGTTTTGCAAAAATAGTCATGGATAAATATTAAGGCTTTAGCACCCAATATTTTTTATAATAGTGTTGTAAATTATCACCAAACTTCCTATGCAGTAATCGCAGAGGATACAGCCACTGGCTTTATTTAAGCCTCCAATAGCAGCTTACATAGGAGATGTAGTGATGACGAAGCAGGCATTCCATCACTCGTGCATTATACTCCCCTCTTTAGCACCCCTTGTGTAATAACCTTTTCTCTGTTCAAGTGCTACAGCTTCTGTCAGACTCTTAAGCATTGTCATGTCTAGAAGTGTCAAGCATCTGTGTCCCTTGCTGCACTGTGGTTCCATCCACTGACCTCTAAATCACTACAGTACACAGAAGTGATGTAGGGGAGAGATGATGGAACCACAGTTCACAGCAGGTGGGGGAACGTATTTTAATGGAAGTGTATAATACTGTAGAGTGTGATATGGACTGCCGAACAGGCGAATATAAAAGCTCCTCTATTGCAGCAAACTGCCATTTACATTTGTTAGGTGACTGACAGAGTAGATCTAGGAGTTTGTACTGTATCAATTAAAATAACAACAAGAATTCCAGAAAGAATGGAAAATAGATAAGCTAGTTCTCATCCTCATCATTCAATACATAAAAAACTCCAGGAGAAGAATCCAAAAGCCATTCCAACACAAAGCTAGGTGTGGGAGTTCTGTGTGGGTGTCCTTCCATTATTTCACTGTGATACTGTCACACCAAGCAGGAGACCTTTTTCTAAAGTGTGAACAGCTGCTAAATTTCGACTTCCAAATTATAATGTGCATTAGCAAATGGCTTGTCTTCTTTTCAAGATCACAGTTTAAGCAAGGAACTGCACATTAAAAAAGGTCAACACAATATTCTTACCCCCATCTAAGCTTCGGGACATTGTATAGCGTTTACTTGAGGAGCGTTCAAAATAGGGTGCAGGCCGATCAATAAGTGCACTTGCCCTTCTTGTCTGAGCTTGTGTCCTCCCACTGTAACGGAACTTGGACCCTAAAGTGAGGAACTTTTTGGGTGGTGCTTCAGGTGACATCAGCCTATAAATGTGGATATACAGATATCGCATATTACAAATATATTCAGCAAAATAGTATTAAAAGAACAGCTTTGGGATTTGAAAGGGCTTATACTTTATGAAATTGGCATGGACAATCTTTATATATAGGCCCGATTTGGGGCATTCTTGTTGCATTGGGGGTCGGGCTTAAATTCAGATTGTAATATGTGAGGTAAGTAGGTTTATGGTCAAAGAGGTTTACATTTGATTGCAGCTTTACCTTGGGCACTTTGATTAAAGCAGATCTAAAAAGGTAAAACTTTTTTTTTTTTTTTTTTGGATAGAGTAAAAGGGTTATAACCCTTGTGAGTTTTTTTTTTTTTGTCATCTGTGTCCCATTGGATAGATTTTCCTTCACTTCCTGTCCCATAGCCAAAACAGGAAGTATGAGGAAATCCCTCCAAAGTGAGGAAATCCCTGGCTGTCACCAGAACTAGTGTCACTTTTGGAAGATGCCCCTATCCATTCCTGTGATGTGGGACAACCAAAAATGTGGGATTTTCTTTCACTTTAACTTTTGATGATAATAGCAAACAGGAGAAATAGAGAGGGTGTGAATCTCCCCAAAAGGATAGATAGCAATAAAAACCTAAAATGTGTTGTTATCCCCCTCCCCTCTATCTAAAACTTAAAAAAATGCCTTTAGTTGTACTTTAAAGCCTAAACTATCTCCAGCAATTTTATTGTTTTAGATTTAGAGTAAGAATAGAATTCCTCTCAGGTGTTTATTACTGTCTGTGACCCCATTGGGAAGACTTTCTCCTACATTCGGACATACCTGTAGAACAAATGGAGAGTGCACTAAGATAGGACAGCAAAGTGAAGACAAATCTCCCCAATAGGGTCAGAGATGGCAATATAAAATAAATAATTACCAGATCTAATCTGTATTGGTTCTATCCAAAACACAATATTTTGGCTAGGCTTCAATTCTTTGCTTGACCAATATGAAAACCATATACAGAGAAAATTTTGAGGAATTAAATTAAGAAAGTTATATGATTTGGGGGTTTCTATAAACCATTCACTTGCATTCTTCCCATAATTGCTTGTTATAAAATTACAATTCACAAAATTATTTTATTTTTTTAACTATTAACAACAAAAAGTGCAACTCACTCTGTGCACAGTTGAGCATGTAAGGTAATCTTCCAATCACATTGAGCAACATATAAAAAACATATAAAAAACTAGAAGACCCATTTGCTGAAATAAAAACAAACCTTGTTTTTGGATAAAGGCGGCCTGATTGAAACTCAAATGTGGATAAAGTGCCACCTCTTCAATAAACAAAAATCCAAACACGCAATAAGATCCTCAGCACTCGAAACAATAGTGACAGATGGCTGAAGAGCATGTCACCATGAGGAGGTAGTCCTCGCCCTCACTATTTACTGTAAAAATGTCTAAGAGTAAGCAGCCATCCTTCACATGTCTCTGGGATGCAGATTACAGGAAAACTAAAACAACCAGCAAAAAAATGTTTGCTTGAACTTGAGTGATTGCTAAAACTGTAAGATATTTCTGCTGGCTTAATCTTACAAAAATAGTACAGATTGTGGACTATACAATGCCTTGAAAAAGTATTCATACCCCTTGAAATTTTCCACATTTTGTCATGTTACAGCCAAAAACGTAAATTTATTTTATTGGGATTTTATGTGGTAGAACAACACAAATTGGCACATGATTGTGAAGTGGAAGGAAAATGATAAATGGTTTTCAAAGTTTTTTACAAATATCTGAAAAGTGTGGCGTACATGTGTATTTAGCCAATTCATTGTAGAACCACCTTTCGCTGCAGTTACAGCTCTAAGTCTTTTTGGGTATGTCTCTACCAGCTTTGCACACCTAGAGAGTGAAATTTTGGCCCATTCTTTTTTACAAAATAGCTTAAGCTCTGTCAGACTGGATGGAGGTTTATGAACAGCAATTTTCAAGTCTTGCCACAGATCCTAAATTGGATTTAGGTCTGGACGTTGACTGGGCCATTTTAACACATGAATATGCTTTGATCTAAACCAATATATTTTAGCTCTGGCTGTAGGTTTAGGGTCGCAGTCCTGTTGGAAGGTGAACCTTCATCCCAGTGTCAAGTCTTTTGCTGACTAACCGTTTTTCTTCTAAGATTGCCCCTTTATTTGGCTCCATCCATCTAAGATTGCCATGTATTCGGCTCCATTCATCTTCCCATCAACTCTGACCAGCTTCTCTGTCCCAGCTGAAAAGCATCCCCAGATCATGATGCTGCCACCACCATGTTTCACGGTGGGGATGGTTACATAGTTACATAGTTAGTAAGGTTGAAAAAAGACATCAGTCCATCCAGTTCAACCTATGATGCGTGTGTGTGTTTGCTTTTAACCGTACATTGTATACCCCTGTATGTTGTGGTCTTTAAGGTGTCCATCTAATAGTTTTTTGAAATTATTGATGCTCCCTGCTGATACGACTGCTTGTGGAAGAGAATTCCACATCCTTACTGCTCTTACAGTGAAGAACCCCTTACGCACTTTAAGGTTAAACCGCCTTTCCTCTAGTTTTAGTGAGTGGCCACGTGTCTTATTGTATCTCCTTTCTCTGAATAGTTTGTTCCTTATGCTCGGGTCACCAGTACAGTATTTGTACATTGATATCATATCCCCCCTCAATCGTCTTTTCTCCAGAGAGAAAAGGTTCAGTGCTTGTAGTCTTTCCTCATAGCTGATGTCCTCCATTCCCCTAATTATTTTTGTTGCCCTTCTCTGGACTTTCTCCAATTCCAGCACATCCTTCCTGAGGACCGGTGCCCAGAACTGGACAGCATACTCCAGATGTGGTCGGACCAGAGTCTTGTAGAGTGGGAGAATAATCTCTTTATTTCTGGAGTGAATCCCCTTTTTTATACATCCCAGTAATCTGTTGGCTTTGCTTGCGGCGGCTTGGCATTGCATGCCACTGCCAAGCTTGTTGTCTACCAGTACCCCCAAGTCCTTTTCCATCCTAGACTCACCCAGAGGTTCCCCCCCTAGTGAGTAGCTTGCTTTCTGGTTTCTGGCCCCCAAGTGCATTACTTTACATTTTTCTACATTAAATCTCATCTGCCATGTAGTTGCCCACCCCGTTATTTTGTTCAGGTCTGCTTGCAAGGTTTCCACATCCTGCATAGAAGATATTGGCATGCCTAGTTTAGTATCATCTGCAAATACTGAGATTGTACTCGATATCCCCTCCTCTAGATCATTTATGAACAAATCAAACAGGATTGGTCCCAGGACAGAACCCTGGGGGACCCCACTTTCCACACCCGCCCAATCCGAGTACTCCCCATTAATCACCACCCTCTGTACTCTCCCCTTGAGCCAGTTCTCTATCCAGGTACTCACCTTATGGTCCATACCTACCTTCCTTAGTTTGTACAGTAATCGTTTGTGGGGAACGGTGTCAAAGGCCTTTGCAAAGTCCAGATACACCACATCCACAGGCTTACCTTTATCTAGGTGGCTGCTCACTTCATCGTAGAAGGTTAATAGATTGGTTTGGCAAGAACGATTTTTCATGAATCCATGCTGATTACTACTTATAATACCGTTTTTATTACTAAAGTCTTGTATGTGGTCCCTTAACATCCCCTCCAAAATTTTGCAGACTACAGATGTTAGGCTGACCGGCCTATAGTTACCCGGGATATATCTCGGCCCCTTCTTAAATATTGGTACCACGTTGGCTTTTTTCCAATCAGCTGGCACCATACCCGTCCGTAAACTATCCTTAAAGATCAAGAATAATGGTCTGGCAATCACCTGGCTGAGCTCATTAAGAACCCTCGGGTGCAAGCCATCCGGTCCCGGGGATTTATTTATGTTAAGTTTCTCTAGTTTAGCTCTAAGTCTATCTTCTGTTAACCATGGCGGCACTTCCTGAGGTGTATTAATCGGCCTTACAAGCTGGGTTCGTGTAGCCCCCCGATTCTTTTGTGAAGACTGAAGAGAAGAAATTATTTAACACTTCCGCCTTTTCTCTGTCCTCAGTGGCCATATTTCCTTTATCATCTTTTATGGGGCCAATGTGTTCTGGCCTCGCTTTCTTACTGTGTGTTCAGGTAGATGTGCACTATTAGTTTTCCATCACACAGAGTTTTGCTTTTAGGCCAAAAAAAATCTTTTTGGTCTCATCTGACCAGAGCACCTTCTTCCACATGTTTGCTGTGTCCCCACATGGCTTCTCGCAAACTGAAAACAGGACTTATTGCTTTCTTTCAACAATGGCTATCTTCTTGCCACTCTTCCATAAAGGCCAGATTTGTGAAGTGCATGACTAATTGTTGTTCTGAAGCCAGATTCTCCCACCTGAGCTGTAAATCTCTGCAGCTCCTCCAGTTACCATGAGCCTCTTGGCTGCTTCTCTGAAATATACTCTTTTCCCGGCCTGTCAGTTTAGGTGGATGGCCATGTCTAGGTAGGTTTGCAGTTGTGCCATAATCTTTCCATTTTCGGATGACTGATTGAACAGTGCTCCGTGAGAAATTCAAAGCTTGGGATATTTTTTTTATAACCTAACCCTGCTTAAAAACTTTTCCACAACTTTATATCTGACCTGTCTGGTGTTTTCCTTGGCCTTCAAGAAGCTGTTTGTTCACTAAGGTTCTCTAACAAACCTCTGATGGCTTCACAGAATGGCTGCATTTATACTGAGAATAAATTACACACAGGTGGACTCTATTTACTAATTAGGAGACTTCTGAAGGCAATTGGTTCCACTAAACTTTAGTTAGTGGTATCGGAGTAAAGGGGCTGAATACAAATGCACTCCAAAGTTATCAGAGAAGTTATTTGTAAAACATTTTGAAAACCATTTATCATTTTCCTACCACTTCACAGTTATGTGCCGCTTGGTGTTGGTCGATCACATAAAATCCCTAAAAAATACATTCACATTTTTGGTTGTAATATGAGAAAATGTTAAAAATGTCATGGGGTATGAATACATTTTCAAGGAACTGTACACGATAGAAATCACTGTAGACCTCTCAATGGATTCAGCAGGGCTTTGGTAAAAACCTTAAGAGCAGAATGTGGAATATAAAACCTCAAGAAAACAAATGAAACATACCTAAAGAAAGTATGATGTTCAACACACACTTTCCATAAGCGTTTTGCAGCCCGGTGATTTGGCAACTTAAATCCAATGGTGCTTTCAAACTGTTCAAACTAGAAGTAAAGGAAATAGGTTAGTGTAAATTCTTAATGAATATCTATTCTCTCTACATTCTTAAATTCACAAATGTGACTGTCAATGGTTACAATGTGCATGAATACAGTAGTTTAAACATTCCATTGAACAGAAACAAAGCAAAAAATGACCACACTCCCACCTACAGTTCTACCCAGCAGAATGGTCAAGGGGTGTTTTTGACATCTTCAATGTCTATCAGTTTAGTAGAACTAAAAACTGGACTGTTAGGGTATTAATGAAAAAAGTTACTGTGCTAGTGTATGCAGCAATTGTCCTGAAATGTATTCTGGTATCCCCCTGACCGAACAGCCAGACAAAAAGACCAGTAAATTGTGAGCTGTTCTAATGAGTGGGACAAATTCATAACTAAACTATATTTTGTAATATAGTTTATTGTCCAATGACCTGTCCAGTTTTAAAATACATAAAACACACTACTATTATCATTTTATTCTGCATATTGCGGCAGAATTGAGCAACAATACAAATGGCTATGGGAGCAATCAGATTAGTCTATTGCCTGGGAAGAAATTTCCCAGTTTATAATTTGATAAAAGAGGCAGATAACATTTTCTTTTAGTTTGCAGGTGACATACATATAAAAAAAAAAAAATTGTGCCCATATTTGTTCAAAAGCATCAACATTTCAAAATGTGATTGCAGTAAAAGAATGGACAGTATCCAGGACAAAGTTATGATTTGGTTTGAAATGCATGGCCTCCTTTGCCAAAATCTCATTCAACAAAGGCTGTCAATTTAACATTTGTACTTGATAAGCCAAGTTTGTTTTATCTAGAAAAAGGCCAAATAGGACTAATGAACAATTATATGCCTGTTTACCTGTTAGTAATAGTACAACCTGCAAATGCAAAATATTAACTGAATAAAAAGATTTGCCCTGTTATATACACCCTGTTAAATACGTCAACTTACCTCACCTGGGCGAATCTTAATATAAAAATTATTTCTTTTATATGAAATTTTCAGGACCTTTGGCCAAGCAAATCGGTTTATCCGTAGCCGATCACGGTATATCAAGAGGCCACTGGCACAAACACCCAGCATTATTTCAACTCCTTCAGAGTCCTGAAGATTAAGAAATTGGGTTAGGGTTTTGGATTTTTAACACCACATGAAAAACTATCAAAAATATAGTCACTGCATAATTTTTATTAACTGAAATCCACAAGGGTGAAGGTGGAAAAACTGCAGGATACAAGAAGCATGTTTAAAAGGGGAAAAAAATTTGAAATAAAAAAAGCACTACTAATTTAACTATAATCATCTGGGACTGTCACATTAGGTTTATTTTATTTTATTGTGCACAAGACAATTTGGCACTGAATAATGAAAGCAGTTTTGTGCTTTGAAAATAAGGTTTTGGTTTAAAAACTGTAACCGGATTGCACACAGATAGGCGCAGCCAACATTTTTGATTTAATAAAAAATATTTACAAATGTGACCTTTATCTGAGAAACTGCAACTTTTAAGGCTGGCTTCACACTTTGGCATTGTAATCGCATACATTACCGCAACACACGATACAATGTGCATTAATGCAAGGACTAGATGTATGGTTCCCCTTTTCAAAATAAGCAAAAGAATGAAAGTTGAGCTCAAGGTAAGCTGCTAAATACACCGTTAAAATACATATTAATGAACAACCAAAGAGTTTATAGTTCTCTGCAGCCGGTTTTGTGATCTAGGCACCCCCGCAAGACCGAAAAATCCAAAACTTCAGTGCAGATGCCCCACTGGTTGGCTAAAAAGACCGACACCCTTTTCATTGGACAGTAAATGGCAGAATATGAAGTTTTTCAATTGCTTTTTACTCATTTTTGTATGTACACTGCAGCATCTCAAATTGCTCTAGTCTCAGTCCCGCTATACAGGGAATTACAGGAAGCTGATATGAAGACATAATCTCAAAAATTACACAACTAGAATTGTCTGTCTTACTTTAACCAGGAGTTCTACTTTAGCTCGGTTGATGTCAAGGTGGCAGTGACTCAAGAAGCTCTATAAGCACATCCGGTCGCTGCCTGGTTGCTAAGAAATAATCTGTTTGTACTGATAAAAGGCTTCCTTATTCTGTCATAAGACAAGCAGTAGAATGGCAAGAAAGCTGAAATGTTCCATTATGGTAGAATCCTTAACACAAACTACCCATTGTGATTGCTTCCAAATGATTACTTAATTTAAACACTTCTTGATTTCATAGGGTAAGTATTAACAATTATTTTTGTTTACCTTTAATGCACTTTATTCATTTTTAGGTATTAAGGCTGTTTGATTGCAGGCTGCTAGTTAAAAAAACAAAAACAAAACTAGAAGCCTGCGATAAATCAGCCTTAATACTTACCTCTAGAGGGCAGTGACTATGTTTATTGCATGTGCTGAAAAGCTACAGCTGCTAAACACTCTTCATGCATGTGTTGGATGTTTAGTACCCCGCTGTGATTCCTTCTGTTGGCATTACTGTGTCCTCTAGGCCTTGGTGCATACCAAGAGGGTATTGTATATCCAGCAGCCCCTAGAGGGCTGCTGGATATACAATACCCTGGGTTACGTGTAGCAACAGTCTACGGAAACGTATCACTTTAAATACTTGGCACAGACAATGAACAGTCCAGGGGATGTTGCTTTGTAGTTTTTTGTAGAACTTGGATAGGAGAAGGGATGAGTAGGATACTCTAACTGACAACTATTCACAATGGTGAGGACGACTGACTGTAGAATGCGGCAAGGCCGCGGCTTCACCCTGCCACTGAAGTGAAGATAGATTAAGTGTTGCTGCTTGAATTTCTCTTCAGGGTTCTAACTTGGCACCCCCTTTCTTTCTTACTGTGTGTGCTGACACCTGTCCACTGACTCTCCACTGGAGAGGTCCCCTTCCTGGGCAGACCCCTGGCAAACTTCCGGCTGCTCACGGACATTGTTTTTCCCACAGTCGCTCTGCCTTCAACTCCACCAGTCAGCTTTCATGGACCTCCTGTTTCAGCCTCACACTCCTGGCTCACAAGGCCAACTGCCTGTGACCACCATCCACAGAAATGGAAGGAGAGACAGCCGTCACCCTCCTTCTGGGATCTGGCTTCCCGTCCACAGACCCCTTGCCTCATGTGCTCTTGGCTTTTACACTCTATCCCATGATGCACCTCTCACTGTGCTAACCCACTGGAACAGGTACAAAAGCATGTGTGTCATTGGCCAGGTTTCCTCCGCTCTCCAACAGATCTCCTCATTGGATACAATGGGGACACTCAGCCCACATGAATCTCACATTGAGCACACTTAGCAGGCCTAACTACTGATCAGGCTCCCCTGATAAGCATAAAGAGCAACTATGCTGTACCTACCTAGCACCTATCTAGGAGGGTGCTACATATACATACATACACACACACACACACACACACACACACACACACACACACTCAAAAGGGCCACTTTATTAGGTACACCTGTTCAAATGCTTGGTAACACAAACTGCTAATAAGCCAACCACATGGCAGCAACTAAATGCATTTAGGCATCTAGATATGGTGAAGATGACTTGCTGAAGTTCAAACCAAGCATCAAAATGGGGAAGAAAGGGGATTTGAATGTGGCATGGTTGTTGGTGCCAGGCAAGCTGGTCTGAGTATTTAAAGAACTGCTCATCTACTGGGATTTTAATGCACAACCATTTCTAGTGTTTAGAGAGAATGGTCCAAAAAAGAGAAAATAACCAGTGAGCAGCAGTTGTGTGGACGAAAATGCCTCGTTGATGTCACCACTCGTTACCACTAAGGTATGCAGAACACCATTTCTGAATGCACAGCACATGGGACCTTGAAGCAGATGGGCTAAATCATCAAAAGACCACACCAGGTGCCACTCCTGTCAGCTATGAACAGGAAACTGAGGCTACAATTCGCACAGGCTCACCAAAATTGGACAACAGAAGATTGGAAAAACGTTGCCTGGTCTGATGAGTCTCGTTTTCAGCTTTGACATTCAAATGGCAAGGTCAGAATTTGGCATAAACAACATGAAAATGGATCCATTCTGCCTTGCATCAATGGTTCAGGCTGGTGGTGTAATGGTATGGGGGATAATGTCCAGGCAAACTTTGGGCCCCTTAGTACCAAGTGAGCATTGTTTAAACTCCACGACCTATCTGAATATAGTTGCTGACCATGTCTATCCCTTTACGACTACAGTGTACCCATCTTCTGATGGCTCCTTCCAGCCGGATAATGCACCATATCACAAAGCTCAAATCATCTCAAACTGGTTTCTTGAACATGACCAGGAGTTCACTGTACTCCAATGACCTCCACAGTCACCAGATCCCAATCCAATATTTTTTTTTACAGAACCACTTTAAAAGATTTCATTACGCGTGCATATAACCACTCAAACTGCTGGCACATTGTACACCCAATCAAAACCAATTGTGCACTAATACTATAAACACAAACTACCATCTTGCAGAGCTACAGTCATATAATTTGTATCAATATTGTCTGCCAAAAGAAGAAGAAAAAAAAAAACTGGCAGCAAAAAAGCTGACATTTGTAGAAAACCATTTTCTTTCCTTCATCAGCCTAAAAAGTTAATTTTGAATTCGTACAATAAAAAAATAAAGCAAGGGCTATTTAATTAATCAACAAGGGATTTACTTGCTTATTTTGATTGCAATACACACAAAATAGTCATCTCTTAATAATAACCCTCTTGTATTTTTCTTACAGCACTAGCTATACATCTAATCAGTGCAATCAGCTTTCACTATGTTGGAAGATGTATTGCATCCCACCTCACATATTCAAGCCGTAAAAAATCTGCTGGTACTTCCAACACTCCCCCCCCCCCCCAGACTAACAATGCTGCTGCCCAGATCTGCCCCCTGTGCTCATTCATCCAGAGTGGTGTCTGTAAAAAACACAGGTGGTTTGGGAAAACTAAGGGAAAAAGCCTAAAAAAAACAAAAAAAAAACAAAAAAAAACAAAAACACATCTAATGATTAGTAAACTACAATATATTACACTTTTGGTTTTGGATTTAACCACTTCAAGACTGAGCCTATTTTTGACACTTTTTGTTTACAAGTTAAAATCAGTATTTTTTGATAGAAAACTACTTAGAACCCCCAAACATTATATATATATATATATATATATATATATATATATATATATATATATATATATATATATATATATATATATATATATATATATATATATATATATATATATTTTTTTTTTTAGCAAAGACTCTGGAGAATAAAATGGGGGCCATTGCAATATTGCTTGTCACGCGGTATTTGCACTGCGGTCTTTCAAAAAACATTTTTTTTGAAAAATTATGAAAAAAATCACATTTCACTGCGTTTAAAAAAAACTAAACAGTAAAGTTAGCCCATTTTTTATATATTGTGAAAGATGATGTCACGCAGAGTAAATAGATACCCAACATGTTACGATTTAAAAATGCGCACACCCGTGGAATGGCGACACACTATGGTCAATAAAAATGTCCATAGGCGACGCTTTAAAAATTTTAACGGTTATCAGTTTAGAGTTAGCTCTTTTTTTTTTACATTATTGCGCACGCTCTGGCGATCATGGTGATACCTCACATGTGTGGTTTGAACAGCGATTTCATTTGCGGCACGACTTCCATATACGTTTTCTTTTGTGCGCAAGCTCACAGCGACGGGGGGCAGCTAAAATTTTTTATTTTTTTTCCTATTTAATTTTGTTTAATTTTAACACAGGTTTAAAAAAAATAATAAAAAATCCTATCACTTTTATTGCTGTCAATAGCAATGTAAACATCCCTTGTGACAGCAATATGCAGCAACAAGTACTCTTTATGGAGGGATCATGGTCTAAAAGACCCTAGACCCCTGCACTACACTTCCAGGATTCAAAACACCAGAAACGGCATTTTTTAATACATTCACTTTTTGAAACTGCCGCCTTTAGCAGCCGAGTAACCTGGATGTGACATCATGGACGCCGCGCCTCCGGGTTACGTCATCAGAGATCCGATCGAAGCCACATCCAGCTTAGACCGGGACTCCATCCAGCCGGCGGACACATCGGCTGGTTTCTAGGGTCTCCCGGTGGGATGGGAGACCGGGCCAGAGCCGCGGAAGGTGGCGGGAGGGGGCGTCCCCTCCCACTCGCCGGGGTAATGATCAAGCGGCTCCCGAGCCACATCGGTCGTTACCCCTGGAAAGCTGACCGCTGGCTCTAAACAATGGTACTGTTGCTACTGCTAGAGGCATCATCCTGGTACAACCACTTAAAGTCAGCCGACGAAGGCCTACGCCAGTTTACGTTAAGTGGTTAATATTGCGTTAAATGTCAGAGAAATAAATTTAAAAGTTTACTTTCTACCACAAAATATTTCTAACTAAATGTGACTTTTAAACATGACTCAAGTATTTTACATTTCCTCTAAAACCAGGTCAGTCCAATTGGTTACCTCTAGGCCTTCCTTTGTAGCCTGAAAGGTCCCAATTACAGCCTATACTGCATGGCAGCGGGTGCCAAGCGCTGGAAGAATCTGCATTCCAGTACCTGGCACTCAAATTAAGTCCGCACAATGAATATCAATATTTTGTGTAAAATGCATCAAGGTTTCTTTTAGGTCTGTTCATCTGTGCATGTCTGTATATCTTCATAATAAATGTTACGATCAAGCAGGACAAATAAGTGAATTACATGGTTTCACTAGAATTGGTTTAATTACCATTGTTGTGTACATTTTGTCTGTGTTTTTTTTTTTTTTTTCCTTTTGTTGCACTTTATTCTCAGAGATCGTCCTACTTAACATTCTGCTAAAACTTTACGTATTAGTACTGCAAGGACCTTGAAGAAGAGGACCACCCCAAAAGATTTTCCTGAAAATGTGGATGTTTGCACAAAAAAAAACAGTATCATGGATAGTTCTTAATAATAAACAACTTTATTTTATATAGCACCTTTAAAAAGGCAGCTTCTCAAAGTGCTTTGCAGAAGAAATGCACATGATAATACAAAGGAAAAAAAGGGACAATTAAGTTAAAGCTTTTCTAAAAAAAAAACATTTTTAGATTTGATTTGAATGAGTTTAGAGAAGAGGATGTTCTTTGGAAGTGAATTTCAGAATTTTAGAGCATAGCAGCAGAGAGCTCAGTCTCCAATCAAATGTAGGGGAGTAGAGGGGACACACAGAAGACCAGAATTGGAGGAACGGAGGTTACAGGGAGGGAATAAGTGGATAAAAGTTCAGATAGATAATGGGGTGCCAAGCCATGAAGAGCCTTATAGGTGAGCAAGAGGATCTAAAAGCCTATGCAAAACCTGACTGATAGCCAGTGCAAGGACTCCAGGATAGGGGTAATATGAATACTTGTACCATTGTACCAGACCTAGTTAGGATTCCGGCTGCAGAATTTTGTACATATTGAAACCAAATAGTGGATTTAGGTACACTAGCAAGAAGAGCATTGAAGTTGTGAAGTCGGGAGAACACAAAGGTATGGATCAGCTTTCCAGCTACAGTTTATGATAGCATAGGACACAGCAGAGCAATGTTTCTCAAGTGGAAAAAAGATGTTCTCATAGGATTTGTTCATGTTTCATGTCTAAAATTTACAACCACTTTAGGGTTAAAAAAAAAAAAAAAAAAAAACTTAAGCCTTTAGAACCACTTTATAGTTTAGATTGCTATCTGTACCCCCATTGAGGATATTCATGCACAGGTTTAGTCCTGATGAGGCAAAGTGGAAGAAAATCTTCATATAGCCACCAGAACAGATGGTAAGCTAAATCTTCCAATGCTTATACATATTACAATGACAACTGTCTATGGTGCGAATTCCCATTTACTTATTCACCTAATTTAATGCTGTGTCTAAAGGACAATAAGTGGGGAGAAATCTCCAAAACTGGGACACAGAGTGCAATAAGAACCTATCCCTTCCCCACTCTATTCAAAATTAGAAACATTGGGCATTTATGGCACTTTTCCACTGCAAGTACCGGTGTAACGTTAAAAAACCATACCCCGTGAAGAAACCATACCCTCGTCACTTCCTGTGAGAAACAGCTGAGCAGCGAAGGAGTGCGCATGCTCAGAGAGCCGGAAACATCATGGAAGAGCAGAGAAGATGACAAGTGCGCATGCTCAGAAGGTATGAAATAATTACGGTAGTGAAAGTAATGTTAAACTTGCGGCGGTTACATAAAACAGCGCGGCTGCACTATGAGGCATCTCCGCTCCTATCCTTGTAACTTTCCTGATGTGGGCTAATAAATATGAAAGCGGCGGCGGGTGTATGAGATGTAAATGTCGGCTCCGTGATCCGCTTTTATATTTTTTACCCCAGATCAGGGAAGTGACAGGGAGAGGAGCGGAGATCACTCATAGTGCAGAGGAGCTGTTTTAATGTAACGGCGGCAAGTATAACGTTAAACACACTGCCGTGAGAAATCCATACCCTCCGGAAGTGACGAGGGTATGGTTTTCTCACGGGTATGGTTTTTTCACGGAACACCGGCTCGGCTCTACTCGGCCCTGGTTCCAGGTTTGCTTTTCCACTGCTGGTACCGCATAGTACGGTGTTCGAACGGTTCGGTACGGTACAGTATGGTTTGCTTTTCCACTAAAGTAGTACTAAGGTTAAGTGGGTGGGATAACAACGGGGTGGGTGGGATTCTCTGACCAATCCGTGGCTAGTAGTGACTGCATGCAAAGGATATGGTACTGGGTATGGTACCTGTTGGAACCACAATCGAGGTGGTACTGTTTTTGAGAGCCGCACCGTTCGGTTCCATGCAGTACCATGCGGTACCAGCAGTGGAAAAGCACAAAAGCGAGCCGAACCGTTCGGTTCCATGCAGTGGAAAAGCGTCCATTAGTGGCATGATCAGGAGAATCTAAACATGACAATCTGAACTCTGACGATGGGGGCATGGTCGGCAGCCAAGCCTCACATTAGAATGGCTCTGCACAGCAGGGAGAAACCAAAGTACACAGCAGGTGGGTTTATACCACCCAGCACCTGCTTTCTCACCCCACATTCAGCATAACAGGTTCAGACCAGAAAGCACAAAGAGTGGGAGAGACTGAATTCTTCCCCCCTCTGCTCTATCCCTTCAGCCAAGATGGTGCCAGCTCCTCCACCAGCCCAGAATGCCTCACAATTACAGAGGGAGAAGAGAGGAGTAGAAATGGCAGCATACTTGCACTCAAGAGGAGCAGGATCCCAGACATCATCTTACTCCAACAACCTTTATAAAGAGAGATCCAGGATGACTCCCCCGGAGGAAACCGAAGAGGTGATCCCACCTGCCCTACCCCTTAATAGTGATGGGGACTTACAGAACTCCATTGCTGGCCTTCCCACACATAATCAGTTAGTACTAGACACCGCATTGAAAGAAATGCTTGTATCCCTTAGAAGCTCTATTCAATCTGATCTCTTATTTTTGATTCAGTAATTTAAAGAGAAAGTGCGCAAAGTGGGCGACAAAGTTAGCCATATTTAATCAAAAATTGGTGAATTAGTTACCACATTCAATTAACTGGTTAACACCCAAATTTATAGAGAAGACAATGTAGATTGGCTCAAAGCCAAACTAGCAGATCTAGAAGATAGCTCCAGGAGCAACAATGTAAAAGTACACAGTATTCCAGAAAATGTTACACCAGCTAATTTGAGAGAATATTTCACTAAACTACTATCCAATATCCTACCTGGTGTATCTCCTGCAGGGCTAATACTGGATCGCATTCACAGATTGCCTAAACCAGCACACATACCTGTCAAAGCACTCAGAGACACGCTGGTCCTTATCTATTTCTACCACGTTAAACACAAGCACCTCCGGAAAACTAAAAATTCAGAAGATATCCCTAAATGACATACCAGTTTAACATTCTATGCTGATCCATCTCAGCACACACTGCTACAGCGGAAAAACCTGTTAACCCTAATGAATTCCTTCCATAGCCATCAGACACCTTACATATAGGGATTCCCAGTAATTAACAATGCATATACAGTATATTTAAATAAAGAACTCACAGTCAGTAAATCTAAAAATTAAAAATAGGTGCAAAAAGGGCAAAGTATCAGGCATAGCTTAAAGCTTCTATACACACATACAGAATTTTGAATGAGTTTTGACCTTCCCACCCCTCCACGTTTTACGTGTACCAATTGCTGATTCTGTTGCTCAGGAAAAACAATGTTTTTTCTCATTCTAGTCAGTCACACAGTTTACCCATCTACACATCAGCTGATACAGTTTGTACTCTGCCCATAATCCTTAATATCGCTTAAAATAAGGAAGGCAAGAAGAATGCAGACAAAAAAGGCTGATGCCTGTGCAGAAAAGCAGCACTGACTGGTCAGTATGACAGACACACAATGTCATTTCATATGCACAATGGCCACAGCAGATTCCAACTAACGGTAGGCAGAGGCTGGGGAGGGGGGGGGGGGGTGCAAGAATGTGCAGTGGTTCTGACTCCTACCACCATGACCACTTCAAATCACTGAAGTGGTCATGGTGGTTAGAGTTTTCCTTTATTATCTATCAGAAGAAGTAAACCTCTGTATACTGATTCCATTTCATCTGATCATCCTCTAGTTGTGCTAAATTAGTGCGGGGGGCGGCATGGGAAGGGCGCGGCGGCATTTTACTACTTATATACCTTAACTATAGTATATATTTTATATGCGGCCTGAGAAAATTTCTCTACACTCAATGTGGCCCAGAGAAGCCAAAAGTTTGGACACCCATGGTTTAAATATTATTCTCATGGCAGAACTGGCTTGGTCCCAATAAGCAAGGGTTATACAGAAGCTGTGATCTTAGAGATAACTGCTGTGATCTCATTCTAAAGAATGTAAAAAAAAAAAAAGTGTGAATAGCGATATAAAGTGGTCACCATAGTTTTCTCATGGATAATTATATTTTTGGGTAGCTCAGTATCAGTTGCAATTGCTTTTTCCATACAGCATAATCTGTTGGACTAGGTCATATGTAGCTTTTTTTTTTTTTTTAACTCATTCTTTTGAAGGAGTAACACAGTAGTCACGTACAACATTATGCTCAACATGAGCGCAAAAAGGCACAGTACATGTAAAATTGTCTTGAGATACAGTCAAAAAGAAGAAGAATATATGGTTTGTCTTACTGATCATTCTACTGGATGCTATTTCTGGTAGTCATTTTGCGTACTGCTTTTAATCACGGTTGATCGAGAGGCACACCATTTATCCCAGATTTTAATATATTTCCCGGAGCAACCCCCCTATGTTCGTATACAATTTTTTCATATATGGTAGGATATTATTAACCATCTTTATCGAGGTGGCAACAGAGGGTGGAGCCAGCTGAATCCATTTGATTGCTATAGCTTTCCGTGCCAAGAATAAAGTCTCCCTCAACATGGTTCTATCATATCTCTGCGACTGTTCCTCATCTAGAATCCCAAGAAGGCATACCCGTGGAGTATTTGATACCAGCATCGAGAGAACAGTGGAGAGCAAGTTGATTACCTATCCAAATATTTAGCAATCACAGGACACAGCCATCGAACAGGTGTGAAGTCGGCTTGTGCACAGTAACATCTAGTGTAACTGGGGGTAGGTATACAAAACATAGCATGTAGCCTAGTGGGAGCCAGATATGTCTGATGTAGCATGTATAGTTGTATCAATTTATGCAGCTTCCCACTTCTCCTCAGACAGATCCGGGATGAGTTGCCTTCACCTAGAGAAAACTAGCAATGGGTTTTGGTTAATGGTGGCAACCTTTTTTTTTTTAAAGGTAAAGAAAATGCTAACTTGAATATTACCAGTTATGGCACTGCTAACCAAAGGCTGTGCTATAAGGGATCACAAATGTTACTATGGCATGCTTGAACCCAGTCTGAGTCTCATCCTTACTTATTTTAGTCTGGAAGCCCCACAGTTGGATTTATAAAGATTTGCACTTATACAGATCAAATATGTGTATCAAGCATAATGAGAAACCCCTCCACATGAGTAACCACATTCAAAGCACTGATGTCTGATGACTTCCTGTATACACATTTAATGGAATCATAACAGGTCTAGCAAAGACTTTCCACCAATCAAAAAGACTGCACTTGTTCACTGTGGAAAGGGATTAGGTTTTTTTTTTAACGAGTATCTCCATGCTCTTAATGGGTAGAAGATTCTTCATCTTTTCATATTCTATCCCCCATGGTAAAAGTAATAAAAACCATAAGCAGGAAATCAGAAAGCATTAAAATGTAAAATGTGTATGCAGGTATACAACCTGCTGAACTGTTACAATAAGGAATATCATCTTGCCGGGCTGAGAGTGAAAACTCCTGAGCTGACACTTAGCTGTAATATTTTCTAGGCTTCCTATCTTGCCATGTCAAAGCAATTTTAGATTCCTGTCAGCTCTGCTTAGTTTACTAGAGCCAATCCGCAAGAGTCAATGAAACCTAAAAACTGGAAATAGTTTAGAAGACAAATAAGTTTATCTGCCCTTGCTGGTCTGTTAAGAGAAGCATTTTTGCTAGAAGTATTTGTTCATTTCCTGAGATTTTATACCCTGACACACTTATAGTAAGGGAATGTATCCTTACCAAGGCAAGTTGGGACAGGGCAATGAGCAATAAAACAGCATAAAGTGCAGTAAGCCATAGCAGTTAATCGGATTTCAGTTTACTCAGATTAGGGAAAGCTGAGTTTTAATTGGTTGTTATGGTTTACTGTACATTTCCCGCTGCCCTCTGCCTTAATGAATAAACAGGTATGCCCCTAAAGCTCAATTCATACCTGTACAAAACTTGACATATACAGGAACATCTTTACACCTGCATGTTAGGTGCATCATACTGGCAGAGCCAGATTTCTGCAAGGGGTGACATGAGGTGGTATGGCTGCCAGGGACAGCACACAGCTACCCAAGTATTGTGTGGCCCAAGGTCAATAACACATTTACAATAATAAAACAATGCCAGTGGCACTTCAAAAAACAGTGGAGATCACTTCCATTGCCAACATTGCTTAGAATGTGCACTACAGTCAACACCCCCCCCCCCTCCCGTGGTATAAACTCATATATACCCTGAATGACACTTCCCCGTGACATGCCTACTGGGTGTTTTGCAGAGAAAATCTCCTCCCAGCATAATGCGAATACATCCCGTTACCCACTAAATCCCCTGAAGCAATCTTGCCTCCCTGGCTGCATATTTTGAAATAAAAATCAGACTGACAAGATAATGTGACCCGATTTTAGAAGAATATTTTATAGTACCAAGTTTGTCTAAATGAATACTTAATGCATGTTCTAGGGGTTTCTCTACTGCAATATGTCAGTTTACAAACCTGAATGTATAAAAATAATTTGTATTCATGGAATAATTGTTTTATGAAGTGGGTTGGTTGAATTTACCACAACTTATGAAACAAAAAAAGCCACTCCAGGTGAGGGAGTCTCTTGTTAATCCCCACACACACTAGTCAGGTTCTAGCCCACCTCGCATGTTGTATATCATGAGGAAATAGTTCCTGACTGCTACACTTCCAAAAATCCTTTTATTGAAGTTTTATATGACAAGTGGTAACCACAACTTCTTTTAACGAATTCTGTAAAACTTTGCATGTACAAACCAAATAATTTCAACTATTGCACAGATTTTCACTAGCAGCAATTTCAAAAGCTATTTTAAATGAGAATTAAATAAGTAATGAGAAAAAAAAGGGGATTGTAGTTGATAAATACTTAATAGTTGGTTATCAAACCCAAAAGATAAAGCTGTTGCATGTAAAAAAGTGAAGGCACCTACAGCAACCTCTAAAATAGTAGTAATGGGGTATATGGCGCAATAAGTTTTGTGTGTACATTAATGTCTATGCAGAACAGCAAAAATTGCATAGAGTCCAATTAGAGCGTTCAGGGTAACTTTCCACTGATCTCAATGCACCAGATGCAGCACTGCTGAAGAGATTATCTTTAGGCAAACAGATAACAGCAGTGCGCAATCTGAGTGTAGTATATTAACAGATTTATTGTGGTGAAACGGCAAATGGCAACTCACATTGTGACAGTTAAAATCAAGCTCATCACATAGTGAGGGCTTCTGATGGACAGTTTCACAACAACAGGAAACCTCAGTCCAAGATAGGAGTACTGAGTGGATGGATACATGAGAGCAATAGCTTGAGAGGCTTTGGCGAACTTGAAAAATGTAGCTCTGCCCCCAACATCCAGATGACATTGTCCAGTCCGCCATCTTGTTGCTTTCCACTTCTTCATTTAAGCTGTCATCCAGCCTGACATCTGGACTTTTCAGACTGCCCCATCAACATAGACAATGTTGATGTGGGAATCCCTCCTGCTGGGCCATTGTCTTCTCCCAGTAGAGGGGGCAGGGGAAGCCATCCCTGTCAGGGGATGACCGTGATTGTCTTCTGCCAGCAGGGGCGGTTCCTACCAACCCACCACTGGGAGGAGACAATGGCCCAGCAGGAGGGATTTCTGCATCAACACTGTGTTGATAGGGGAATGAAGCAAATTTCTTTCCTGCAACCATGGGTTGCACAGTGTATGGCTGGCCTTAGTTTGGTACCCCCGGTGTGTTCTCTTGGTCCGGCAGATGTATCCATCCATTCAGTACGCCTATCTTGGTCTGAGGTTCCCTGTTGTGAGACTTTCCATCTAAAGCTCTTACTATGTGATGAGCCTGATTTTAACGGTCACAATGTGAGTTGACATTTATGTTTCCACCACAATAAATCTGTTAATATACTACACTCAGATTGCACACTGCTGTTCTTATCAGCAACCTCTAAAACCGTACCAGCATGGATGAATTCCCAGGTGTTTTTAACAGTCAAAAGTGTTGGGAGTATGAGGCTAAACCCCTAGTCATTCCCTTCCTTCCCCACATTCCTATTGGCTTATACCTATAATGGGCTAAGATAGTAGCCAATACTAATGAGTAGGAGGGAAAGGGGCAGGCAAGCTTCAGACTATAAGGAAATGTCACAGCTTTGTCTATCAGAATGACTGGGGATTAAGCGATGACCATAAGGCTTGGGAGGCTGTTACAGATACACCTTCACAGGTGTATTATCTTTATACCTGCATCCATTTTCTCCAGTGCACAACAGTGTCTCTTTAATTCTCTTAGTTAACTGATTTAGTAACTTTAGAGCCTTTAATTACGTTTTAAGTAATTACCATAATTTGCTTAGTATGCCTACAGAACACTAACAATGACAATATAAACTGTATATCCTATGTTTGCCCAAATGTGTCAGTATTCTGGGCAAGAAGGGGAGAATGCACTGGGGAGTTTCACTGTTTTAGTACAACAAAAACCAAGTTCCAGGTGCTATATACTGTAAACCCCACTTAGGAGTTACATAAGCAATAGAGTGCAAAGTTATGATCTCAGTTCAACTGTGCTGCTAGCCAGTGGCATGGGATAAAATGCAAATTCAACAACAGGTACTGACAGCATTCAGGAGCTGATTAGGGCTGGTGCTGGAGAATGAAACCGATGATCCATGGGCAATAATCGGTAAAAATATTGTCATTTTATTTGCAACATTAAAAGAATGTGTGGTCCAGAAGACTCACAAAACGTTACCACACTGGCGCTGGAGAAGACGAGGGCACTGGGGAACAAGTGGGTCTTGGGTAGGGTGAACCGTAAGGACACGCCGAGCACCATAGCTGAAGATGGTAATAGCTATAGGGAATCCAAGCCAGACACAGCGAGCACGACTGGATGCCGTTGTTCCGTGAGAATTACCTACCCGTGAGAAAAACCTACCCTCGTCACTTCCGGTGTAATGCGGCGGTTACATTAAAACAGCTGTGCTGCAACATGAATCATCTGCACTCCTGTCCCTGTCACCTCCCTGATCTCGGCTAGTAAATATAAAAGCGGCGGCGGGTGTATGAAAATATAAATCACGGAGCCGAGAGCCGCTTTTATATTTACTAGCCAAGATCAGGGAAGTGACAGGGACAGGAGCGGAGATGACTCATATTGCAGCACAGCTGTTTTAATGTAGCCGCCGCGTGGGTAGGTTTTTTTCACGGACACCGTGATCGTTTCATACTAGTGCGCATGCGCCCTAGTCTGATCCTCAGCTGCTCCATTACGTATCCGGGGCTGTGAGCATGTGCACTGCTGCGCTGCTCAGCTGTTACTGGCAGGAATTGACGAGGGTAGGTTTTTCTCACGGGGTAGGTAATTCTCACATTACACCGTCACGGAAGCACCTTGGGCAGAAGTACAGTACCCAGAAGGGAAGAAGCCACTTGTCCAGTGTGGAACGCATGCCTCCCTGGTACCTCCCTATTTTCACCCATGGATCATTGGTTTGATTCTCCAGCACCAGCCTTAATCAGCTCCTGAGCGCTGTCGGTACCTGTTTTCACTGTTTTAGTACACAACTCATATTACAGTATATTATACTAAAGTCAATGTAAAGAAAAAAAAGTAATGCAACGTCTTTACTCAAACACATGGCAAAAGGGATAATGCAAGGTATTTGCTGTGCAGTGCAGTTAGCACTTTCATCCTTGCATATTATTTCATTTCAATTTTTTTACAGAACAAGAATGTAAAATGTGTTTTTTAAAGACTTGCATTCAACACCAATAAAAGAAAGGAAATCATTTGGTTACCAGGTAACAAAATCTGGGAACAAATAGATACAAAACAAGACTGAGCATTGTTTCCAACAAGTAAAGAGATCACTCAAAAGACAAAATGATTTATGGATTAGGCATGGTACCGAATTCTTCACCTCCTGACACAGCACCTTTGGTTACGTTATGAGAAACAATACATCTCCTTGCTCTTTGACCTCACAAGCAGTAAAAACCAGGACCAGATCATTCACTGTACCTATCTTGATTACAAGTATTTATATATCTTAGATTGTAAGCTCTAACACGCAGGGCCCTCTGATTCCTACTGTATTAAAGTGTATTGTATTTGTACTGTCTATCCTCAAGTTGTAAAGCGCTGTGTAAACTGTCGGTGCTATATAAATCCTATATAATAATAATATATGTTAATATTATCACCTTAGCATGATGTAGATCTACGCCATACATTGACAATTTTTTGGCATTTTCTAAGAAGTGCATTTCAGCTTCAGCCGGCGTCATTCCTCTGTGGATAAAAAAAAAAAAAAAAAAAGTTAAAATTCTATAGACAAATATGATTTCTGCAGTGAAATAAAAATATGAATTGAATATAATTTATCATCATTACCCTAATGCTTTACAACAAGGATTTCAGATAAGAAAACAATATCTAGAATTTGTCAAATCACAAAATGAGGCCAAAATGTTCTTGAGAATGTTCCTGCCTACATTACCGTGAAAGTAGCTTTTCAAGAAGATAAATGGCATATGTTCTCATGTAAACACTACAGAAAGAACAAGATAGCACCTAGACATAAAAAATGTCAACAATACCACTAAAATAAATACAGAAACAATCTCCAGCTTTAAATATCAAAGCGATATTCAATTTAAAAGCAAACATTATATTGCAGCTTACCAATTTTTGGATATGATTGCTGCATTAGTCTGCTTTTCAAAAAAACAAGCTGTCTTGCAGGTGTAGTTGTTAGAAGAATGAGCTAACCATTTAACACTCACATGGGTGCTCACAATGATCAGCTTTTATGTAAAACCTTTATCCCAAAAAGGAAAAAAATATAACTTGCTGTGCTGGAGTTTGGCTTCAATTTGTTAGTGTATCTAAATCTGCTAGTACAGCCAACACGCCTCTCCTCCCAGACTAACAATGCCGGTGCTCTTTGCGCCTTCATTCAGATTGGAGGCACACTAATACAGGAGGTGTGTTACAGACCAGATCACTAGGTAAAAACAGAGGGAAAAAGGCCTAAAAAAAGAAAATGAATGTAGCCATCACATCTAATGATTGGAAAGCTGCAATAGATTACATTTTTGGATTCGGATTGAATACGGCTTTAAGTAAGTTTCTTCACATTTGATATTAGGTAACAAAAACAATTATATTAACCACTTTCTGCAAACTTGAAGAAGTGGTTGTACCGGGGTGATGCATTATAGAGGCATCATCCCGATACCGTTTTTTTTTTTTTTTTTAGAGCTGGCGGTCGGCTTTTTGGTGGTAACCGATGCGGCTCACCAGCCGCTCGACCGTTATCACATGGAGCGGGAGGGGACACCCCCCTTCCGCCACTCTGCCCGGGTCTACTGTCCCACCGGGAGACCCGAGCGACTAGCCACCATATCCGCTGGCTGGTCACAACGTCACTTCCAGTTTACTCGGCTGCCAAAGGCGCCGATTTAAAAAAAAAAAAAAAGACCGTATTCGTGATTTTTGCGCTGTGAATACTTTTAAGTGCAAAGAAGGGATTTGGGGTCTTTTAAACCCCCAGATCCCTCAATAAAGAGTACCTGTCACTGCCTATTACTGTCACAAGGGATGTTTACAATCCTTGGGACAGCAATAAAAGTGATCAGATTTTTTTTTTTTTTAAAGGAACAGTGAAAAAAAAAAAATCTTGAAGTGCCCCCGTCCCCATGTGCTCGCGCACCACAGAAAACGCATACGTAAGTTACGCCCACAAATGTAAATGGTGTTCAAATCACACATGTGAGGTATCGCCGTGATCGTCAGAGTGAGAGCAATAATTCTAGTAAAAGACCTCCTGTAATTCTAAACTGGTAACCGTAATTTTTTAAAGTGTCGCCTATGGAGATTTTTAGGTACTGTAGTTTGTCGCCATTCCACAAGTGTCCCAATTTTAAACCATGACATTTTAGGTATCTATTTACTCAGGTGACATCTTTTACAAATATACAAAAAAAAATTAGCTAACTTTACTGTTAGTTTTTTTTTTAAATTCAGTGAAGTGTATTTTTTAAAAAAAATTGCGTTTGAAGAACTGCTGCGCAAATTCTGCATGCCAAAATATTGCAACGACCGCCATTTTATTCTCCAGAGTCTTTGCTAAAAAAAAATATGTTAATATTTTGTGTTAATATGTTAAAAAATAATGTTAGGGGGTTCTAAGCAATTTTCTAGCAAAAAATACTGATTTTAACTTGTAAACAAGATGTGTCAGAAATTGGCTTAAGTGGTTAATGTATAAAATGAGGCATAGCCTTTTTTTTTTAGGTTATTGCTCATACTACCTGTTGGTAAACCGCTCTATCACATGACATGCCCTGCTTGCTGATAATTTGTAGAAATACTTCCTGATGCAGTTTTTACTTGATGAGATGAAGATAATATTTTCCACTGTTTAGAATCTGTGGTTGCATCCAAAAAAATACACAGCCCTGGTCAAAGGATCACAGTGCTGTGTGGTCTTTCACTTTTATGGATGAATAGGCAGCGCTGCCTGGCTGGGTCATACATGGCACCAGCCCGACATCACCAATCATTCATTCATAAAAGTGGATAGTCACACAGCACTGTATGTATAAAGGTAGCCTCAAATAGACACAAAAAGCCGCAGCTGTCACTATTATGAATGAACAATGAGCGCTGCCTGTTTTTTTCATAATCGTACAAGATCACTCAGAGCTCTTGTGATCTGTCTACAGCTGCTTGTACACATACAGGGCATCGCCAATTACATTTCACATTGCTACAGCGAGTGATCTTTTACTCTTATTAATAAATAAGCAGTGCTGATTTTTCATTCAGAATAGTGATGGATAACTCAATTTAGAAAGGAAGTGGGGGTAATGTATTGGCTAAACCTGCCCCCACAGAATGCCCATAATTTAGGTTTCAGAATTGGGTGGAGCTACAGCCAGCATTATTAGGTGGATTTAGGGGACACCAATCAGAACAGAACCAAGAACTTTATGCATTGGGTCCCCTGGGGAAATAATAAAATGAAAACATTTTTCTTAAGAGTTTTTCTTTAAAGGAAAACTTTCCCATGATCTAACATTGAGGCTACATTCACACCTGAGCGTAGCGTTTTCGCTCGTTTTTTTACCGCGATTTTGCCGCGATTTTTACCGCGATTTTACAGGCGTTTTTTGTGCAGGTGTTTTTAGATTGAATAGAAACCAATGGAAAACGCCTGTAATCTGCCCAAAAAGAAGCTCATGTACTTTTTTGAGCGTTGGGCGTTTTGCTTACAGCGTCAAAATGCTCAGATGTGAACAGGGGCCATTAAAATGAATAGGATTTGTCTTGTTGGGCGTTTTGAGAGCTGATCCTAGAGCAGAAAAACTCCCCAAAAATGCCTACATGTGAACGGAGCCTTAGGGTCCTCTGTTCAGGTTCCTTCCATTCTTTAACTGCTTGCCGACCGCCGCAAGTAGATTTACTGCGGCGGTCAGCCCCTGCCAGGCAGAGTGACGTTAATTAACGTCACTAGCCTGGGAGGGTCTGGGGAGCGAGCGCGCGCCCGCGGAGGCGCGCTCCCGCTCCCGCGCGGTCACGCACCCCCCCGCGCGTGTGACCAGCGGACCCGATGTCCGCCGGCCACTCGGCGATCGTCGGGGGAAGAGGGAGAATGTCAGGCAGCTTGTGTAAACGAGCTGCCTGTCATTCTCCTCGCTGTAAAGACACTGATTACACGGATCCAGTATGTAGATCCGTTGATCAGTGTCCTTACAGCTAGAGCCACAGCCAATCACAGTAGGAATCACACCCCTAGGGACACACACAGCCCCTCCCTCCCAAATAAAGTTAACCCCTTCACTGCCAGTGTATTTTTACAGTAACAGTGCATATGTATAGCACTGATTACTGTAGAAATGTCACTGGTAACCCCAAAAGTGTCAAAAATGTCAGTCAAGGGTCCGATCTGTCCGCCGCAATGTCGCAGTACCGCAAAAAAAAAAAAAATCGCAGATCGCCGCCATTACGCGTTAAAAAAAAAACAACAAAAATGACAAAAATCTTTCCCTTTGTTAGTAAACGCGATAACTTTTGCGCAAACCAATCAAAATACGCTTTTTGGGATTTTTTTTACCAAACATAGGTAGGATAAAACAAATTGGCCAAAAATGTTAAAAAATTTTGATTTTTACATTTTTTTTTTGGGGGAATTTCATATAAAAAAATGTGAAAAATATTGCTATTTTTGCAAAATTGTCGCTCTTTTTTTGTTTATAGCGCGTGATCAAAAAAAAAATCGCACAGGTGATCAAATACCACCAAAAGAAAGCTCTGTTTGTGGGAAAAAAAGGACGTCAAATTCGTTTAGGTACAGCGTCGCACGACCGTGCAATTGTCCGTTAAAGTCACGCAGTGCCGAATCGCAAAATACCCCCTGGTCTTTTAGCAGGAAAATCCTCCGGGGTTTAAGTGGTTAAGAATAAGACCCTTAAGAGATGCCATGTTCCTCTTGCAGGCTTATGTACATCTAAACCTTGACAGCAAAACTTTAGGGAGATCCACTGGAAGTGATGTTTCGATGATCCCAACTGAGGCCTGGGCCCCAGGCCATTTCCCAAAGCAACTCTGCCATGCTAGGCTGCAACATCAGAAGATACCTCCGCCAGGAATACACCACAAGCCAATTAAGTCCCCATAAGTAAAATGAGGAGGACAGTGCTCACAGGCCAAGGTCTTCCGAAATTGAACCTCACCCCAGAAAAGGGACCAAAATCCTGGAAAAAAGATGAAGGGCTTTCCTTTTAAAAGAGCAGAAAACCCATGCAGATCTGTATCAAGAGGGGGACCGCTGAACCAACAGTCACCTGGTCAAAACAAGAAACATTGCACTGGTCCTGGATGGTAATAAACACAGTCTAAACTTAGGAATGAGGAGGTTGGAGGGGCTTTTAACAGTTCTGTTGGTGCTTCCTGTAGAAGGAGGAACCAGTCAACCCCTTCAAACTGCTGTCCTTGAAGAGGATGAAAATGTAACTTTGTTTGGAATTCCTACTGAAAAATAGCAGTCCAGTTCCTACTATGTGAGGGTGCCTAGGCATTCATGGGTCTACAGCCTCGTAGCTTTATATCTGCAGTGTTAGGTCTAAAGTTGGCCATAGATGTGTTTTGTTTTTTTGTTCAGCCAGTGGTTTAACAAAACAAAACATTGAACAGATTCTTCAATACACACACAATGATAGATGGAGGAATCCCAACCCAACCCCCTACAGGGACATCTGATAGTGGGATTCACTGATGTCATTGTACAGTGATCAGCAAAAGCAGAAGAATTTCAGTATGTCTATGGTCAGCCTAAGGTGCTGCTAACTTGGACTGCTTGTCTCGGAAATTTTGGAAATGGTATTACAGTGCAACTCATTGTTCTCCTTGCTGACGGGACTTACCTGAGTAAACAAAACCTTGCTTCTACTAAGATGGCCAAAAATGGGTCATATGCAATACTGGTATCAGCGATTAATCCTTTGCTCTCTACATGCATTTTTGAATTTTAGAAACAGCTTCTAGAGTGCAGTTCATTTTGCAAGGAGGAAAAAGTATTCAAACACTGGGAGGAGTCTTTTTTACTCCTTAATCACTTCCGTAGGTTAGTTCAAATCGAAACTGTAATTTCTTGATAACAAGATGTGTTGTGTGTTCGTAATGTACTTCTATTACAATAAAATATTGATTGTGCTTAAAAGTCACATTAAATAGTCACTCAATGCCAGCCATCATTTTAGTTTCAGTTATGTGAGACCTTGGGGAAAATAGCTTAGTAATACTTGTGGTTTGCAATACTCTAGCTTAATGAATCAAGGCCTTTAAGTCAATCAAGTCCTATTTTGTCATATTGTTAATTTAAGCAAATGTAGAAAATCCACATTATGTGATGTTCCTGGAAACAAAGTACACAAAAACCAAAATATACAGTCAGTTAAAAGACTTTTGTAATTCAATAAGCCACTTCACTTCAAATATTCAGTTTTCCAAAGGGAATTTCTCCAGCACACAAAAGCTGCTCTATTTTTAGCTGATTATAGATCTAGAGTTGTTTGTCTTCTAATCAAAAAATCAATTAAGTTGCTTATTTTACATCCAACAGCTTTGTGATCACAAAAAAAAAAAAAATAGGAGTAAAAAGAAAGAAATTTAGAGTAAACTGAGGCTGCAAAGCTTGCACACTGTGAACCAAAAATCTGCTTTACTTTGGTTCCATTATTTTTCTGCCATCTTTCATCTTCTTTACAAGATTGTTTTACCAACTCAAGCTAACACATTCTCAACAAGACAAAATTAAGCATGGTTTGTAACAAAAAGGTCATGTAAGGGCTAACAAGAGAGTGATAACAAGTGCTTTGAAGCATCAAATTTATCAAAGGCAAAGGTTTTTCTGGCATTGGAAAATCTAAGACCTTCAGACAAAGGAATTTTAGAAAATAAAGCAAGCCTCATTAGGCAGGGAAAGGGCTGCATCCGGTTGGTTTAACCACTTAAGCCCCGGAAGATTTTACCCCCTTCCTGACCAGGGGTTTTTTTGCGATTTTTTACTGCGTGACTTTAACGGACAATTGCGCGGTCGTGCGACGCTGTACCTAAACGAATTTCACGTCCTTTTTTTCCCACAAACAGAGCTTTCTTTTGGTGGTATTTGATCACCTGTGCGATTTTTTGATCATGCGCTATAAACAAAAAAAGAGCGTAATTTTTGCAAAAATAACAATATTTTTCACTTTTTTTTTATATGAAATTCCCCCCCAAAAAAATGTAAAAATCAAAATTTTTTAACATTTTCGGCCAAATTGTTTTACGCTACATATGTTTGGTAAAAAAAAAAAAATCGCAAAAAGCGTATTTTGATTGCTTTGCGCAAAAGTTATTGCGTTTACTAACAAAGGGAAAGATTTTTGTCATTTTTGGTGTTTTTTTTTTTTAATGAGTAATGGCGGCGATCTGCAATTTTTTTTACGGTACTGCGACCTTGCGGTGGACAGATCGGACCCTAGACTGACATTTTTGACACTTTTGGGGGTACCAGTGACATTACTGCAGTAATCAGTGCTATATATATGCACTGTTACTGCAAAAATGACACTGGCAGGGAAGGGGTTAACTGTATTGGAGAGGGAGGGGTTAAGTGTGTCCTAGGGGCGTGTTTCTAACTGTGCAGGGACAGGTCTCCTAGTGTAAAATAGTAGAACCGTCTGATCTTCATTTTTACCCAGGGGAGAATGACAGGCGGCTTGTTTACATAAGCCGCTCTGTCTTTCTCCCGCTGTACCGGCGATCGTAGTGTGACCGGCGGACATCTGCCAGTCACACTCCCGCACTCCTCCGTGAACGAGCCTCAGCGGGCGCGCGCTCACCCGCTATTGGCTCTAAAAGGAGTGACAGGCGAGTGACGTTAATTAACGTCACTCTGCCTGGCCGGGGCTGACCGCCGCAGTAAATTTACTTGCGGCGGTCGGCAAGTAGTTAAAGCATAGCTACCCCCCCCCCCGAAAACCTGTAATATATAGCAGCTTTATAGCCATTATAATGGTGGCTGCAATGGTTTCCATTTTCCCCTTTATTTTCATCCGTGCTTCTGCCAGTAACACACTTCCTGGCCCTGGGTGAGAGTGCTCACTTATTGCACTGTATCTATGGCGCAGCAGTGTTATCACCTTAAAGAGGTTGTAAACTCGTTAAAAAAAAAAATTTTTTCTTTTACAACCTGCAAGAGAAAGACATAATGAGCTAGTATGCATCGCATACTAGCTCATTATGAAATACTTACCTTAGAACGAGCCCCCGCCGTGCCGCTCTCTTACCTGTATGACGAGCGACTAGACATATGCCGGTTTTCGGTAATTCGATATATCGCGGTATTGCATAGCCACGGTATTGTTATTGTGGCATTTTTAAAATACCGAGTTTCTCTGTCAAGTCTGCCTGACTTGTGAATTGATACATTTCAGTGAGCTGGATGACTCATTCACTCACTCAGCTAACACCTTTCAGCATTAAGTCTCCTAACTATAAACAAAAATGATTACATTTGTATCTTTTCCTTCCCTCTGCCAGGGAGAAAGGAAGTTTAACCTCTTAAAGACTGGATCTTTTTATGACACTTGTTGCTTGCAAGTTAAAATCAGTTTTTTTTTTTTGCTAGAAAAGTACTTAGAACCCCCAAACATTTTATATATTTTTTTAGCAGAGACCCTACAGAATAAAATGGCGATTGTTGTAATATTTTATGTCACACTGTATTTGCGCAGCAGTCTTTCAAACGCAATGATTAGACTTTAATGAATAAAAAAAAAAAAAAAAACGTAACAGTAAAGTTATCCCAATTTTTTTTTTTTTTGTTACACAGAGAATCGTGAGAGAATCGTGATCTTTATTCCAAGCTAAAAAATCGTGATTCTCATTTTGGCCAGAATCGTGCAGCTCTAATAAATATATATATATATATATATATATATATATATATATATATATATATATATATATATATATATATACACACACACACACACGCATAGCAGCCCACATTACATTATTATATAGCCATCAAGCAGTGTCTACAAAAAATGCAGAAAGCTTGCCATAGCAGGAACTGCAGGTTAGTCGCATGGTGCAAAAGCAGGATGGATTTCAAGGCCACTGAATTTTAAAAAAAATGCTGCATGCACCTTTTTTCTGCGGAAAATGAGGGCATAGCAGCCCGTTCAAATCAATGGGCTGCTATGCCTGTGCAAATGTGGGCCGCCAACCCGCATACATGTGAACCACCAACCCGCATACATGTGAACCAGGCCTAAAGCAATAGTAAAGTCATTTATAAACAACACCTCCTTCAGGTTTAACCACTTCTTGACCACAAGGATTTGCCCTCTTAATGACCAGGCCATCGGATCGGAGCCCGAGCGCCAGGACCAGTTATCACCAGTTAGGCCAGACACTGCTTGATGACCTATTTTAGGCCTGGTTCACAGAGTCTGTACTGACTGACTATATAATAATGTGCATAAGTGAACCAAAGCCCCTAAATTCAGCAATGAAATTGAAGTGAGGTGGAAATTTAATAATTTAAATTTAATAACAGAATACCGTGATAATACCGTATACCGTGGCAAAACCTTAATCAATTAATCGCAGCATGAAAATCTGATACCGTCACAAGCCTACGAGCGACATGTTCAGTCGCCCGTCTTCCGGGATCGCGGCATCCGGCCATCGGATTGGCCGGAGCCGCGGTGACGTCACTCCTGCGCACGCGCGCAGGAGCCGACGGTCACGGCACGGGGCTCTGAAGGAACGGCACGATCAGCCGTTCCTTCAGAGCGCATGCGCCAGTGACGTCACTGGCTGCATTAAAGGTAAATATCTCCTAAACGGTACATGTTTAGGAGATATTTACAGTACCTATAGATAAGCCTTATCATAGGCTTACCTATAGGTACAACTTCCTGAGGAGGGTTTACTTCCTCTTTAAGGCTGCTCTTCTGATTTGGACTGCAAACACCGCCTCCTCTTCATTACATTGTAAGAAGGGGTTGTATAGGAAGATGGATTGAAAAGCTGACAAAATTGTCTAAGATATTAGTTCAGAACACAGGATGTTACAAGGACATTCAATATCCATCAGGATCAGAATTCTGCACTTGCAGAAATAGTATTTAACCTGAAAAAATAGAAAACAAATGCATCCACCACCACATCTAAGCCTACTAAGCTGCAATATATAATATTTTTTGTTTTTAGGTTTAGGTGTTCTTTAAGATTCAAGACAGTACTTACTGACATCTCATTAAGGCTGGGTTCACACTAAATGTGGGCGTGCCTCCGGTACGTCCTTGTTCTCTGTTTCAGGTGTGAATCAGGTCCAAATTTTTGCCTGAATTGGGACCTGAAACAGACAGGACCCTTTTCCAGTGTGGACTGCGGTCGCCCTGGAGGTGTGTGAACTGGTGTGAACCGTCTCCATTCAGATTCGGTCACACTCTTTCATGCAAATTGGATGCAGGGAAACCCGCATCCAATTTGCATAAGTGTGAACCCAGCTTAATAGTTTTGTGTGAAAGATCTGCCCATTCAAGGTCACCCATTATGAAGATGATTTAGAGCAGGGGACAGCAACCCCTTGATGGCAATCTACCCGTCAATGACTGGCAGGTCATGAGATCCTTGCCGTCTCCTGCAACCTGTACAGAAGTGGGGGTAACATTTATAGGAACAGATCCCCTTCATTTCCGTCCTGCAGCAGCTGAAGGCTGGTTCCTCCTTTCCCTCCTGCAGCAGCTGAAAGCTGGTTTCTCCTTTCCCTCTCACCAGCATGCCGCCCCTGCTGCCCTTCCTGTCCAGGTTCCCCTTCCTTCTGCTGACCTGGCCCCGTGTGAGCCCCTGGTCTACCCCCCCCCCCCTTACAGCGCTGCTGGCTTTCCCTCCTCTCCCGCTGGCTGCTGGTGGGATAGTTTCAGGATCTAGAGTGGGGAAAGAAGCTGGTAAATAGGTCATTTACTGGACCCTTTCTTTTCTGAATAAACACAGTGAGTGATTGGTACCGATCACTGTGTTCATTCATAACTGAAGCATAGTAAATGGTTTACCATGCTTCAGTTTGTGAATGAACAGAACACTGTGCAGAGCTCTTCCTGTGCATTCATTTTGTGTAGTTGAGGCTGCAGAGATGGAGACAGAGGACTGTGTTTCAAAAGTGAGACATCAGGGGTCTTTTTGTACTCCTAATATTCATCAAAGCCCCCCAACAGGGCTGCTAAAAACGATGTTAAAAGATTATAAAAATAAAAAACTACTGACACCGTCCACTGCCCTACTGACAAAAACCTCTTCCCTACTGAGATGTCCACTGCTCTACTGACTTACACTGTCCACTTCTCTACTGGCAACGTCTACACACAGTCTACTGACATTGTCCACTTTTAAGGCCGGCTAAGTTGATATTTTTACAGTGACATTGGCTTTATTATATTTTCTAGGCTGTCCTTACTATTAAGTCAGGCCTTCCTAGTTGTCTTTTATTTGTATTTGTTTTTAATTAAAAGAAAGGGCGCTGAACCCTGATTATGTTTGATGTCTTTAATGTTGTTCAGGTAGATTTCCAACTCCCAAAGGTTGCCTACCCCTGATCTACAGTCAAAATGTGTCTATTAATCTTTTATGGATTATTAAACGCAAAGTAATTTTTAGTGGTTTACAACCTTTTTGTTCGAGTGGCACAAAATGAGAGGATGAATTACAAAAATAATAATGAGGAGGATACTGGTCTTATTCAGCAAAATATTTGTGTCCGAAAATGGTCTGCTTTTCATAAGATACCAATTCACATATATCTCACCTATAACTTTTGTGCAGCTCAACTACTTTGTCCTCTAGTTCCTTTGTTTGATTTGGTGCAAACCGGAATTCACTGACATAGTCGCTGCCGTATTCATCAGGGTCATAGTCACCCAGTTCTGATTGTACAGTGTAGGATCCCAGGAGAGCCAGTGTAACAAAGGAACAAGGGAGACGCCCTGATATAATGTCATCTCGTAGCTGCAGGCAGAGGTAATACCTATAGGGAAATAAATACACGTTAAATTGCAAAGTTGAATACACACTAACATTAATGTATGGGACTTTAAAGTTTGTTTAAATATGCTTTGCACCCCATTGTAGCTGATCAGAAGTTAGCATTTTCATATTGTGAGTCATTGGTTTTAAGTTACTGCTCATTATTGTCTTAAAAGCATGTTATTTTACGGTTTAAAATTTTTCAAAGAAAGTGAATATATAAAAAATTTAGAATATGCAATTTTGCCTTTTTTTTAAAAAAAATATTTACATTAAAAAACTCCAGTTAAAGCAACAAATATGTTTTTAAAATGATTAACACTTGCAATTTACATATGGTAATTGCATGGTCTTAACATCATTAGAGCCCATTCAGACTAGCGCGACACGACTTTGGGGGGCAACCTGTGAAGTCGCGTGCACCGATGTGCACCGCGACCTCGGCGCGACTTGCAGAGACTTCACATAATGGAAGTCTATGCAAGTCGCCTCCAGGTCGCCCCAAAGTAGTACAGGACCCTTTTTCTAAGGTCGGAGTGACTTATGTCGCTCCTATTAGAACGGTTCCTGTGCTAATCAATGGACCGCGACCGAGCGCAACTTGTCAGGCTGACAAGTCGCCTGACAAGTCGCGCTAATGTGAATGGGCTCTTAGACCAACAAAAATGCTCTACTGTTTCTCACAGTTTCAAACACAACAGAAAGTAAGCTATTCTAGCAAAATAGATTGTAGTTTATTAAAAATAACGCAGCTATGTTATGTGGCCATTTAAGATAAAATCCATGAATGCCATATACACTATAAAAATGTCAACTGCTTCATTTTATTTTAAATCAAAATAAACTGGGCAAATGGTTAAAGTGATATTAAAGTCTAGTTTTTTTTTTTTTTTTTTTTTAAATAGCAAACATGTCATACTCACGTGCTCTGCACAGTGTTTTTGCACACAGCAACCCCATTCGTCCTCTTCTCGGGTCCCCCGCTGTTGCTTCTGGCCCCTCCCTCCTGCCAAGTGCTCCCAGAGAATTCAGCTTGCTGTGGGGGCACCCGAGCCTTCTATCCCCTCATAGCCTCACTGGCTGTGATTGACAGCAGAAGGAGCCAATAGCTCCTGCTGCTGCCTTAGCCAATTTAGAGTGAGAGTCCCTGGAAAGCCGAGGGTCTCGTGCACATCGCTGGATCGCGATAGGGCTTAGGTAAATATTAGGGGGGCTGAGGGCGCTGTTGCACAGGGAAGGTTTTTACATTCATACATAGAATATATGAAGGTAAAAAACCTTGAGCCTTTAGAACCACTTTATTGCTGAACTCTAGCATAGGCAAATATTGTTTAAATACAAGAGACGTGTGCTTACTCAAATCTTGGTGAGTATTTTGTTTCCAGGTCTGTGCAGTAAATCAGCGGGAAATATTTCTGTTGTGCAGGAGTGTCCTGTAATAAAAACCAGGCAATGCCTCCCTCTCATTCTACTCGTTCAATCTGTGCTTGCAGAAAACTACAGAAGGGGGCAGATACCAGACCAGACAGTCTGTAGTGGGTGGACTTGCTGAGCACTTCCCACATCTTCTGTTTTCTGCACAGGCAATGTACAGCACAGTGATTATTATGATACCTTTACAAGGTAATATCTACACTTATAAAGGCATTTTGTGCACACAAAGTAGATCCTTTGGGGGTTTAGAGGAATATATTTGAAGAAAAAACACAGGAACAGGATTAGACGCTGGACCGGTTATTAACAACTCTAAGCCACCTTAGCAATAGAAACTGTTGTAGGATTAGTTGCTATGGGTTGCAAGGCATCTTCTGTATACACTATAGTAAGTATTTTATCTATACTAAAAAGCAGTTTTTCTAATCCCAACTGTTACAACAACTTTTCATAAATCACAAAAAAAAAAAAATACATTTAGTGTTTAATATGACCTTTATACACTAGTAAATATTAATTCAGGTCATGTCTTCTGCGTACATAAAATAGAAATTCATGCCTCTTAAACTATAATATAATAATAATTAGGTCAGCCAAGATACATTTTTTGCAAAGTAGTACATATAAATCATTGCTTAAAAAGTAATTTGTCGTCATTGTCTGGATTTGCAGAATTAATCCATTAAGCAAAGCCAAAGATAATTAATGCATTACAAACAGCAAAAGCTAAATTAAAAAGGAAAAGCAGGAAAGGCTAATATAATGATGATGACAGTATTAGTACTGGTACCCTTAGGATTTCTAAAAAAAATATACTCAAACCGTTTGGTAACCGATCATAAAGCATTTAAGCATGGCCAGCTTTTAACATTTTTTATTTTCTGAAAAGTGCCATTTAATGGATAAATACAATTTGTGCGCTGTATTTTCCATCATTCCATCAATTTCTACATTATAGTATCAGTTTACAATCTGGCAGTTCCAGAGAGCAAAACTAGCTAGACTTTAACAATAAACGATGAAAGCTGGCACTAGAAATTAGCCTGGGCCTCCTCTAAACTCAACTCCAACCAAACATTAAAAATTACACTTTTTCTTTTACTTTAATCAGCTGCGGGCTGTGTCATTGCCTACCCCACAGCACATGTAAAATAAAGGGGCAGGACGCGGGTGGTGTCAGTTTCCTCATATGAACACATGCCTATACAATGGTACTAATGTCACCAGCATCCCTTTGTTTACATGTGCTGTGGGGTGAAGAATGACCTGGACCACAACTAATTGGAGGGGGAAAAAAAAAAGCACAATTTTAATGTTCAGACGGAAATGAGTTTGGAGGATGCTCAAGGCCATCTCTAGTTGGGACCACTTTACAGTCCTTTTCCAAGCTTATAATAAAAACAACAAAGCTGACTTTATTGGCCAGTCATTTGGCCTTTTTGGAGTCGGGAAAGACATTGCAAGACATAGAGCTAGGATGAACATGAAAGAGCATTTTAATGCTGAACCCCAAGGAAAGGAAAAATGTCCCCTTGCAATGGGGTTGCCCCCGCTCTGCAAGAGGTAAATGCCCGTTTAGGTCTAAGGGGTCAAAACTGAAGTTTTACTTACCCGACCTGCTGCTTCAGCAGGCTGCAATACCAGTCTTCACAGCCACTTTTCCCTTATGTTTCAGTAGGCGCAGATTCTCTGATATCATCAAGTCCAACACAGAGCCCATATTCCTGCACTGCACATGAGAACTATAAGGGGCAGTCCACTGCCAGAGCATATGGGACTGAAGAAGAGTGTCAGCTGCCAGGGGAGCAGAAGATGGACAAGTAAAACTGCTATTTTCAGCCCCCTAGTACTAAACAAACATTAAAACCTTGCAGTGCTGGGGCAACCGACTGCAAGGGAGCATTTTTTCATATCCTTTCCCCCGGAGATCATTTTTAAGCAATTTTCTTGAAAACATACACCCCTGTATAATGTCTCTTTTAAAAACATCATCAAAATATTAACCTTGTTAAATACATACTACATTTGCAGGCTTTAAATACCTGGTTATATCTTCAGAAAGCTGGGAGGGGTCAGGTGGATAGAACTTAACATTAAAGGAAAACTGCCAAGATCCAGCTGCAAAACAAACAAAAATACATTAAATTATGGAAACTGTGTACTTTTGATTAAACTATAAAAGCCTGACATTGACTATCTGACAAGTCCTGTGCCCATTTTACTGTCAGTTATAGAAGAAACAAAAGACATGGATGCCTGTAGACACAAGATTTCAGCAAGTATTAGATCATTTGAGACCCAGCATGTTGCAAAACTACTTTCATCACGGCTGCAGCAGGAATACGCTGGAAGATGCAAGGTCATTATGTTGTACAGAGAAGCAGTAAAATCCAGATCTGAGTAAAAATAAAAGTGATGGGTGAGAATGCTGCTGGCAAGGATGCAGAGTGTGTAAGATATTCAGGCAGATTTCAGTTACAGATCAAAAAAAAAAAAAAAAGGACATAGTGCTGCAGTAGAATTATAACTGTGTCAATGCAGAAAGATAGGACAGAACAGCACTGCACTATGGGGTCACTCTTCAAAAAGCATATATTATGAGAGATGCAATGACCCAGATTTACTAAAGGAATAGCTCAGATTCACTTTTAAAGTGAATTTTTACATACCGGTGAATGTGGAGAAATAGTGAAAATTCTCTTTGAAAAGAATACTCTGAAAGGGAAAGACACACACCTACGGATATTTGTGCCTACATGATTTAATGATTAACGTAAGCACATCTTTACCTCATTCACTAAACTGTGGCTTCTTTCCCATTGGCGGCAGTGCTTACCACCATTGAAAAGCGATCTGGTGGTAAAGCAACAGTTGACAGGTGTTCAAGAGGCAATCTTGCTGCCCCCTAAACAACTGCTTTTTTCCCAATATCAAAAGGGGATTTTGTAGTAGATAAAAGTGCACCATAACCACACAGGTGTATACACAGCAGTTAACGCAAATATGCGGCCACTCGGCGCTAAAGACCAGGCGCCGAGAAGTCGCATATTTGCGTACTGCATGTGCCTAGGGAAAAAAAAATACTTCAAGAATTAGGTAAAGCGGTGCTTGGTTTTTATCATCCAATCATGTGCAAAAATCCTACTTTTTTTTGCACACCATTGGGTATTTTTTGAAAAATAAATTTTCACTTTTTTTTTCCCCACCTCAGTAACAGAGAAGTGAAAATTTACTTTGAATGTGATTATGCTCTACTCCTTTAGTAAATCAACCCCAAAATTGAATACACACAATAAATAAACCCTAATGCATCCGATTATTGAGAGCATTTATATTAGTGGACTATCTACTACAACTGACTGCTGAGAGTGTGCATATTAGTGGTCTAGATATAAGGATAGGAGTGAGGAGTGAAGAGTGCCTTCGTATTTTCCCTATAGACCTCAGCAATTTTTAGTAACCCTTCTCCACTATAAATTTACTTTTATATTCATCAATCCCAACTTTTTTGCTGACATACAACTAAATACGGCTTTAACTAAACTGGTAGCGCTAAAAACAAAGATGCATAAAACAGGAGTCTACAGCAACCAGTCAAAACTAATTTCTTACCTAATCTGACTACTATAGGTAGCTGAATTCAACGGACCTACAGGTAACAACACTTCATCATACATACACCTCAAATAAGACAGTCAGGAGCAGATCTAAATCCCACACAGGGGCACAAGAGATACCAACACAACAGATGTAAGGCAAGATAAGCTTTGAATGTCATAATACCATTTAACAAACAAGTGGACAGACCTATGTATCAGTCTCTCTGGCCACGTCTCCTTCAGTAAAGTGTTGGGACAGCGTTTACAAGCTCTAAGCAGGGGAAATATAGTTTATCAGGCAATGTTAAACGTCCACAGCTGTGGAGGGTTCCGCTAACCCTTTGACCCAGACTATCGTGCTTTTCAGGGCAAACCCTATGGAAATATTTATCTTCGTAGAAGGGGAGAGCACTATTTACCGACTGCTTCCAGTACGATAGACTAGGGTTCTTTTTTTTTTTCCAATGAAGTGCAATTGCTTTTCTCACATAGAACAGCAGGAGAACAATGAGGGTCCTATCCACCACTCTGGGAGCTAAATCTTCCACTAGGCCTAATAAACACAATCTCGTAGAAGGGGTGACGGAGATATTGGTCACTAATTGGATCATCTCCAGGACCTGCAACCAATACACACTGATCGCAGGGCAGGACCAAAATATATGTATAAAGTCTCCCTGAGGGTGGCTGCAACGCCTGCATGCTGGAGAATGGGTAGGCCCCATTTTATGTAGACGATGGGGTGTAATAGGCCCTATGTACCAATTTGAACTGTATAAGACGGTCTCTCAAAGAGACCAAAATTTGGGACAGGAAATATATCATCCCAGTCCTTGGGATCCAGTTTGGGAGCATCAGTGGACCAGCGTTGGCGCAACACTACCAACTCTGGCTGGGATATCCTGAGGGGGTGTGCATACAGGGTAGAAGTAGGCTTTTCTAGACTCTCCTCCCCTAAGATCCTTTCCAAGTCTAAACACACCAGCTGAGTCTCCCCAGGGGGGAATTGGCTCATGAAAGCATGGGACAACTAAGTATTGAAAAGATATGAGGGGGGGGGGCATTGCAAGTATAAACAAAGTAATCAAAGGAGCGGATGAATAAATCTGATGTGACATCTTGTACTTATTTAATATAAAATTTTGTCCAAACTATGGGTTCAGAGAGTCTAAAAACATGAAGGAAACGTAGGGTTCTACCATAATGGGGCTTTCAGAGAGACTGTGGTGCATAGGTAGCGCTCGCAAATTAGACCAGCTCTCCAGGCCCTAAGGGTAGTCATCATAGAGGGTGTTAGGTCATAAGGAGATTTAGGCCCTCGGAATGGCAAGCCACTGATCCCACCACCACAGCCTCCATGACAGTAGAAGTGTTGAACAAATTCAGACTTAGCCACCAGGCTAACCACCACCAGGACACCAAGCCACCAGGCTAACCACCACCAGGACACCAAGCCACCAGGACAGCAACCAGTTGGGTTTCGCTAAGTAATACTTGTGGCAGTCCAGAAATGTGAACCCACCTTATGAGGTGGGATGCATCAGTGTGGACAACTTAAACCGAGGAGGATGAGGTCCCCACAGAAAAGAGGAGGAGAATAGATTATTCAGCTGCGAGAAGAAGGATTTAGGGATCCACTGTGGGGAATTACGATTCAAGTAGTAAAATTTGGGGAAAATTTTCATTGTTATGAGATTAAAATGTCCCAGGAGGGACAGAGGGAGGTTATCCCATGCTTTCAGTTTAGCTCTAACCTGCTTAACTACCGGAGATAAATTCTGTGTAGGGTCTGTGACAGACATCTCTAGAGATCTGTAAACCAAGATATGTAAAAGTAGCCATCCACTGCAATTGCAGGTCAGACAGCACACTGTCTCTAGCCCCAGAGTCAATAGCAGGGGAGATATATGAATAGCTTCAGCTACTGGTTCTATGGTGATCGCAAACTGGAGAGAGAGGACAGCCCTGCTGGGAACCACGGTGTAACCAAAATGTAGGAGATAAAAGACCTCCCAGTCTCATGACAGCTGTCAGGGAGCAGTATATCACCTTTAGCCATTGAAAGAAAACTAAGGGGAACCCCATTCTCCGAAGGGTCTCCCCCCCAGGAAAGGTCAATCCACAGTATCAAATACCTTCTCTATATCAAGGGAAGCGATGACTCCAGAGCCCTGGTTGTCATGCTTGGCCTGAATATTCGTAAATAGCCTGCGCAAGTTAATATCTGTTGATTTGTGTGCTATAAACCCTGTTTGATGTGAATCAATTATGGATGGTAGATCGTGAGCAAGTCTAGTCGCAAGGAGTTTAGTTAAAATCTTTGGATTGTTATTAAGGATTGCTATAGGTCTATATGAGGCACACTGTTTGGGATCCTTAGAGGATTTATAAATGAGAACAACATGTGACATAGAAGGGGGGAGGGCGCCTTCCACTAGGCAATGTGAATAAAGGGAGGCAAGTAAGGGAGGCAACAGAGCACTGTGGGCTTTATAAAACTCTGTGGGAAGACTATCAGGGCCCGGGTAACTGCCCAACTGGGGGGGGGGGGATTGAAATACTGATGAAACCCCCTCCGAGGTGATTGGTTGCACCAAGTGCAACTGTTCCTTGTCCGAGAGGCAACCCAGAGCCACTGGGTCCAACAGCGAGGCGAAAGAGGTAGGGTCTAAGTCAGGTGGCAACATGGAGCCATAGAGGCATTGGTAGAAATTTTGAAACTCACTAAGGATATCCATAGGAGAAGTATTGGCCTCCCCTACGGGAGAGGTAACCTCAGAGATCACTGTGAGGGGGGTATCATGTCGTGACAACATGGCCGATAATTTACCGTGTTTGTCCCCTTGTTAAAACATTTGTTGTTTGATGTCCTCTCAGTAGTCTGCAATAAATCAAAACGAACGGCAGAAGGGTCTGCGGCATATCAATCAGACATATTCTGGACTTCTGCTTGTAGGGTAGGTGTACCAGACTGGTTATTCAGCTTGACTGCCTTGATGAGCAAGATATATTGGCCTCTAGTGAATGCCTTAAAGGAGTCCCAGACTAATTCTGGGGAGGAGGACCCCACATGTATGTCCCAATATTCTTTCAGGGCAGGTGGGAATTGATCAGATATGTCGGGGTGGGAGATCCAGTGAGCGAAAAAAACCACATGGATCCACCACGCATTGAATGGGATCTCAGAGTCAGAGCTAAAGGACTATGGTCCAATAGCCCATGTGGTAAGTAGTCCACTGACACAATGTCAGCTAGCATAGTGGGGTTAGCAAACGCTAGATCAATCCTAGAGGAGATCTTCCATGAGGTGGAGAAGCATGAATATGACCTGGTAGCGGGATGTTTCCATTCGCCAAACCTTTGTTAGGATCGCTGATGGGGCCCATCTGGACAATTAACCAGCAGATGATTTTGCAGGTTGGGTCTATTAAAGTCCAGTGAGAGACAATGATTAAAGTAGAAGTAAATTGGCAGGACAGTATGGGGCAATCCACTCCAGAATCAAGTACAGTAAAGCTGGTTGAAATGGTGGAGGAACCAACAAAAACATAGCACTTCTGCCATAACTGTAACACTAAAATTACATATTTCTCTTGTGGATCTCTGTGAACTGCTTCAATTACACAAGCTAAGAATTTGTTCACCAGTATGGATACACCCCTAGCGTAAGTGGAATATGAAGCATGAAACGCCTTTTGAAACAATGGTCTTTTGAGGGTCATCAATTTACTTCCCATCAAGTGCGTCTCCTGTAGGAGGTTGTAAGTTTTAACGTATTGAAAGAGGAGTGCTCTCCTCAAATTGGAGTTGAGACCCCTCACGTTCCAGGAGAAAGTCTATTTTTGGTATCCACTGCCTTTTCCTGCAACACTTTTACTTGCAGTTGTAGGGCATGAAGCTCCTGGGAGTCTGATCTGGTGGAATCTTCCAGCTGAGATATACGCTCCTCAGCTTTTGAGACACTGGACCAAAATTTGTCGATATCATGGCAGATCAGACGAATGTCACTCGCAAGGTGATCAGTCTTGGTAGTGAGGGTGTCCTTATAATTTGTATTAGCCTCCAGGATGTCAGCTGAGATAGGGCCTGTCTTATCCCCGAGCTCTGGGATAATCTGTGTGCTTACTGACATGGCTGGGAGCCTCCGCCCCCTCATTTCAAGATGGCTGCCACTGGAGAAGGGCGAGGGACACTCGCAGCGCGAGATGAGCAGAGCCTGCCGGGGGACTGCGGGATCACCCGTGATGAACTTAAAGTCTTCTTGGAGCCCAGGGTGAGGATTGGTGCCTCTGAAGGAGAGATGGGTCCCAGGATAGCTGTATGATTACAGGCCGGATCAGAGCTCAGACGCCATGCATCCTCCCAGGCTCACATCCCAGCCATGCCCCCACAGGTAACATCACTTTAAATATTGCCTCCTCTCCCTGGCTGACATTTAAAAAATCTGGGATCTTTAACTAGTGCTATAATCTTTGCCTGGAATTAAAAAGGTGTGACCCTCAGCAAATATTTCACTCAAATTGGGGTGCTGTGTCATTTGGGTTTGACATGCCTGATACACGGCACTAGTAAAAGCTGAAGATAATTAGTAGTGTAATAAAAGAGCAATGGCACTGTAGAGTTCTGAAATGATAATTGCACAGTGCCTACTGACAAGCACAGCTGGGCATCTATCACCTTATGATTCAAAATGTAACCAGTGTTACAATGTACTTGTTCTGAATAATAGCCTCTTTTAACACTCCAGTTTTTAAAACCTGTGAAGTACAAATAACATTTAAATTACCCATTTTTAAGTTGAGATGCAGAACGAAAAAAGGCACTTAATCATTAGAGATGTATAGAACTGTTCGCCGGCGAACAGTTCCCGGCGAACTTAGCATGTTCGCGTTCGCCGCTGCCGGCGAACATATGCGATGTTCGGTCCGCCCCCCATAAGACATCATTGAGGCCAACTTTGACCCTGAACTTTACAGTCAGCAGACACATTTCCAGCCAATCAGCGTACCTCCCTCCCACACCCTCCCACCTCCTATAAATAAGCAAGGGCAGCATCCATCTTAGATCATTCTGAAGCAGTGTGTGTAGTGAGAGTAGGGAGAGCTGCTGCTGCTGCTGCTGCTGTTAAGCTAGGGACAGTTAGTCAGTGTTCCTGGTCTTGCAGTGTTCTTGGTCCACTACTGCTGTAATATCAGCACCCCAAAAAGCCCTTCTAAGGGCTGGTATTTGTGTTTTTTTTTTTTTTATATATATATATATATATATATATATATATATATATATATATATATATATATATACCTAGCGTCCCCAAAAGCCCTTTTAAGGGCTGGTAATTGAGTTGTTTCTTCATATATATATATATATCTATATCTATCTAGTGTCCCCAAAAGCCCTTTTAAGGGCTGGTAATTGAGGATTTTTTTATTTATATATATACATATATATATATATATATATATATAGTGTCCCCAAAAGCCCTTTCAAGGGCTGGTAAGGTAATAGATTTTTTTCTTTATATATATATATATATATATATATATATATATATATATATATATATATATATATATAATCTATTGTACACTGCAGTTGCCTGCCCGCTGTGTGTGAGAGGCCACAGACCTACCACAGACTGTACTGTGTGCACACCACACTCATTTCGGGTGGCACAGGCACAGTACCTGGCATTTTAAAAAATATTTTTTTTTCCTCTGTCATAATTGCAGTGAGTGCTGTGTCAGGTCCACAGAGTGCACTGTACCCACTGCAGTGCACTGCCCACCACTGATATATATACGTTGGCACAGCATCTTGTTGCAATAAATTGAAAAAAAAAATATTTTTTATTATTGCAGTTGCCTGGGCTGCCAGTGACTGTCAGGTCCACAGAGTGTACTGTGCCCACTGCAGTGCCACTGTCTGCCCACCCACCACTGATATATAAGGTGGCACAGCAGCTTGCAAAGTAAAAAAAATATATATATTTTTTTAAATTGCAGTTGCCTGGGTGCCAGTGACTGCTGTCAGGTCCACAGAGAGTGTACTGTGCCACTGCCCACCCACCACTGATATATAAGGTGGCACAGCAGCTTGCAAAGTAAAAAAAATATATATATTTTTTTAAATTGCAGTTGCCTGGGTGCCAGTGACTGCTGTCAGGTCCACAGAGAGTGTACTGTGCCACTGCCCACCCACCACTGATATATAAGGTGGCACAGCAGCTTGCAAAGTAAAAAATATATATATATTTTTTTAAATTGCAGTTGCCTGGGTGCCAGTGACTGCTGTCAGGTCCACAGAGAGTGTACTGTGCCACTGCACACCCACCACTGATATATAAGGTGGCACAGCAGCTTGCAAAGTAAAAAAATATATATATATTTTTTAAATTGCAGTTGTCTGGGTGCCAGTGACTGCTGTCAGGTCCACAGAGAGTGTACTGTGCCACTGCCCACCCACCACTGATATATAAGGTGGCACAGCAGCTTGCAAAGTAAAAAAAAATATATATATTTTTTAAATTGCAGTTGCCTGGGTGCCAGTGACTGCTGTCAGGTCCACAGAGAGTGTACTGTGCCACTGCCCACCCACCACTGATATATAAGGTGGCACAGCAGCTTGCACTCATAGTACAACAGTAACAACACATTAAAAAAAAAATGACAGGCAGAGGCAGGCCACCCCGCAAGGGCCGTCGTGGTCATGGTGCTGTGATTTCCTTAGGCCCTAGAATAATGCCCAGTGTTCAGAGGCCACCACAGACCCTGAACTCAAAAAATTCTGAGGCCATAGTTGACTGGCTTACACAGGACACCCAATCGTCTACAGCTTCCGCTCGGAACCTTAATGCACCATCTTCCTCCAGCTCAGCTTCGGGCACCTCTCAATTTACCACTCGCCAGCCCGCCGGCACCACCACCAACACTAGCACCACAGCCGCTTCACTTGATCCGTCAGAGGAGTTATTTTCACATCAGTTTGAAGAAATAAGTGATGCGCAACTATTAGTGCCAGAGGATGTAGATAACGGGGATATGTCTCAGTCAGGCAGCATTATACACATGGACGTACATTGTGATGATGATGATGTTGTACCTGCTGCTGCTGCCTTTGCTGAGTTGTCAAGTGAAGCGGCTGATGATGACGATGTGTCTGTGGATGTCACCTGGGTGCCTGCTCGAAGAGCAGAAGAAGAGGGGGAAAGTTCAGATGGGGAGACAGAGAGGAGGAGGAGACGAGTTGGAAGCAGGGGGAGGTGGTCATCGCAAGGAGCTAATGGCACAGTCAGACAGCATGTAGATTCGGCACCCGGGGTCAGCCAGACAGCACGCCAATCAACGCAAGCTGTTGCCACCACCAGAATGCCGTCCTTGCAAAGCTCAGCAGTGTGGCATTTTTTTTGTGTGTCTGCCTCTGATATCAGCGATGCCATTTGTAACCTGTGCCAAAAGAAACTGAGTCGTGGGAAGTCCAACACCCACCTAGGTACAACTGCTTTGCGAAGGCACATGATCTCACATCACAAACGCCTATGGGATCAACACATGAGTAAAAGCAGCACACAAACTGAAAGCCACCATCCTCCTCCTGGTCCAGCATCTTCAGCCACGTCAACCACTGCTGTCCTCCATGCCCCCTATCAACAACCGGCCCCTCCGCCTCTCACCTTCAGCAGTTCCTGCTCGTCACCTGCCCACAGTCCGGTGTCTGTGAAGGAAATGTTTGAGCGCAAAAAGCCAATCTCGCAGAGTCACCCCCTTGCCCGGCGTCTGACAGCTGGCTTGTCGGAACTCTTAGCCCGCCAGCTTTTACCATACAAGCTGGTGGAGTCTGAGGCCTTCAAAAAATTTGTCGCTATTGGGACACCGCAGTGGAAGGTACCCGGCCGAAATTATTTTTCACAAAAGGCAATCCCCAACCTGTACTCTATTGTGGAAAAGGAAATCATGTCACGTCTGGCACACAGTGTTGGGGCAAGGGTCCATCTGACCACTGATAGCTGGTCTGCAAAGCACGGTCAGGGCAGGTATATAACGTACACTGCGCATTGGGTAAACCTGCTGGCGGCTGCCAAGCATGGAATGCGTGGCTCTGCTGCAGAGGAGTTGGTGACACCGCCACGACTTGCAGGCAGGCCTGCTGCCACCTCCTCTACTCCTCCTACTCCATCCTCTTTGCTAACCTCCTCGGCTGAGTCCTCTTCTGCTGTTGCGTCTTGCTCCACACCAACTGCACCCCCCCAGCTCCCCAGGGGCTATTCCACATGCCGGATACGACAGTGTCACGCTGTCTTGGGGTTGACTTGCCTGAAAGCAGAGAGTCACACCGGACCAGCACTACTGTCCGCCCTGAATGCACAGGTGGATCAGTGGCTGACCCCGCACCAACTGGAGATCGGCAAAGTGGTGTGTGACAACGGGAGCAATTTGTTGGCGGCATTGAATTTGGGCAAGTTGACACATGTGCCGTGCATGGCACATGTGTTGAATCTGATTGTGCAACGTTTTGTGCAGAAGTACCCAGGCTTACAGGACGTCCTCAAGCAGGCCAGGAAGGTGTGTGGCCATTTCAGGCGTTCCTACACGGCCATGGCGCACTTTGCAGATATTCAGCGGCGAAACAACATGCCAGTGAGGCGCTTGATTTGCGACAGCCCGACACGTTGGAATTCAACACTGCTAATGTTCGACCGCCTGCTCCAACAAGAAAAAGCGGTCAACGAGTATTTGTATGACCGGGGTGCTAGGACAGCCTCTGCGGAGCTGGGTATTTTTTTGCCACGCTACTGGACGCTCATGCGCAATGCCTGTAGGCTCATGCGTCCTTTTGAGGAGGTGACAAACCTAGTGAGTCGCACTGAAGGCACCATCAGCGACATCATCCCATATGTTTTTTTCCTGGAGCGTGCCCTGCGAAGAGTGCTGGATCAGGCCGTAGATGAGCGTGAAGAGGAAGAGGAAGAGTTGTGGTCACCATCACCACCACCAGAAACAGCCTTACCATCGATTGCTGGACCTGCGGCAACACTGGAAGAGGAGTGTGAGGAAGAGGAGTCAGAGGAGGAATGTGGCTTTGAGGAGGAGGAACACCAACCACAGCAGGCATCCCAGGGTGCTCGTTGTCACCTATCTGGTACCCGTGGTGTTGTACGTGGCTGGGGGGAAGAACACACCTTCAATGACATCAGTGAGGACGAGGAATTGGACATGAGTAGCTCGGCATCCAACCTTGTGCAAATGGGGGCTTTCATGCTGTCATGCCTGTTGAGAGACCCTCGTATATAAAGGCTGAAGGAGAACGACCTGTACTGGGTGGCCACGCTACTAGACCCCCGGTATAAGCAGAAAGTCTGTGACATGTTACCCAATTACCGGCAGTCGCAAAGGATGCAGCAGCTACAAAATAAGTTAAAAACTATGCTCTACACAGCGTATAAGGGTGATGTCACAGCACAACGGGAATCCAACAGGGGAAGAGGTGAAAGTAATCCTCCTCCTACCACCACAACCACGCCGGCAAGGACAGGACGCTTTACAGACGTCTTGTTGATGGAGGACATGCGGAGCTTTTTTAGTCCTATGCATCGCCACAGCCCTTCGGGGTCCACCCTCAGAGAACGACTCGACCGACAGGTAGCAGACTACCTTGCCTTAACTGCAGATATCGACACTCTGAGGAGCGATGAACCCCTTGACTACTGGGTGTGCAGGCTTGACCTGTGGCCTGAGCTATCCCAGTTTGCCATTGAACTTCTGGCCTGCCCCGCTTCAAGTGTGCTGTCAGAAAGGACCTTCAGCGCAGCAGGAGGTATTGTCACTGAGAAGAGAAGTCGCCTAGGTCAAAAAAGTCTTGATTACCTCACGTTTATTAAGATGAATGAGGCATGGATCCCGAAGGGAATGACAGTGGGGGATGCATTTGACTAAAAAAGGCCTGGTGATGACTGAGATGCCTTGGCCTAAAAATGGTCCACACGCTGCTGTATATAATCATTCTCTGCATGCCGGATGACTTACGTGACGTCTCCGCCACCAACTACGGTTCAAGCAGCAATGTTTTAGTGCACTTTCTGCCTTAAAACCTCAATTTTTCAGGCCGCTGCTACAGCAGCGGCTGCAACAATACCTACTTTTTCATGCATGTGTACATGCCTAATTTTTCTGGCCTCTGGTGCTACACTGTGGCTGCAAAAAAACAAAAAACAAAAAAAAAGGCACATACATGTGTCAATTCCCCTTCGTGATCGTTACCTTGTCGTGGTGAAGGGGCTTGCGTATCACAATGAAGCGATCACCTCTAGGATTGTGTTGGCACACCCCAGATGATAAGGTCGTTGCTTCATTGTGTACAGACCAAAAGCGATCCGCAGGATAATTTTTCATAAAAAAAAACATTCATTTTCTTTCATTCTTTCTGCGGAGCTGGGTATTTTTTGGCCGCGTTACTGAATGCTCATGAACAATGGCTGTAGGCTCATGCGTCCTTTTGCGGAGATGACAACCCTGGTGGTCAGTCGAACCCAAGGCAACATCATCGACCTCATCCCATATGCGTTTTTTCTGGAGCGTGCCCTGCGAAGAGTACTGGATCAGGCTGTAGATGAGCATGAAGAGGAAGAGTTGTGGTCCTCATCACCACCAGAAGCAGCCTTGTCGTTGTCAATTGCTGGACCTGTGGCAACGCAGAGAGAGGAGTCTGAAGAAGAGAAGTCAGAGGAGGAAGGTGGCTTTGAGGAGGTGGAATACCAGCCACAGCAGGCGTCCCAGGGGGCTTGTTCTCACCTTTCGGGGACCCTTGGTGTTGTATGTGGCTGGGTGGAGGAAGAGACCTTCAATGATGTCAGTGAGGACAAGGAACGGGACATGGCTAGCTTGGTATCCAACCTTGTGCAAATTGGGAGTTTGCGGTTGTGCAAATGGACTGACTGACTGTTAAACGGGGAGTTTGGTCTGTCAGAGTTTGGTCTGTCACTGTGAAGCGGGCGACGGGCGTAACCCTTACACTACTTGACCGATAAAACATCATACCTGATCGTATTCACACACTGGATGTTTTAGTGCTGGTTTACACTGCCGCTACCACTAAAGTAGCGTCGCTTCCAGTGCGACTTTGGCGCGACTTAGCGCGACTTTGGCGCGACCTCATCGCGAGGTGACTTTTTATTTGGCCAATCACAATATCATGTTTTGTGACCGTCACCTAATTTCCTTTTCCTGTTTTTTGTTTTACATATTTCCCCATGTGTGCAGTGTTGTCTGTGTCATAGCTCAACTGATAGGCATGTTTGCCTTGGCATATCATATTTCAGCTTGCCAGAAAGAAAAAAAGACAGCTGGAAAGACACTGCATTAGTTTTCTACTAAAAATCATAAGAAAAATGCTGTTTTTTTTGGGTTGTGGACATACTACAGAGCTGAAACTTGACAGGTACACTTTTTAGACCCCCCAGACACTAAATACAAAAAATGACATGCCTGCCTAAAAAAATGCCCGCTAAATGCCTGCAAGAGAAAAAGCCAGCCGCAGAGAAGCCATATTCCTGAAAATATAAGAAAAATGCTGTTTTTTAGGGGTTCTGGACATGCTACAGAGCTGAAAATTGACAGGTACACTTTTTAGACCCCCCAGACACTAAATACAAAAAATGACATGCCTGCCTAAAAAAATGCCCGCTAAATGCCTGCAAGAGAAAAAGCCAGCCGCAGAGAAGCCATATTCCTGAAAATATAAGAAAAATGCTGTTTTTTAGGGGTTCTGGACATGCTACAGAGCTGAAACTTCACAGGTACACTTTTTAGACCCCCCCAGATGCTAAATCCAAAGAAATTTTTTATTTTTATTTTTTTTTAATTTTTCCAATAATTGGCTCTCTATCAAAAAATTATAATTTTTAAGAACTTTTTTTTGCGTGATCCCTCTCCGGCATGCCACAGTCCAGGTGTTAGTCCCCTTGAAACAACTTTTCCATCACTATTGTGGCCAGAAAGAGTCCCTGTGTGTTTTAAAATTCGCCTGCCTATTGAAGTCTATGGCGGTTCGCCCGGTTCGCGAACATTTGCCGATGTTCGCGTTCGCCGTTCGCGAACCGCGAATTTTAGGTTCGCGACATCACTATTAATCATGGGAACACCACTAAACCTCCAGTTAGACATGGTAGAAGTATAACTTAAAGTGTCACTAAACCCACATCATGAAAAACTATCAATAAATGGTCTATTACATGCTGTTAATACTCACTCCGTTACTATGAAATTTGTTTTCTGTATTCTGCAAAAAAATAGTGTTGGGAGCTCTGCGCACGCTCAGTTTTCAGTGGGTTTCTATGCTGAGCATTTCCTCCCTATCACATCTGAGCAGCCCATGTGTCTATAGAGACACACATAATAAAATAATTACAGTGCCATCATGCATATATAGAAATAGAAGGGACAATGTAAAGTAAACAGTGTTTGTTTAGCATCACTTTGCGGCAACACATTTTTTTTTTATAAATTTGGATATACTGGTGGTGGCTTAGAACCCCTTTAGGGTTGCTGTTTATGTCCCCCCTTAAAGAGATTCATTCTCTCCAATTGTTGCCACTAGAGCAAGAATAGAAAGAAAATCTGCCAAAAGCAACACTTGCTTAGTCGACAACCGTCTAAGGGGGATTTCCCTAGCATTAGAAATATGTCCTCTCACTTTTGGTTGAGTCTACTGAACAGAAAGCAAAGATACATTTCTATAATGAGAAGCAAATGGAAAAAAACTGCGATTTTAATTCTTCCTTCCTCTATCAAAATTGGGGAAAAAAAAATCGGATTTTTGTAAGATCTTACCGTAAAATCCTTTTCTCTTAGCTCATTGACAGACGTAGTCTTCTTGATTCACAAGAACTGGGTTATGTTGTCTCCGCAGGAGCAGGACTAGGCAGAAAGAAAAAACGTTCTGGCTCCACCTTAGGGGCAGTCCCTGAGGGTATATCCTCCCTCTCTCTGCTACAAGGCATCAGTTCTGTCACAAAGCAGCAACAGAGAATTTAACCCAACCCAACTCAATGATAGAGGGGCGGGTACTACGTCTGTCAATGAGCTAAGAGAAAAGGCTTTTACGGTAAGATCTTACAAAAATCCGATTTTCTCTGTCGCTCATTGACAGACGTAGTCTTCTTGATTCACAAGAACTGGGACATCCAGAAGCAGTGCCACAAATGAGGGGTGGGATTGACCGAAATCAAAATCCAATCTAGAAGGCCCAACCGGTGCCAAACTAGAAGTTTTAAAGGCTCATTATAAACAAAGAATGAGACTCAAATGAAAATTTCCAACGGAAAAAAACCCTCAAGGCAGACCACTGGTCTCCTCAAATGGCGGCCTGCAAAACCTTGCGGCCAAACGAGGCATCAGACGATGCCATTACATCAACTTTATAATGTTTTGTAAAGGTATGCACCGACGACCAGGTAGCCGCCTTGCACACCTGGACCACTGACGCCTGATGGCGAAAGGCCCATGACGCACGTGCCCGAGTGGAGTGCGCCTTAACAGGGAACGGGGGGCTCCCGACCCTTAATAGAATAAGCCTGTACCACCATCTGTCTGATCCATTTGGAAATAGTCGCGGCAGATGCAGGCAACCCATTTTTGGGTCCATCCGGGATCACAAAAAGTGAATCCGTCTTGCGAAACGAGTCTGTCGTTTTCAAGTATACCCTGATCGCCCGGACCACATCCAAGGAGTGCAAAGCAAACTCCCGAGGATGACTGGGCTTAGGACACAGGGAAGGTAATACAATTTCTTCATTCAGATGAAATTCTGAAACCACTTTTGGTAGGAAGGATGGATTCGGACGAAGAACCACCTTATCTCTATGAACCACCAGATATGGGGAACGACAAGATAATGCGGCCAGTTCTGACACCCTGCGTGCAGAAGTGATAGCCACCAAGAAGGCCACCTTCTGGGACAACGTAGGTAGAGGAATCTCCCTAATATCTTCAAAGGGAGGTTTCTGAAGAACCGACAATACTAAATTAAGATCCCAGGGTGGTAACGGCGCGCGCACTGGCGGAGCCAGATGTCGCACCCCCTGGATGAAATTCCGCACCAAGGAATGAGTAGCCAAAGGCTTCTGAAAGAAGATGGCTAATGCTGAGACCTGACCCTTGATAGTGCTCAAGGCCAGTTTCTGCTCAACCCCTTGTTGCAGAAAAGCTAATATTCGACTAACCGAATAAGACCGTGGACGGAACCCCAGAGGTTCACACCATGCAATGTAGGACTTCCATGTACGATGATAAATCTTTCTGGAAGTCGCTTTCCTTGCTTTAACTAGAGTAGGAATAACTGAAGCTGACAATCCCTTGTCCTTCAGCACCTGGGTCTCAATAGCCAGGCCATTAAAGCCAGCGATCGTAAAGCAGGATGGAAGATCGGTCCCTGAGACAGTAGGTCCTCCCTGAGAGGAAGTCTCCACGGGACGTCCGCCACCAGTCTGACCACGTCGGCGTACCAAGCTCGGCGAGGCCAGTCCGGAGCTACCAGGATTACTGGAATTCCTTCCTCCTCTATCCTGCGAAGAAGTCTTGGCAGTAACCCGAGAGGAGGGAAGGCATACATTAGCTGGTATTGCCCCCACGGGGCGATCAGTGCGTCTGCGGTCTCTGCTAGAGGATCGCGGGATTAATTCAGGACACCTCTGCCAGAAAAAACAAAAAAACTTTTTTTTTTTTTTTTAAATAAAATAAAAAAATACCTCTTTGTTTTTTTTTTTTATGTGTCTCCCCCTAGGGCAATAGTGCCCCTCAGAGTACCTGCTTCTCGATCCCCACAGAGAGAGAGAGGGACCCCCAAGGCTCACCACCCGATGCAGAGAGGTTTCCAACCAACTGCAGTCAGCGTCTGTCTTTTACAGACTGGAAAGAGCTGTGTTCGTTTTCCCGGGTAGAAGGCTCCGCCCCCTGTGTACGCCTTCCGGCGTTCCCAGCTCTCCACGAGGTAGCTGGGCTCATCAAACATGGCCGCCCCCATACGGGAGACAATAGACTCCAAAAACATGGCGGCCGGCGTGACCTGAGGACATTCATGCACCCGGTCTACGGCAAAATGGCGGCGGACTGCCGAAATCGTTTTTCCCAGCACATCCACCTGCATCTCTGCTAAGTGGCGGTTTATCGATCTGCAGGAGGTACACTACAATTAAGGTAGGATTATACCTCCTATGTCTGCTGTAATACTACAGTCTGCTGGGTAGAGTGTTAGCTCTCAAACCAAGTCCACTTCCCACCAAACACATACTGTATTTACAAGGGGGACTTTTAGTGTCAGATATATACTGACCATGTATGGAGGGGCCCATAATTCATACTGCCTCATAACGAGGAAAAAAGGGAACGTTTACTCACCATACCGAACCGACAGGCACCCTCTCTTCACAATACCCTCTCCACCGGGGTGGGGGGTTGTGGACCATTCCGGACGCCTCGACTCTCTGGTTCCTGGAGTCCAAGCGAGACTTTTAACTCGCAAGGTCAGTCCCTCCAATGGGACTCCGTCGCGGCCGACCCAGCGCGGAGCTCTGGTCTGCACGCGCTCGTAGGCAGAAACCGGGGTGACCACTGGATCTCAACATCCAGCCCGTCGCCCGGCCCCGCATACTTACTTGAATGTGTCGCGGCCGACCAAGCGCAATGCAATGGTCTGTGCGCGCTCGTAGTCCGGCTGGGGTGACCACTAGTGTCGCCCAGTCCGGCGTATTTGCTTGAAGATCTCACAGGAAAAAAACACTGGAGAAAACTACCTAAAAAATATTTTTTCTAAAGAAAAAAATCTTGCCAGGACCAAAAAGATCCCAGCAAGGAACTTAGGTCCTTACTCCTGACTAGACAGAAAAAAACTGATGCCTTGTAGCAGAGAGAGGGAGGATATACCCTCAGGGACTGCCCCTAAGGTGGAGCCAGAACGTTTTTTCTTTCTGCCTAGTCCTGCTCCTGCGGAGACAACATAACCCAGTTCTTGTGAATCAAGAAGACTACGTCTGTCAATGAGCGACAGAGAAAATCAGTTTTGCCTTTTTATATTTAAGCCATTTGACAATAGGTAGCATTGCCTAAGAGATACCTACTCTTGGGGACAACATTGATTCCCGTCTACCATGGCTTCTGAAGAAAAGACCACCAGGCCTGCCACAGAGGGTGAACAGCCTCCCCTCCTACTAATGTTCTCTTCCATGGCAGGGCTTTATAGTCAACTTTTCATTTGATTTGCCAAGCTGAACATGTGTTAACTTCTGCCCATGGCATCTCACTGGCCACTGCAACTGTCCACCAGATACAATCTGATGAAAGATACGATCACTGCATTGCACAGTTATGGAAGTGACAATTAGAAAAAGCAAACCATCCACTCTGTACAGCCTGAGGTTTATATTTTGGCAAAGAAGAGGATTTTATTGCTGTATAGTCTTCACATATGCTATACAGGCACATTGGCAGCCTACTCATAGCAAGCACATTTGGTAAACTTTCTATAGTATGACATATTAGATTACAGCATAGCACACCTAATAAGATTATTATTAAGCGCAAGGTACCGCCAATAACATATGTTCTAGTATGGCAAATCTGGTAATATTTTCTCACGTGGCACACCTAAAACCCTCCTGTAGTGTGGCACAACTGTTAAAATATCCTACCACTAGCACATTTGTTAACAGGTTTTCTTGTGCAGCACAGCACACTTGATAACACTCATTTAGTCTGACACATTGGGTAACATCTCTTTTGCAACAAGGCACATCTGCCATCATTCTTGTAGTGTAGCAAATCTGGTAACGTACTGTGACATTAACCCATGGCACATCTTTTTAGTGGGGCACATTCTATATCAGACCCTCTTGCAGTGGCAACACATATCTGGTAACACCACTTTCATAATGTGGCACATTTTGTAACAAGCTCTCTTTGTAGTGTGGCATATGTGCTTCTTGTAGATTAACACTAATTCTGCATATTAAAGTAGACTTATTTTATCTGATCACTTTCTGCCTATTTCAGTACAAAATAGTTGGTTTAGCAAGAGACTTTGTTAGTGGGAGGGAACCAAGGTGTCCGAGGGTACAACATCCTGAGCTTTAAATCTATCCTTGGACAAGGATGATCACTTCTGGTCAAGAAAACTATTATTGCTGTATTGCAGTGTTTTTGTACACTGCAGATTGTCAGGTGTGTGCTGTCGCCCTTAAAACAAACCCAATTTCTTTTATTTCTGCCTTGCACTCAATACTAATCAGCCAGTGTTATCTAAGGTAAGCCTTGTAGCATGCATTAGGTAATACTCCCAATCACAAAGTAATCAAAAACCACAGATATAACCAAAACTGAACAACAAATGTCATTGAGTCTTCATGAAAAAAAATGGAAAAATAATATATAAAACTTACTTCTTGTTTGCTTCTTGATTTCTTTAGCAGGGTCCAACCAGTTCTAAAAAAAACAGGACAAACAAACAATTAGTCAAAATTATTGTAACTGTAAATGGTAAGGAGATAATATGTCACAAAACACATACAGCATAAATATTACAGAACAAACACCACAATCTTATATTCTGATCATTTAATTCTAAGGTGACCTCTGATATCCTCAGAATCCAAGATGATTAGCCAAACAGTGCCATTAGGATCCATTCACAGCAGTCGTGGCCTTACAACGCAGTGGCTGGTGTGTGTTGTGGTGCCAGAAGCGTTGATGCGTCAATCCAAGTGCATCACAGTTTTTTTTTTACATACACATTGTGACATTTCATAACGTTCTACCGGCTGGCCTGCATTGACTGCACTGAGTAACTGGACGCAGTACTTTTTTTTCAGTGTACACCGCCCCCACACAACCACAACAAAGTGGTGTGAACCAAAGACACCAGAGAGAAGGCAGTTTGCCTTGTCTTGCAGTGGAGGTACAGTGGGACTGCACTGTTATTGCTCCCCAACACAGTCCCACCACACCTGTTGTGAATCTACCCTTAAAATCAGTTATTAACTGTGGCAACATTTCTTAGTAGAGTAAAACAAAGTGATGACGACAGGCCAGACTGTCCACTTTTCCCCCCAATCAAACTTTGGCGTATTTTATGCTATTGAAATGCTCATTAAGCAACATTAATCTCTTTTGCTGCTAACACAGGCATAACCTGCCCTCCTGAAACTTTTCAAGCAGAAAGTCACAGTGCAGTTTTATCTGGTATCTGCTCACCTGAGTCCATTTAAATATAGTCGGAATTCTTAAGCCCTGATCAAGGGGGGGGGGGGGGAGTGTGTTTGGCCCCTGAAATGTGCTAGCTCAATTATGCTATTATTCACTCTGTTCCTTAAATTACTTTGGACTCTTGGCTGTTTGACTGGCACTTTCACTGGATTGTATGGGTGTGGATTCTCAACTCTGGGTCCTCTTCCTTGAGGGTGGTCCCCGTTTTGTGGAGTGCTGCCAAACAGGAGCAAGTGTGCCCTGAATCGGACTTAGAAGTTCCAGTTCCCTATTTGTTCTTCTGTTTGCTTTAATACAAAGGGATGACAACAACCAGTCCGACTGACATTAATGGATTACCACAAAGTTAGCCTGACTTTTTTTTTTTTCTACAGCAAACTGAATGGAACTACATTTGGTATAAATGAGGGCTTAGCTTTTACCCTGTTAATATACAAAATTAACTGAAGATGAATCTTTGAACAGGAAGGCTAGAACTGGATTCTAGGAAAAATCCTCCAGCAAAATATAGTAATTCTCTATGATGAGATTCCCTTTAAATATATATTTGCATAACAAAAGATTTAGCTCAACAGGATGCCATCTAAATTCATTTTGCTTGTTTTCCACAGAATCATTGTAGCAGAAGGCAGTAAATGTCTCGGTAACAGGATAACCACACCGAAAGTGAAAACCTCTAAAGAATGTTTTGTCCTTCTAGAATGAGTTTGTCAAAAGAAAATTCCAATTTATTGGTTCATACATATGTAAATGCAATTAGTAACAAGGTGTTCTCGCTATGCGAATGAATACCGAATATCAGCTTGAACGTTTGAGTACCTTGCAGAGACGGAGCAACAAAGGCCAGCTTATAATTATTTCACAATTATGTATGCACCTGCTAGCTGCTACAGCTCGCCTTAGGCACTGCTCTTTTCTCATGGCTTATGGAATATGAAAGGTACATGTCCAGAGTACAGATTGAGAGCACTTCCTCAAATGGGCAGAAGCTAACAATTCAAAACTAATTAAATTGGATATTGTATTCTCAGAATTCTGAAATTAGATCAGCATTTAATGCAGCCAGTGACATGTAAAGCCAGACTGCCCCAACCAATCTTAGTCTCAAACATTAAGTTATCCCATCTTTATCTGATAGGACAATACTTTTAAGGCTTGAAAAAGTATGACTGATATTTGGCACTCCTGTGTCTGGCATAGAGATGGGCAAATAGTGCAGTGACTACATATGCAGCAGGAGCAATAGGATAAATAATAATTCAACTGAGTTATCCATTTTGCCATTTGATTGGATACAAATCACAGTAAAAAGGTAATGTACTGCCTGTTAGCATGCCAATTTGCAAAGTGAGGTCTAAAACAACCTTTGGTCAATCTAACCAATAACAGGCCAATGCATAAGCCAAGACTACCCAAAATTAATATTTCCATTATACTTACTTGCATTCTAAATCATATGCTGATCATTCCTGAACTGGGCTCAAGTGATGAGATATGTGCACTAGGGTTTCTTAATTCTCATCAAGTGTTACAGTTGTTATAACGCTAAATTATGTTTTTTTGCTCCACTTATTTTTCCTTCTTGGAAAAAAAAAAAAACATAATGGAAGACTCCAGCTGCCAGAGTAACATCTTCATGAATTGTGAAAGGAGACAGAGACTACATTTTACTTGTACAGTTATCCATAGTTATTAGGAACTAAGGAGTAATATAGCCCATCAGTACCCATCAACACAGATATAATATCAACGTTGCACATCTATGTGTTCGATTTATTTGCTACCAAAAGACCCATATGTTGTTTCACAAGGTTTTTAGATTTAGAAACTTGCATTGTACAGCATGTTGGCAGAAAACATTTCATCCTTCACATAGGCAGATATTGCAGAACGCCCCAGTGATGTGCGTCTGCTCAACTGTGGAGCTCCTCAGGTGATCTTTTCTAACCATCATGAAAATTCCCTTACTCGTGTTCCTCACTACAGCAAAAATTGCCCACACTCATTGCACAGTAGATGGGCATTACTGATAAACTGCTAAACTCCCCATTTCTGCTGAGACTGATAGCACAGTATAAAATGAACAAGAGGGTTGACAGTTTAAATTACCACCAAACCTTGCAGGGTTGTCTCTCGGCTGGGTAATGAAGTCCAGCTGACAAGAGAAAAGTTCATATCATACTTCCAGCAGGGTAAGCCTTTCCCCAATGTAAACAGCTGACTAGCTGCAAATGTCAGAGCAATGAGATTGGTGCACTCATTTTTAGGACAACTCTAGATACTATTACATGTAAAATAACTGTTTTCGTAGCTGTAATGTCATAAGTTAAATAGAGGAAAGATGCAGAAATCTGGAGGAGTCGGCACTCAGAATAGCAAATGTATATGAAACATGGAAAAATGTCACAATTTAAAAAGAGAATAGCCGTGCACACAGACATAGCATTCATTCACAATGATCTGTAAATGAATGAACTACAACTACCATCTTTCCCCGCAGCAGATGGCTTAAAGTTCTCAATGAACCGTGAGGGAGCTGGTGAGCACTCTTGTGGTTCACTGATCTTCCTCCTCTCCAGTAACAGTCTGCCTGTATGGGAGGTACGGGCAGACAGCTTTACTGAGATTCTGCAGGATCCTGGCATTGCACCCACAATTTGCTGATCACAGGTGCAATGCTCTTCAGGCTCCAGAAAACAAAACAAATCAAATTTTTTACCTGCAAAAATAGATGCATTTATTTTTATTTTTTAAGGTGAACTTAGCCTTTAAAGCAGAAATACAGGAAGAATATGACATAACAGCAGGGCCGTCTTTAACACAGGGCAAAAAGGGGCAGCCGCCCTGGGCCCAGTCATTGTTGTGGGGCCCAAAGCAGCTCCCCCTTGAGCCCTCACTGCCCAAATAGTTAAGTGGATTTGGGAGGGTCCAAGAAAATATTTGCTCAGGGTCCAATTAAATATTAAAGACGGCCCTGCATAACAGACTTATTGTGGGCAGGTCTGGTAAAAACAAATCCTGCACATGCAATAACTGTATGGCTGCTGGGAACGCTGTGATCCACTGTAAGAATTCCTTACAGTTATCCATGTCCTCTTACAGGAGGTAAGGAGCAACTTCCCTCTGTTGCCGGAAACCGAGATCGAGTCATGAGAAGAGGGACATAGAGATGGAGAAGAGGGACAGATCACATCACAATCTCCACCCGCCTGAATTAGAGCCCGCCTAGTATTTACTGACAAAATACAAGACTGTTCCTGAGCAGCAGAGGGATGGGAGCTCCCAACCTCTTTTAGGTTTCTGGCAGCAGAGGGAAAAAGTGACTTTTACCTCTCCAGAAAAGGACACGGCTTACTGTATATAGTGAATGCTACTACAGGGGATTGTGGCATCACCATCGGCCATTCAGTTTTTCATGTGTTGGATGCTTTTACTAGGCTGACCCACAGTAAGTCTGTTATGTCACATCATTCCTGGAGTTATGCTTTGCGTTCCCCCTTTTTTTTTAGTTCAGGTCAAAAATGAAAGCTAGAATCTTTGGCTGCTATGAATATCAACCCAGGTTTTCTAGGTTGGCGATTTTAGGCAAATGTCTTCCCTGCGAGTGCGGTTTTAGGTTAGGGAAGGACCCAAGAACTGTGTTCACCGCATTTGATGGTACAATGATTGTACATTTCTTTATCTAGTCATTTCTGAATATAAAAAGCCCTTAAGTATGCCCAACTTTAAATTTCACATGTGGTGAAAGAACACCTTCAAATTAGAGCCCTATCCATTTTTTTTAAGTTTTGAACAGAATAGGGATGATTTTATTGTTGTCTGTGACAGTTGAGATTTTAATTTCGTGTCCTAGGTGGCATCAGTATTTGGGATAAAATGTTGTGGTAAATTGCCCCCCAGCACTTCCTAACAAACAGAAAGAAACTACACATATGTGTATGAAATACAATGATCAAAATATGGAGCATCAAACATTTAGGAATGTAGAAACCACTTTCTGGTTAATAACAGTAATAACTCCAAATATCTACTCAGTTTAAATAAGCTACAGATCCCTTTTATTACTTAATGAAATCACAATATAATACACTATATTTAACATATTTATGTTATAAAATATGTGAACTTTCAACTATAATGGTGAATGGCCAGCAGAGAAATGACCCTAATGATATCAGTTACTCTAACGATATGAAAGAGTAATTGCAGCTGATAATTATGCTGAATAATATGCTCAAATAAAAAGTGTAATTAGAACGAAATTGATTAGCTCATTGTACGGAAAGTAAATTTATACTTAAAGGTACTTCATCCCTAATAGAATAGCAGAGACTTGGGGGTGTGGGGCATGAGTTGGGACTTTACAGGGTACCGTTGTAAAACCAATAAATATGGTAAATTGGAATATATTAAAATATATTTTATTAAATACACATAATTCCCCACAGAGGAGGGGGGAAGGAGAACAGTACAAAGACAGAAATGTAAATCATTTGTAAATCATTTACACATATATATCAACATCAAGACATATACACTTGTTTAAAAGTATCAAAACAGAATCACATCCTCATTAATGATACATTTCTGTCTTTGTACTGTTCTCCTTCCCCCCTCCTCTGTGGGGAATTATGTGTATTTAATAAAATATATTTTAATATATTCAATTTACCATATTTATTGGCTTTACAATGGTACCCTGTAAAGTCCCAACTCATGCCCCACACCCCCACGTCTCTGCTAAAAAGTGAAATTAGTGTATTAAGTATACCAGGAAATAGCATGAACACTCAATATAATGTTGTATAACATACCTCTTGAGACCCCAAGTACATTGGACATTTTTAACACAGCTCTTAGGGGTGTCTGGAATTTTTTTCTGCCTCTAAATACTTTTCCAGGTTAGCCTACGTGTCCATACACACATAGGAGTTTAGAGGAGTTTAGAGGCAGGCATAGGCGTGCGCACAGATTGTGCCAGGGCACACCCTAATCACCTCGTGCACATTGGCATTATCACTTTGTGGGCAGGGGAGGACATGCGAAAGAGCTCCTTCTTTCACTGTGCCGGCAGGGAGATCAACATGCTGGGCCATATATATGTAGACAAATACACATGCATGTGTGTTTGAGCTTTGGGGTGCACACCCTAATGCAATAGGCTGTGCACACCTATGGAGGCAGGGGCATTTAGAGGCAGAAAATAAAAATCCCACTGCCAGCTCGTCCAGGAGCAGTGGAGTTTTGGCCGAAAAAACTGTTGATGTGTGTGAACACACATTAATGCTGGCCATGTTTACAGCTTGAAAGATAATTCATTTCAATGGCCAGAATTCATTATTATTCTGGCCAATGAAATAAATTAATGCCCAAGCGCTTGATGGACGTCCACTCTTACATGTGTTTACAAGTATCAAGCATTTTTTGTTTTCTGCCGCAGCTGCCAGGAAGAAAGGCGTCTAGGAGAGGTGTCCAAAACAGCCAGTGTGCATGAGGCCTGAATCTGTAAAAAAGCTTACCTTTTGATTTTCCAAGTCTCTATACACTAAACCAAAGTAATCTTTTTCCAGCAGGTTTAGATGTTCACACACTTTTTCAAAGAGAACTTGACCTTTTGAACGTTTCTGCAAAGAAAAAGAAGATTTTGCTGAACATGCTTGTTTGCACCTGTACATAAAACAAACATTTTAAATATTTCTGCTTATGCTGCAATTCCCCAAATTAAAGAAAAACGTTTAAGAAAAATGTAAAAATACACAGCTTACACCACACCTTTGGGCAACTTCCTCTATAGGCATTAGTGACCTTCCTGAGCCTCACCACAGGTCCCTGGGAAAGCTCAGGATCAGGGCCGGCCTTTGGGGTGTGCGGGCTGTGCGGCCGCACGGGGCGCCATGAGCAACAGGGGCGCCGTGCGGCCATCACAGCTCGCAGACTGTTTACTCAGGAGTCCAAACGAGTAGTAGCAGCAGGCGCTGCCACGTCCCCCTGCCCTGTGACTGGGTGAAGAGCTAAGAGAGCATAGGATCGGGATCGGCTGCCTCGGCACCTGAAAAAAAAAATGGCTGCTGACAGCTCCCGAAAGGCACACTGCGCAGGCGCCGCTGCTCGGGTCCCGAACACGCTCGGGTATTCTCGGGTAGACGGCGCAGGCGCATGCGCAGTGGCGTCTAAGCGCCGGGACTCGGGAGGCGCCATTTTTTAATGTAAAGCCAGTAGCCACCTTCTGCAGAACAGGTAAGTCACATTGTCACTGGCTGCTGCTGCCGCCTGGCTGCCTGTGTCGTTATCTATTTTAAATTAAGCTAAATACTATTTTATTGAAGGGGAGGCTAATAAGGGACTTGTCTTAACATAAGGAAAAAAAAAAAAAAGAAGAATTAAAATACAAGAAAATACAATACTTAAAAATAATATTTTATTACATAATTGCATCGGTAATGGCACAGTTACATACATGTATGTAATGCATGTATGTAATGTATATGTATGTAATGTATGCCTTTCATGTAATGTATGCATCATGTAATGTAATGTATGTATGTATGTAATGTATGCATGTAATGTATGTAATGTATACATGCATGTAGTGTATGTAATGTTATGTAATGTATACATGTATGTAATGTTATGTATGTAATGTTATGTATGTAATGTTATGTATGTAATGTAATGTATGCATGTATGTAATGTAATATATGTATGTAATGTATTGTATACATGTATGTATGTAATGTATGTATGTAATGTGAGTGATGTATGTAATGTAATATATGTATGTAATGTATTGTATACATGTATGTATGTAATGTATGTATGTAATGTGAGTGATGTATGTAATGTAATGTATGTAACCGTTTGTACACTGTAATCATTATTTGCACTTTGGCGCTGCATTATTTATTCATTTTGGCCTGTTTTACATGCACCTCATAAAGTCCCTGCCTTTTTGAGGAGGATTAATTAGAGTGAATCACCATCCAACCTGAATATTGGATATACTCTGTAATAAAACGTATATATTTATAATCTTACCAGCCAATGCATACAAATGTCGCGGTGGCGTTAAATCTATACATGTGAGGTATCGCCACAAACTTTAAAGTGAGAGCAACAGTTCTAGCCCAAGACGTTCTCTGTAGCTCTAAACTGGTAACCTGTAAAAAATGCTAAAGCGCTGCCTAAGGAGATTTTTAAGTAACGAAGTTTGGCGCCATTCCACGAGTGTGCGCAATTTTGAAGCAATGACATGTTAGGTATCTATTTTCTCGGTGTAACATCATCTTTCACATTATACAAAAAAAATTGGGCTAACTTTAGTGTGTTTTTTTTTTCCTCTTTATGTTTAGGTGACCAGGGGGGCGAGGGGTGAAGATGGGCGGGGGGGGGGGGGGGGCGCCACAGGATTAGCTCGCACAGGGCGCCTGAACACCTAAGGCCGGCCCTGCTCAGGATCCCAAATCTTTATATCAGGGAGAGAGGAAATGTATTTTAGGATACCATCTGGACAAGAGGCTTTGAGCAGATCGACAACTTTTGTTCAAAAATTAATACTTTCACCCAGTCAAATTCTTCTGTTGTGGTGAGCAACTTCTCTTCCCATTTGGTTACAAAACACATGAATGTTGGGGTAAATTTAAGAAATCAGGATGTATAAACAATATAGATTGTTTGTTTGAGTGATATTAAGAGCCGGTTCACACTGAGGCGATCCGACTTAGAGGGGACTTCGAGGGGACATGCAGGGACTTCACATAATGGAAGTCTATACAAGTCGCTCCCAGGTCGCCCCAAAGTAGTACAGGACCCTTTTTTTAAGTCGGAGAGACTTGTGTCGCTCCTATTAGAACGGGTCCTGTACTACTCAATGGCAAGCGACTGAGCGTGACTTGTCAGGCGACTTGGTCGCCTGACAAGTCGCGCTAGTCTGAATGGGGTCTTAAGTCTCTTTTTTTTTTTAAATAATTAAATAACATTTTAAAATCACCTTGTTTTGAACAAAGCAGCCTGGAATCTCCTTTTCTCGGTTCCCTTGCCGGCACTTCTCGCCCCTCCCTTCTGTCAAGTGCCCCCACAGCAAGCAGCTTGCTATCAGAGCACCCGAGCGGAGCCGCAGCTCTTTCTGTCCATTCAGACACAGAGCTAAAGTTCAGCCCTGCTCCCCCCTCTGTCCCCTTTGGCTAACTGACTTTGATGGACAGCAGGGGGAGCCAATGGAGCAGCTGCTGTATCTCAGCTAATCAAGAGGGAGAGTCGGCCGAGGCACTCATGCATATCGCTGGATCGATATGGGGCTCAGGAAAGTATTAGGGGGGCAGCTGCACACAGAATATTTATCCTAATGCATTTTACGCATTAAGATAAATAAAAACCTTCTGCCTTTAGAACCACTTTAGGATAGTGGGACAACTTGGAAAATTCCAGACAGGCCTTATGGTTACCAAAGATAAGAACAGTAAAAAGTGGACTTTTAAAAAGGTATCCAATAGGTAATAGATATAAAAATAAACTTATTCACATAAAGTTAATGTAAATAAAAACTGAATTTGAAACATATTACCTATTGTTAGATATGAAGAAAAAATACACACATCATACATATCAGAGGGTACCAAGAGTGGTAAGGCATTTTTATGTGGGTGAAGGCCAATGGTATACCCCACAAGAGTGACTATGGTTGGACTGTTAGGATCGCTCTCCAATTAGGACTTTTACTGTAAAGCCAGTCTGATGAGGGAAGCAGCATGGAAATAGATATGTATCTGGTATGGCAAAACCCACACTCCCACAATCAAACCCCCCCCACCACCGTCTGGATTTTATTATGACGAGGGTGACGCCCACTGATGACGTATCCTATTATGAAACGCGTAGGAGCTAATCTCTGCGTCTGACATCACCAACCAGGAAGATGCGCCGATGTGTCCAGCGTCACCGGACGAACATGTCTTCTTGTTCTTGTTATGCTGTATACTTTTAATTAATTGGGGAGTGCATCTTCTTTTAATACATTTTGGTTAAAAGATATACTGCACCATTCATTTTTTCTTATTTTTATGATGCGATCACCCCTACACCATTGAGCCATATATCAGGAGAGAAGTGCATCCAATGCATCTCTGCTTTGGTCATTGGGATATAAATGGATTTTTGTAAAATCTTACCGTAAAATCCTTTTCTCTTAGCTCATTGACAGACGTAGTCCTCGGTGATACACCACCTTCGGGTTATGTTGCCTCCACAGGAGCAGGACTAGACAGGAAATTAAAAAGCTCTGGCCACACCCCAGGGGCAGTCCCAGAGGGTATATCCTCTCTCTCTCTCTGCCTCAGCAAATCAGTTATGTGAAAAAGCAGTCTTTAGAGATTTTACCCCAACTCAAAAAAACAGAGGGGCGGGGACTACGTCTGTCAATGAGCTAAGAGAAAAGGATTTTACGGTAAGATTTTACAAAAATCCATTTTTCTCTAGCGCTCATTGACAGACGTAGTCCTCGGTGATACACCACCTTCGGGACGTCCCAGAGCAGTGTCACAACTGAGGGGTGGGAAAATGGAAATCAAATCCCAATCTAGAAGGCCCAACCGGTGCCAACTAGAAGTTTACAATGCTCATCCTTAATGATGAGACTCAACAAAAAAAGAGAAAACAATTTTTTTTTTTTTTTCAAACAGAAAAAAACCCTCGAGGTAGACCAACGGTCTCCTCAAATTGCGGCCTGCAAAACCTTGCGGCCAAATGAGGCATCCGCCGATGCCGTCACATCAATTTTATAGAATTTTGTAAAGGTATGTACCGACGACCAGGTGGCCGCCTTACATACCTGGACCACTGACGCCTGATGGCGAAAGGCCCAGGAAGTACTGAGCGCTCGAGTGGAGTGCGCCCTAACAGGGAACGGAGGACTCTGACCCTTAATAGAATAAGCCTGTACCACCGTTTGTCTAATCCATTTGGCAATGGTCGCGGCAGATGCAGGCAAACCCTTTCTGGGGCCATCCGTGATCACAAAAAGTGAATCCGTCTTACGGAAAGATTCCGTAGCTTTCAGGTATACCCTGATTGCCCGAACCACATCTAAGGAATGCAACGCATGTTCCCGATGATGCTTGGGCTGAGGAAACAAGGAAGGTAGTACAATATCTTCATTCAGATGAAAATCTGAAACCACCTTGGGAAGAAAAGATGGCTTAGGATGAAGTACTACCTTATCCCTATGAATCACTAGGTAAGGGGACTGGCATGATAATGCAGCCAGTTCGGACACCCTGCGAGCAGAAGTAATAGCCACCAAGAAGGCCACCTTCTGGGATAAAGCAAGCAAGGGAATCTCCCTGATGTTTTCAAAGGGAGGTTTCTGTAGAACCGACAAAACCAAATTAAGATCCCAGGGCGGTAAGGGCGCGCGGACTGGAGGAGCCAGGTGCCGCACCCCCTGGATGAAATTCCGCACCAAGGATTTGGTAGCTAAAGGCTTCTGAAAGAAGATTGCTAATGCTGAAACTTGACCCTTGATGGTGCTCAAGGCTAGCTTCTGCTCAACCCCTTGTTGCAAAAAGGCCAATATTCGAGTCACCGAATAGGTACGTGGAGGAAATCCTAAAGATTCGCACCACACAATATAAGTCTTCCATGTGTGATAATAGACTTTGCTGGAAGTCGCTTTCCTTGCTTTAATAAGGGTAGGAATGACTGAAGTAGACAAACCTCTGTCCTTCAGTACTTGGGTCTCAATGGCCAGGCCATTAAACCCAGCGACTGTAAAGCATGATGGTAAATTGGTCCTTGAGACCACAGACACTCCCTGAGACGAAATTCCCACGGAACGTCTACGACTAACATGTCCAAGTCGGCCAGGCCGGCTTGAGGAGGCCAGCCTAGAATTTCTAGGACCACTGGCGCTGATAGAATCTGAACCAGGCGTCCCTAGAGGTATCTGGCCCCGACCATCCGAGAAAGTCTGGTCGTTTTCTGTTCCCACACATTTATCAGATACCTGATAGTTATCAGGAAAGGTGATCTTTTCTGGTTGAACCTCAGGGACCGAAGTCACCCGACTAGAGGCTACTTGGCCTATCTGGTCAACCAGATCCGATTCCTGTGAGGTATCGGGACTAATCTTAGGAAAAGGTAAAGGAAAAGATTTATTCAGGGAACGGTAACTACCGCTTCCTGTAGTACTTAAATGTTGGAAGGGAAGAATCGCACCGGTAGTAGTGGTTGATGCTCGATCTAATGTCCTGAGTACCGGTGAAAACGTCCCCCCACCCTGAAACCGGGTGGGGGCGCACCTTCAGGCTGTGTACTCCTTTGCTTCGGGTTTGGCTGGGTTGGTCCTCTGCTTGTCCGACCAGCCCTTCTTGAACCCTCCTGGAGGAGTCTTGCCTTTCCCGCTAGTACCAGCCGGGCGCCCTTTATGGGCGGTAAAGAAAGGTCCTCGCTTGTTGCGAGGTCCCTTAGCTTTAGCAGCCTGTGGCAAAAAAGTGCTCTTGCCCCCAGTGGCATCCTTAATGATTTCATCTAGGTTGGCCCCAAATAGACGATTCCCCTGAAAGGGGAGATTTGTCAAGGTCTTCTTGGAACCTAGGTCAGCTGACCAGCATTTTAACCACAGCACACGTCTGAGGATCACCGCTGTCTTAGATGCATGCCCTAATAAGGGAGTAGTGTCCAAGGCTGCGTCACAGATAAACTGTAGCCCTTGTATAATCTGTTCCATCAAATCAGATGTCTCCTGGGGAATATCTTTTCCCCTAAGATCTTGGCGTACCATTTTCGCCCATTCCGTAAGTGTCTGGGAAACTAGACCAATAACAATTACTGGTCTAAAAGCTGACCCTATCAGAGAGAAGATGGTGCGGGACTCTGCTTCGGAGCTATGGCCTGCACGCGCTCGTAGGCTGAACTGGGGTGACCACCGGATCTCAACATCCAGCCCGTCGCCCAGTTCAGCTTTCTTGCTTGAAGATCTCACAGGAACACTGGAGAAAAAAGCTGTCTAAAAAAATCCTTTAAGAAAAATTTCTTGCCAGGACCTAAGATCCCAGCAAGGTGTCTAGGTCCTTACTCCTAACTAGACAGAAAATAACTGATTTGCTGAGGCAGAGAGAGAGAGGATATACCCTCTGGGACTGCCCCTGGGGTGTGGCCAGAGCTTTTTAATTTCCTGTCTAGTCCTGCTCCTGTGGAGGCAACATAACCCGAAGGTGGTGTATCACCGAGGACTACGTCTGTCAATGAGCGCTAGAGAAAAATCAGTTTTATTGCGCTGTAGATCGCTGTGGAATCAGTGATCACTTTTTCTCCGGTAAGGGACTGTCTACTAAGTGTGGTGGCGGTGCATGTCCATCTGGATCACGTGTGTCAGTTTATTGTATGCACTGTGGGAGGTGGAAATTCCTGTCTCATCTTCACTTAGGCCCCATTCACACTTATGCGACGCAATTTTACCGCGATTTTGCCGCGATTTTGAAAGCAAAGGCAAGGCTATATGCCTCAAAACGCATTAAAATCTTGGCAAAGTAGTGCAGGAACTACTTTGGAACTACTTTGAAGTCGGTGCGACTTCAAAACGCACTGATATGAATGTGGCTCATTGAAAATGATGGAAAACGACTGTCATGCGATTTTGCGGTCCAAAATCGCGGGACAAGTCGCACTAGTGTGAATGGGGCCTAACTGGACATACTGTGGACTTTTTGTTATTGTTTAAAGCTCTGAATTTTATATTTTAATTTCTCTTATTTACTACCTGGCAATTGATGCTGGCTGCTTTTTCCTGTTTTTGGAAGCACGGTTTTTCCCTATTATATGTGCCTGTGCATCCTGGATTTTTTTTTTTTTTTTTTTTTTAATGACACCATAAAAATATTCTCAAGCCATGGAAGATTTCGGAGAGAAAGACTTCTGGTGGTAAAATGGGAACCATTTCACAGCAATATTTATTTACATTGCAACATCAAAAGCGGTCAGTTACAACTACATTTTAGGAATCCTAAAACTGGCACATACAAGCATAGTAAAAACCAACCACTGTGTTAAATGTTACAAGGAATTAAATACAGCTATGCCACATTACAGAATGCCACAGAATTAGAGACCAACAGTAAAACTATTTAAAACTGATTTTGTGGCTTCTAATCTCTCAACGATTCCAATAGTGAGAAGCCTTACCGGGAGTCCCATTTCAGCAGAAGAGCCCTAGCTATCACAAAGCCAAAAAAAAAAAAAAAAAAATATCACTAGTTTCATCAGCAAGCAAAATGTATGAATAAACACAGATCTAGCAATACAAGTTTGAAATCCTTGATATGATCTTTTACAGAGACATCTATAGTGGTAAAATCTCCCCACTGAGTTTACAAAATGTCAGCTGACTCATCCCGACACTGAAAATCCAAAACCAGAATATCATCTTTAAGTGGAGTTAGCCTATTTTGTATATATTATGATCTAGAAAAACTTCTAGGCATGAAAAAAAATCTGTCTGGTAATACACTGACATTGTGCCCCCCACACTCCATCCCTTTGCCGCTCCATTTGCCTCCACTGCTATAGACTCGTGGCTAGAAAGCACACTGTACACACACAGACATCACAAAAGACAATTAAAATGATTTACAAAAACTGGAGAGTGCAAAACCTAGTGCAGCTCTGCATAGAAACTAATCAGCTTCCAGTTCTTTTTCATTTGTTCTAGCTTAATTAAAAAAGCTGAGGTTAGAAGCCTATTGGCTACCATGCATGCGCCAGATTTTGCACTCTCCAGTTTTAATAAATCAATCCCAATGTGTTTATTTCTAAGACATGTTTCTTTTAATTTTTACGGAGTTATTTTATATTATTTTTTTTTAAATAAATGCCATTTTATTAGTTTGTTATACAGCAGATATATACAGTAAGACAAATTAAAGATTTAGAAAGGTTATCTGTGTCTAGGGAGTAACCTGAAAAATGTACCTTTTGACTTAATAGGTTCCTGAAAAACAGCAGTTCATTTCCTGGTATGTTGAGGTGCCTAGGCATTGTGGTGACTACAGAATCATAGCTGTATATCTGCAGTGTGTAATCTAAGGCACTGCTGCCTCGGACTGCTATTTTTAGGAGATTTTGAGTAAGATTTGGTAATGTCATCCCTGTGCTGCTCACTGCTCGCTTTGCAGGTGGCTTTGACATGGGAAAGCAAAGCCCTGCCACCACCAAAATAGCGACTTCCATAGAGAGACACAGATAAGGAGTGGTAAGCCAGTTATAGAGAAAGATCAGCTCTAGAGAGAACACAGGGAACATTCTTTGCCATCTGACATTTTTTTTCTATCGGGGCACAGCTTAACCACTTGCAGATATAAAAGACAAAAAACCAATGCACTACCACTGAAGTACATGTAGGGAGGAGGCATAGACAAATGAGCATGAAACAGATGGATATTAAGTGTAGAATAAGATAATAAGATAGTAAAAAATAAATAGGGAGAAAAAAGCTGCCAATTGTAAAAGTGTCACCACAATAACATAAGAAGAAAAGTCCAGGTGAATCAGCGCTATTTTCTCAACGAATAAATGAAAAAAATCAGATTAATTCAGAATCGCATAATATGTCCAGTATGTGTAACAAAAAATAGGGGGGTGAAGATGATCAGTAAAAAACAATACATGCAATCCCTAAATTAAATCAATCAGGTGTATCATGAATCGCATAATACACGGTAGAAATATATAAACAGAAGAATCCAAAGTGCACTGTGCAAAATAAGGTGCTGAGGAATGAAAAGATGTACAAATGTTCAAAAACAGTTCATGCGTATATCGGTGCAATATAATTAAGTGCTTCAAAATACAAAGGATGAATACAGGAAAATATTGCACTAAGTGATCACTGAAAAAATCATCCAATTAAAGTGTCCCATAAATAAAATCAGACAAGATAACTTATTGATGGGTGAATATATCATCCAATTAAAAAAAAGTGTCCATGTGCAAAGGTGCAATAAAACTCTGGCATTCCAATTGCAAAAAGTGACTCTTGTGAATCTTCAAATATTGCCAGCAGGTGTCGCTAAAGTGAGCTAATCCAGAAATAAGTGCAATGGCCGCTCACCTCCATGTACATTCAAAAGAGCGTTTTTTTTTTATCATCACCAGGCTTGGTTCAGGGTCTCTCTCTACGTCAGGGGTTTTATTAGTGGGGCCACTAGAAGATTCACCTCTCATATAAATAACCAGCCAGTAAAGGGATGCTGCCTCTCTCTATACAGATGACCACGGTGATACTCCCCAGGACTCTCGCTCATAGCAGGAATATAATGAAGAAGGACCTCAGTGTAGTAATTAATAATATTTATTAAATAAAACAAATAGTAAACTCACAGTAAGGGAAGATGTGTAGCCGCAATATGCGGTAAATCGCTCCGATACCTCCGGTCTTGGCCGTGAACTAAAAGGGACGTTACCCGCCTCCCCCCGACGCGTTGTGACTTTCTCAAGGGACATTTTTTGGTAGCAGTTCAAACAGTCCTTGACAACCAGGTACTTTTTTTTTACCTGTGAGTCACGCTAGGTACCTATTAATTTATTGACCAAAATGTCTAAACAGAGGTGCACTCGTGAAGAGGCTTACACAATGCTGAGCATGACAGATGAGAGTGATAAGGGAAGCCTCACTGTCCGAATCAGGCTCAGTATTTAAACCTGTAGACAGCAGCGGCACCCTGACAGATAGCTCTGATGATGGAGTAGTGGTCCCTGCTAAGGTCAGGCATACCCAAACCAGTTCTTCTGTTGCTGAGGTACAACAACCACAGGGTTCTCGTATGCAGCAGAGTCGGTACTAGAGCCGCTCAAACCTCCGGTGAACCGGCAAGCACCAGCGGCCTAGTACATCCTGGTCATAGTCAAACCAGCACTGCAGTAACACTTGGTGACGTGGCGAGTCCCATTAGTGCAGTTCAAGCTGGTGGGGTGGCTAGCACAAGTAGTGTCCCACAGCCACCAAGAATTCGAAGACAGGCCTGTAGAGCCCATAGTGTTCTTTCTGATGCGCTTGCAAATTCTGATAGGGAGCCCACCACTTCTGCAGCGCCCGTACTTCCTCCATTCACTGGCCAAGCCAGAATTCAGGTAGAAACAACCAATTTTATTGCCCTTGGTTTTCATGAGCTGTTTTTCATGGAAGATCTTTAAAGATCTATTGTGGACCAAAGCAATTTATATGCCAATCAAATAATCGCCGCAAATCCAAATTTGACCCTTGCCAGTGAATTTGCATGGAAATGTATCATAGTTCCCGAATTTGAAACTTTTCTGGGCCTATCCCTCCTCATGGGCATTACTAAAAAGAGCAAGTTGCGGTCATATTGGTCCACTGACCCACTTCAACCAGAAGTTTGCAGCCTTGTATACGCCCCAACAAGCTGTCTGCATTGATAAGTCCCTGATTACATTTTCTGGCCGTCTTGCTTTCAAACAGTTTCTCTTCAGCAAGCGTGCCAGATATGGGGTCAAGATGTATAAGCTCTGTGACAGGGCAACAGGCTATATATGTAGTTTCCGGGTTTACGAGGTAAAGATAGCAATGTGGAGCCCCCCAACTGCCCAGACTACATGGGGAGCAGTGGGACTGGGTGTCACCCTTATTCGGAAAGGGGTATTATTTTTATGTGGAGAACTTCTATACAAGCGCGCCACTTTTTAGACACCTGATTTTGGAATTGGCGCATGTGGTATGGTTCGACCAAATCGCTGGGGCTTCCCCTAACAGCTTGTAGATTCCCGACTTAGGCGGAGGGAGAGCCTGCTTGAAGTGTGATAAATTTCTTGCAGTGAAGTGAAGGGAAATGTGCAATGTTTTAGTTCTGTCCTCCATTCACGCAGATACGACAGTCAAAATTGCAACGGCGACTGGTGTTGAGAAGCCCCTCCATGTCTATGAATACAACCTTAACGTGAGAGGGGTGGACTTCAACAACAAAATGATGGCGCCATACTTAGTTGCCCGTAAGGCCAGACGCTGGTACAGAATTGTTTGTGTAGACTTATTTCAATTGGCTCTGCTGAACAATTATTTGCTATACAAAGCATCAGGAAGAAGTGGATCCTTCCTAAAATTCCAGGAAGAGATTATCACAGCCCTTCTGTATCCAGGAGGTGCTGTGGCCCAAATTCACTATCCAGATGCAGTGAGCCGGCTGCATGAGAGGCATTTTCTGGATGTCCTGTCTAGTACCCCTACCCATAGAGCACCCCAAAGAAGATGTCATGACTGTAGGAAACGCGGATATAGGCGTGACACCTGCTATTTTTTGTCCCTCCTGTCCTGGCCAACCTGGTCTCTGCATCGGGGACTGTTTCCGTCGCTACCACACACTAATGGAGTATTAGTATAGGGAACAGCACAGCGCAGTCTAGAGCACACTTTTTCACACAGGGTCTCAAAAGATGTTGGCTATCGCATTTTGAGAAACCCTAGCCTGGAACAGTTTTTTTACAGTTCCAAAAAAAATAAAAAAGCCAAAAAAACTGTTTTATTGAGTTAATTTTCTGTTCTTACTCTACTTTTCTACTCTTTCTACTTTTACTGTACTTTATAATATACTGTTAAACTGTAATGTTTTATTATTACTGTGTTATATTGTTAACCATTGTTTGCGCCCATCAGCTGCAGCACCGATTTGTTTATTCTGACAGCAACAGCATTTGCACTCACCATATATGTAATCAATTATTGTAGCACTGTAGGAGGTGATTTTACCAACACAGTAAAAAAAAGAGCATATATAGTTTTTAACACTTTTCTTGGCAGAGATTTCTTCATCCAAATAGATCTATGCGAATGGAGGAATCTGCTATGTTCTTCTTCTGGGCAGAAGGAAAAAAAAAACATTGCATGTATGCCCATCATTAGAAGTGCCTGGGAGGTCTAGTGGTGGGAATACCACACACTTTCTGGTATCGTTTTTTTACAGCCAGCGGTCAGCTTTAATGTAAAAGCAATCCTAGCAGATAATTAGCCGCTAGACTGCCTTTACGGTTTTCTCCGGCTCTCCTGTCCCACCAGGTAACCCGAGACTGCAACCGGTGGTTCCGTCAGCTAATCATAGAGCTGATGGAGACCAGAATGGCACCAATCATCGCTATAGCCTAAGATACTGGAAGCTACGAGCATTTCATGACTTCGGTTTCGCCAGATATAAACAGCGCCATTAGGAAATTGGGAAAGCATCTCATCAAACCAAACCAATCTTGGTCAGATGCTTTAAGGGCAGAGGAGAGATCTAGAGTCCAATAAACCCAATTTTTTGAAAAAAAATGGAGTACCTGTCACTACTTATTGCTATCATAGTAGTAGTTGTGCCATCTTGGCATTTCATGGCCTCTGGAACGGATAGGTAGTAAGGAGTGACATCAACAATTTATGCCCTTAGAAAGCCTGAAGGCAATGATTGGTTTTTGGGGTCCTGTACGTGGCTAGACTGCCAAAATGTCTCACGCATGGGGTATCCCCATACTCAGGAGAAGCCGCAGAATGAGACGTTTTTTCATCAAAGACATGTAGCTAAATACATTTTGGACTAAACGTATGACAAAAATTTAGTTTTTCGATATTTGTTATAAAAAAAAGTTGAAATTTCATTTTTTTCTCAAAATTTACGGACTTTTTCATTTATAGATGGCAAAAAATAAAAACTGCAGAGGTGAACAGATACTACCAAAAGAAATCTCTATTTGTGGGAAAAAAAGAACAAACATTTTGTTTGGGTACAGCATTGCATGACCACGCAATTGTCAGTTAAAGTCACGCAGTGCCAAATTGCAAAAAAATGGCCTGGTAATTAAGGGGATAAATCCTTCCGGTCCAGAAGTTGTTAAAGAGTGGAGTTCCTTCCTGAAATAAAAAAGGTTGTTCGTAATAAAAGCCTTCAAGAGGATGAATTCTTTACCATCCTCTGTAAACTGTAGATACATATGAAAACATATTTGGCTGTCTTTCTTGATTTTCTGATAGCACAGATGACATTCCACATGCATGCATGTACAATACATATACGATGATGCACACACATCCTTATACCTGGTTTGCCTTCAGACATCATATATTTAACTGAAAAAATGTGTAAGAAAACTCTTCAAAACACATAGCATTTATTTGAAATTGCATAGCTGGGCATTTGCAGGAAGGAATGGTGCTTAAAAGCAAGAATATAAAGAAAACCGATATAGCGGTTGATGGAAGGCTAAACATTTGCCCTGTTATTTCTGGAAGGAAAATATATGTAGGCAATTTTCCTTCACTTAAGGGAGCTATGTGTTTTGTACACACCTCTCAGCACTGAACAAACAAAAGCACAATTCTGCAATTGAAGGCAATCAAGGAGGAGAGGTTCTGATGCAATTTAACCCTCACAACCAGTAGTTTAAAGCGGTTGTAAACCCTATAAAAAAAAATAAACAAAAAAAACCTGCAAGACAAAGGCATAATGAGCTAGTATGCATCGCATACTAGCCCATTATGTGTAACTTACCTTAAAACGAAGCCCCGACACGGACCCCCGGACATCGATGCGGGCACTGCCATGATCCCTCGTCATCTCTTCCGACTCGGCGGCTCCGGCGCGCTGATTGGCTGGAAGAGACGGCTCCAGCGCGCTGATTGGCCGGAGCCGCGATGACGTCACTCCCGCGCATGCGCGCGGGAGTGATTTTTCCGGCAAGCTCCCGGCAACTTAATTGAAGGTCCCCCCGGACCTTCAGAGCGCGAGCGGCTGCATGCACTGTAAATATCTCCTAAACCATGCCGGTTTAGGAGATATTATTTGTACCTACAGGTAAGCCGCCTTATAGGCTTACCTGTAGGTAAAAGTGTCAAAAAGCGGGATACAACCGCTTTAAGGTGGGCAAACAAGGTCTACTGAGTCAAGTAGAAGCGGTCTATAGAGATTATTTCCGGGAAATCCTATTGCTCATACTATCCAAGAGGACTATCATTTTTAATATTATACAGGATTGATATAGCACCAACAGTTTGCACAGTGCTTTACAGTGTGAGGGCAGACAGTACGATTACAATAGAATTCAATACAGGAGGAATCAGAGGCGCCTGCTCATTTTTAGGGATTGCCTAAAAGTGGATAGTGTTGGAGATACTGTAGTTGGTATGATAGTGTAGGTCAACTATTTCACCAAAAATTATTGGCAGATCTTTGCCCAATACCAAGAACTTGGTCTTGTGGATCAAAGGGCCAGTTCGCCAATATCTGATTTTATGGTGGAGAGTTAAAATTAGACTTTCAATTAAAAAAAAAGAAAAGGCACCTCTTTGCTGCAGCAGTTTTTACCCAAATGCTGGCTTGCTCTGATCAGGCAAAACTCCGATACTTGTAGATAGTTTTGAAACTTGCCTGCTCCACTGTGAATCACTATGATGGGCTGCCCACTTGCAAATGAGAATGCATGAAAGGGGTCAGGAGACTCCATCACCATCAGAAAGTGGTGAAACCTTGCCTGATCAGAATGGCCTGGTATTGGGTATTGACATTTTGGTATTGGGTTGAGGAACAAAAGCAACTGCAGATATGTACATAAATTTCTAGGTACCTATGCCTTATACCTACAATGGATATAAAAAGTTTACACATCCCTGTTAAAATGTCAGGTTTCTGTGATGTAAAAAAATCAGACAAAGATAAATCATTTCAGAACTTTTTCCACCTGTAATGTGACCAAAAAACTGTACAACTCAGTTGAACAAACTGAAATCTTTTAGGTGGAGGGAGGTAAAAAATAAAAACACTAAAATAATATGGTTGCATTAGTGTGCACATCCTTAAATAATACTTTGTTGAAGCTCCTTTTGATTTTATTACAGCACTCAGTCTTTTTGGGTATGAGTCTATCAGCATGGCACATCTTGACTTGGCAATATTTGCCTACTCTTTTTTGCAAAAACACTCCGGCAGATTGGGAGGGCATCTCCTGTGCACAGCCCTCTTCAGACCACCACACAGATTTACGATCAGATTCAGATCTGGGCTATAGCTCTTCGCTCCTGAACCAGACCCATAAACGCACAGGACCCTTTTTGAAACTGCACCAGACCCTTTTTGAAAACGCACCAGAGCCGCCCCCGGCGTGTGAATCAGATTTATTGAGAGCCAAGCACATTTACATGTCAAGCCAATTGGATTTGGTTTAAAATGCATCCAAATCGCACATATATGTTAACACAGCCCTAAGGATCGCACATGCCAAAATGAGGTACAAGCAAGACATGCACTCAGAGTCGGGTATCTCCATAGCAGACTCAGAGGGCATAGGGGACTTTCGAAGTGGCTTGCTGGTCTGTTTGCTTCATCAAGCTATATCATATTTTCATAGGCTGGTCCTTTGAGATCTTTCTAACTAAATTGACATGCCTTTAACCAGTATTTGGTTACCCAGTTGGCAGTGTACCGAGAACATGTTATTCCATCTGTTTAAAGTCAAAAAGTTTATCAATACCATTAGCTAAACCTGAAATATTTGTTTAACTACTTGCCAACCACAAGCCTGTGACCGGTCTGTGAGCCAATAGCGTGCGAGCGCGCGCCCGCTGAGGTGCGCGCCGACCGCGGCTCGTTCACGGAGGAGTCCGCGCGCGTGACCGGCGGACCCGATGTCCGCCGGTCACACTACGATCGTCGGTAGAGCGGGAGAAAGGCGGGCGGCTTATGTAAACAAGCCGCCTGTCATTCTCCCCTGTATAAAAATGGAGATCAGACGGTTCTCCTATGTAGAACCATTGATCTCTGTTTTTACAATAGGAGACCTGTCCCACTACAGTTAGAAACACGCCCCTAGGACACACTTAACCCCTCCCTCTCCAATACAGTTAACCCCTTCCCTGCCAGTGTGATTTTTACATATAAAAAAATGTGAAAAATATTGTTATTTTTGCAAAATTTACGCTCTTTTTTTGTTTATAGCGCATGATCAAAAAAAAAAATAAAAAAAAAAATCGCACAGGTGATCAAATACCACCAAAAGAAAGCTCTGTTTGTGGGAAAAAAAAGGACGTGAAATTAGTTTAGGTACAGCGTAAACCCCCTGGTCGGAATGGGGGTAAAATCTTTTGGGGCTTAAGTGGTTAAAATAAAAAAGTAAAAATATGTAATTTAACTCAGGTTTAAAAAAAAAATCGAATTAATTATGCATTCTTGACTCAATAAGTATCTTCTGTTGCTCTCAGCCTTCTTCAAATTTTCATACTTCCTGTTAGCGGGTGGCTATGTTCATTCCCAGCGGTCCCACTGGTTGTGGGAATGTAGCGGGGGCGTAACTACAGGGGTTGCAGGGGTTGCGATTGCAACCGGGCCCAATGCTCCAGGGGGCCCAGCATTGGATAGGAGGGGAGGCGGGGGCAGCATGTAGAGAAATCACTGTCCTCCTTTTTCCTCCTGTAGCTGCAGAAAGAAAATGGAGGAGATTGGATCCTCTATATGCTCCCCCCGCCACTCCTCCTATCCAGTTCACTTGTGTTCTGCTGTCTCTGGGCCCCTGTGTGCTCCCCTGGTCCCCCCCAACCCACTGTGATCCCTCCCCTTTCCTGCCGGCTGCTGCAGGGGATGTGTAACAATAGAGAACCAGGAAGGGGTCTGTAAATATGTAATTTACCAGCTCCTTGCTTCTCTAAATGGACAGAGTCATAGTCAGTGACATTGTAAAAAAATAAAATAATATGATAAAAAATAATACAATAAAATACCAAAAAATAAAAACTACTGACACCAGTGGGTGAACTTCCAGGATCGCAAAGGTCACACTTGCAACCGGACCCTGGCATTCCACCACCGTGGGGAGGCCCCAAGATGGCAGGAAGGGGGCCCACTGCAAAACTTGTGAAAGGGACCCGCTGTGGGACCGCAATAAAGGACCCCACAAGCAGAGTAAAGGACCCCAGGATCAGTGGGAAGAGCCCCGGGCTTGAAGGGAAGGGCTCCGGGGGGACCCTTCATGGTTTCTTGCACCGGGGCCCTGAAGGTTCTAGTTACGCCTCTGGAATGTAGCCACCCTCTCTTGCTCACTCCTGAGGTGGCCTATGGGATTTGAGGTGTGCATAGAGCAATGCACATGACCACAACCAATGTGGATCGCTTGTTCCAAATAAACTGAAATGTGGAAAGAAAAGGTTTGGGAGCTCACAGAGGATGTTACGTGGAGGCAAAAAAACACAGCAAGAAATTATTCTATGAAAAATAAATTACACAGTTATTAAAAGTGGATGCGTATAGATAATTTGTGAAGAATAAGGCCGTTGTTTAGTGTCACTTCAAAGAATAAAAGTATTTCAATCCTGCTGGTATTTTTGTAGACGGCACCATAGAACGGTTTTCATAACACAGTTTGTGAAGATCTGCTGACTTTTACAGAAGAGACAGTTATTCCAGAAAGACTTCCTGTGGGGATTTTATTGCTAGCAAAAAAAAAAAAAACCCAAAGACTCCTATTGTTATTGAACAGTTCTGTCCTTCATGCAAGGCCATCAGTATCAAATGAATGTTGTAATTGTAGTAATTATCACTGCAAATTACAAGTGCTTTCAAGGTGTACAGGTTATTTCTGCCCTTCTGACAAAGGTTTTAACCTGTGTAACTGGTTAGTCTTCGAAATGAAAAGGTATAGAAGAGTAATAATTTGGGATAAGTAATTGACTTGCTTTCTCACAGCTATATGCAGTTTTGTGGCAAAGTTTGTTTATTCTTTTTCAAATTACACATACCGCCCAACTTTTTCAGATGGGAACCAGGGACACCTATTAGCAAACGTATATAGGCATAGGACACACCCTCTGCCACGCCCCCTTTAAAGGAGAATTATACAAAAAAAAAAAAAAAAAGGATTAGTTACACCCACAAGTGCTTTTTTTACCATTACTTTTCTTTTATATTGGCTTTTGAAATGTACAGATGCAGCAACTTGGAAATTGGAAAGGTTTATCACTGGAAAACATGTTTTGAAAGATAAAAAAGTGCATTTTATATACAACTATATAGATCAAACCAAAATGAGAAACAAATGAGGAGGAAAGGAGGGACTTTGTTCCAAATCAGGGACAGTCCCTCAAAATCAGGGACAGCTATAAATTATATATAATGTTGATTTCATAGTGAAAATATGCCATCCTTGATATAGCTCTATGATTGTTTTTTGTACATTTTCGACAAAATGCAAACTCTGTAACTCCTTTTTTTATTGGGCAGACATTGCCTACAAGCAGTTTTTAGAAGTCAGCCAATCTCTCTATTCTTGCTTGTGATTTTTCAAACTGTTCTTTGCAGAACACCCCTAGATCAGAAATATGTATGAATTATCTTGCTACATATATAAAAAAAAGCTTTCAATAGATTATATTAGTTCATCGTTAGGGTTTACATACAAAAATTACATGCGAAAATCCAGTTCCTTATGTAATACAAGGTAACCATCAGTGATTTGATTGGTGTCCTTTTGCCATGTGATGCTCTAGTTTTAACATCTATTTCTTAAAAAAAAAAACACTAAACCAAAAGAGAAAATCAACAAAATGTGATTTCACTTTCTCTCAAACAGCTGCATACAACCGAATGAAGCATTGCTTTCTGCAAGAGATATCACACCATATAATTAAATCAGAGCAACAGGATTACAACAGAACTTCAAGCCAAAGCTTTATGGTGAGCATTCATTAGAAAAAGATGATGAAGAGAAAGAAAATCTTCTTTACCAGGGCTGTAAGATTCAGCCGTCCGGATAATAATGTGCCAGTAACAGCCATGGTTGAGCTGAATATGTTTAATAAGGACACCCTTTTCAAGTTAGATGCACACTCAGCCCAAACAGACAAAGCCAAAGACCTAAGTGATCTGATGGGATGCTCAAACAAGTGGTTTCTGTTTTAACACCTCTCATCTGGAGATTGGGGGGCGGGGGGGGGGGGGGGGTGGAATCAACACCTACATCATTTAGACTTTAAACACAGCGTTCCTGCCAGAAGTGAAGTAGAGAGATGCCCTTGCATTACAGGAGCTCAGATTTTCACCCTGGTTAAGATCAACTCAGTTACGACTAGAGATGTAAAATTGCTGCTTTGCTCCCAGAAGAAATTACTGAGAGGAGGAAAAAAAAAAAAAAAAAAAAAGAATTTACCGAGCCGACTATAGGTAAACATTATGCCACGATGGTGGAGAACCTTTAAAGCAGCGGACCCTAACCCCAATTTAACCCCCAGGGAAGGAGGGGGGGGGGGTTGAGAGGTCACAGGGGATGGGTGCATTAGACCTCCCTTGTAAATCTAAACCGGTAACCTGTAGAATTTTTTAAAGTGTCGCTTATGGAGATTTTTTAAGTACATAGTTTGGCGCCATTCCATGAGCACGCACAATTTTAAAGCATGACATGTTAGGTATCTACTTGCTCTGCTTAACATTATCTTTCATAATATACAAAATAATCGGGGTATATATTATGTTTTGGGTTTAAATCATTAAAGTGTATTTTTTCCAAATAAATTGCGTTTGAAAAACCGTTGCGCAAAAACCCTGTGACATAAAAAAAAAAATTGCAACAACCGCCATTTTATTCTCTAGGGTCTCTGCTAAATATATATTTATATTTACATTTACATACATACACATAGTATCTCACAAAAGTGAGCACACCCCTCACATTTTTATAAATATTTTTTTAACTTTTCATGTGACAACACTGAAGAAAAGACACAATGGGCCCAATTCACTATAGCAACTAAACGGCAAAAGGATGAACAAATAGTCATACACAACTAAATCCATAGAAAAGAAGCACTAAAACTAGTCAGAAACGATATTCACTATAGCATAATGTTTAGAGCTTAATCTCATGGATTAAATGGTTCCTAAACATGTGGTATATTGTTTGGAGATGATCTGCATTTAAAATTTCTTGAAATATTGTTGTGAAAGCAGAAATATGCTTGAAAGTCTGAGAAGAGATAAATTCACCTTATTTTTAGAAATTTGTAATGACACAACTGAGCATGCCCAGACTAGAAAATGAGTCACAAACCTACTCTCATTTAATTTTAGCTCCGTGCTATATAGTTCCTGGTGTTTCTCCACAAGTGGTGCCTGTCCGGCTGATGTTACTGCTCCGGAACTACAGCGGAGTCCTTTCCTCATCGCGCCGGCTGGTTTCTGGCTTTGTGCACACACCGCTCAGCGGTCTTGGGAGACTGACCTCCTTGCACTTGTGTTGCTTGCTGCCAGGTGCCCTTGTCCACTCCAGCCCGGGGAGATGTAAGCATTTTATGAACTTTATTTTCCAGTTATCAATACCAATAAACTGTTAACCCTTTCTATACTGGATGTTTACCTGACTCCTTTATCCATTGCATCCCGGTGTGGTTCATGTGCTGCCTTCCTCATGTACTTTTGTCCACTCAGAACAAGCCTCGCCATGGTTGACCAAAGTAGTTGAGTGCACATGCTCAGCGTCATATCCAGAGGTTGTCTTTGGGAAATAGACGGATGAATGCTGCCAGCATTGCGGCAGAGGTTGAAGGGTGGGGGGGGTCAGTCTGTCAGTGCTCAGACCATACGCCGCACACTGCATCTATCTGGTCTGCATGGCTGTCGTCCCAGAAGGAAGCCTCTTCTAAAAGATGATGCACAAGAAAGCCTGCCAACAGTTTGCTGAAGACAAGCAGACTAAGGACATAGATTACTGGAAGCATGTCCTGTGGTCTGATGAGACCAAGATAAAATTATTTGGTTCAGATGGTGTCAAGCATGTGTGGCAGCACACCAGGTGAGGAGTACAAAGACAATTGTGTCTTGCCTACAGTCATGCATAGTAGTAGGAGGGTCATGGTCTGGGGTTGCACGAGTACTGCTGGCACTGGGGAGCTACAGTTCATTGAGGGAACCATAAATGCCAACATGTACTGTGACATACTGAAGCAGAGCATGATCCCCTCCCTTAGGAGACTGGGCTGCAGGGCAGTATTCCAACATGATAACGACCCCAAACACACCTCCAAGATGACCACTGCCTTGCTAAAGAAGCTGAGGGTAAAGGTGATGGACTGGCCAAGCATGTCTCCAGGCCTAAACCCTATTGAGCATCTTTGGGGCATCCTCAAACGGAAAGTGGAAGAGTGCAAAGGTCTCTAATATCCACAAGCTCTGTGATGCCATCATGGAGGATTGGAAGAGGACTCCAGTGGCAACCTGTAAAGCTCTGGTGACCTCCATGCCCAAGATGGTAAAGGTAGTGCTGGAAAATATAATGGTGGCCACACGAAGTATTGACCCTTTGGGCCCAATTTGGACATTTTCACTTAGGGGTGTACTCCCTTTTTTTGATAGCGATTTAGAAATGAATGGCTGTGTGTTGAGTTATTTTGAGGGGACAGCAAATTTACACTGGTATACAAGCTGTACACTCACTACTTTACATTGTAGCAAAGTGTAATTTCTTCAGTGTTGTCACATGAAAAGGTATAAAAATAATTACAAAAATGTGAGGGGTGTACTCACTTTTGTGAGATAGTGTGTGTGTGTGTGTGTGTGTGTGTGTGTGTGTGTGTGTGTGTGTGTGTGTGTGTGTGTGTGTGTGTGTGTGTGTGTATATATATATATATATATATATATATATATATATATATATTGTGACAGGAAGTCAGGTAAATCTGGGAGTGTAGTCACAGAGAGGAGACACATTCCCACCTGGATTGGAAAGTTCACTAATTACTATAGGGTGTCGGCTGCAAAGGTAGCCAGAATTGTCTAAGGAAGTTGAAAGGCCTTCAGCTGTTCGGAATGAGGAAATGAAGGCCTCTATAATTTGTCCAAAGGAAGTCCTATTGATTGCTGCCTCCTGTCGCCGTGTGGGCTGGGAGACGAAGGCAGACGGATGTGTGCCTCCCGACGCTGAGGAAGCCTGGGAGAAGGACTGCTGCCTCCGGAAGCTGTCTCCTGAAGCCATGTGGGCTGGGAGAAGGAGGACAGTCAGATGTGTGCCTCCCGACAAGCTGTGTGAGCATGGGAGAAGACCCCCTGAAGTGATGTGCGCTAAGGAGGGTAACCAAGTGTGAAGACGTCTCAAAGGTGAGAAAACTAAATATTTTTATGTCAAAGAAATAAAGGAATGTTTGCCATGTGAAGAGGCAAGCCAAGAGACATTCTCATTGTGATGAGTTAAGGACATGTTCAATGGACATTTGTGCTGTGTGAAGAGATTATAAATGGACTATTGAGTGTCCGCTGTAGGACAAGAAAGTCTGGTTGGAGACAGACTCTTAGGTAGGTTCCAGAGTGAGAAGGTAGCCGCCCACAGAGGCAAGGATTTATTTTCTGTTTTATTTTATTTTGGATTTTTTTGCTGCATGCAGTCTGGTGAAGAAAACACCATTAATAAACCAAACTGTTGTTTGCAAGCACTTGTCGACTATCTCTCTGGGAAAACGCACCCCCCAAGGGGTCATCTACGCCTACCACCGAGCTAATCCCTCACAATATAAATATATATATATATATATATATATATATATATATATATATATATATATATATATATATATATATATACATGCATACATACACACACAAACATAATATGTTTAGGGGGTTCCAAGTAATTTTCCAGCAAAAAAATACATATTTTTACTCTGAACAAGTGTCTGAAAAAAGGCTGGTCCTTAGGTGGTTAAAACAGTATGTGAGTGAGTAGTTTACATGTATTCACAGTCTTAGATGAAAATAGAAGTCATCGTTTTCTTTTTTTTTCATGGAAATCCTTCATGACATAACTGTCAGCTAAGTATATCCGCTCTTTTAACTTGATTCCCCAGATAATGCCACAGAAACGCTTAACTAGGTCACTACATCACAGAAAGTCTAAAAGAAAATTTACTTTGAGATCTCATCTTTTAAACTGCAAAATACACTGAAACATCTAAGCAGCATGCAGTATTTCAGAGTAGGATATCACACAGGCACACATCTCACCCAGGGGTTACAGCAAGGTACGTCCAGACTTTCATGTTAACCACACGGTTTGATAGAACTACTCAGAGCACTTTCAGCTGTGTGGACTTACTTCAACGTAACCTACTATTATCTTTTACAATGGCTTCCAAAAACCAAACCTAATGGCATTCAAACAGCTTTCAGAAGAAATGTGTTTCCTCATACTAGATACTTCGATTTAAACCTCCAATTGAAAATTACTTTTGGAAAATGAAAGCTTAAACTGTAGTATTATTAAACACTCCTTAGCTCTGATATTCTATTAAGGTTTATTGTTTCAAGAGTTAAGGAAGACTGGGCTTAAAGTGGTTGTAAAGTCAGAAGGTTTTTTCTCTTAATGCATTCTATGCATTAAGATAAAAAGCCTTTTGTGTGCAACAGCCCCCCTAATACTTACCTGAGCCCATCTCGCTCCATTAGGCAGCAAAGATGTTGCAGGAGCGTCTTGGCTGCCTAATGGGCCATACACACTAAGATTTTCTGAAGACTTTTTCCTTATTTACCAAAACCATATAATATGAGGTCAAACCTAAACACTTTCAATTTGTATGCAATCTGGCAGGCCCTTGCACTACATAGAAAAGGTAAATCTGAAGGAAAAAGTCTTCAGAAAATCTTATAGTGTGTATGGCCCTTCAGACTCTCCCTCCTCAATGGCTGAGACGGCAGCATGGAGCCATTGGCTCCTGCTGCTTTCAATCAAATTCAGTGAGCCAATGATGAGAGAGAGGGTATGGGGCCAGAACGCGGCTCTGTGTCTGAATGGACACAGGGGGCTGCAGCTCGACTCAGGTGCCCCCAGAGCAAGCTGCTTGCTGTGGGGGCTCACAACAGGAAAGAGGTGCCAGGAGCGCTGAAGGGGGACCCAAGAAGAGGAAGATCTTGGCTGCTCTGTACAAAGCCACCTGCACAGAGCAGGTAAGTAGAACATGTTTGTTATTTTTAACAAGATAAAAAAAAAAAAAAAACGAGACTTCACAATTACTTTAACCACTTGCCTACAGTGCACTTTCACCCCCTTTCTGCCCAGACCGATTTTCAGCTTTCAGCGCTCTCACACTTTGACTGAGAATTACTCAGTCATGCAACACTGTACCCATACAAAAATTGTGTACTTTTTTTCACACAAATAGAGCTTTCTTTTGATGGTATTTAATCAATACTGGGTTTTTTATTTTTTGTGCTATAAATAAAAAAAGAGTGAAAATATCGTGAAAAAACGCATTTTTCTTTGTTTCTGTCATACAATTTTGAAAATTAGTCATTTTTCTTCACAAATTTTGGCCAAAATTTATACTGCTACTTATCTTTGGTAAAAATAACCCAAGTAAGTGTATATTATTTGGTCTTTGTGAAAGTTATAGAGTCCACAAGCTATGGTCCGAATCATTGAAAATTGATCACACCTGATGTACTGAAGGCCTATCCCACACTAAAAAGTCAGGAAAGTACAAATACCCCCCAAATGACCCCTTTTTGGAAAGTAGACATTCCAAGGTATTTAATAAGGGGCATGGTGAGTTTTTTGAAGTTGTAATTTTTTCCCACAATGCTTTGCAAAATGAAGATTTTTTTTTTTTTACAAATTGCCGTATTAACAGGTTATTTCTCTCACACAGCACATGTATACTTGCAACTACACCCCAAAACACATTCTACTACTCCTCCTGAGTATGGCGATACCACGTGTGAGACTTTTTCACAGCCTGGCCACATACAGAGGCCTAACATCCAAGTAGCAGCGTCCGGCATTCTAGGAGCACAAATTACACATATAATTTCCTGACAACCTATCGCACTTTTGAAGGCCCTGGAGCACCAGGACAATGGAAACCCCCATAAAATGACCCCATTTTGGAAAGCAAACAGCCCAACGTATAATTTTTGAGGCATAATGAGTCTTTTGAATATGTCATTTTTTTCCACAAGTTTTTGGAAAATGTGGAAAGAAAATGAAAACACTTTTTTTACACAAAGCTGTCCATTTATGCAATATTTCTAACACATAGCATGTACATAGCAAAAATTGCACCCCGAAATACATTCTGCTATTCCTCCTGAGTATGGCGATACCACATGTGTAACACTTTTACACAGCCTAGCCACATACATAGGCCTAACATCCAAGTAGCGCTTTACACAAAGTTGTCCATTTATCCACTTTAAGACTGGGCCTATTTTTGACACTTGGTGTTTACAAGCTAAAATCATTTTTTTTGCTAGAAAACTACTTGGAACCCCCAAACATTATATATTTTTTTAGCAGAGACCCTAGAGAATAAAATGGAGATCGTTGCAATATTTTTTATCACACCATATTTGCGCAGCAGTCTTCCAAATGCGATTTTTTTGAAAAAAATTCACTTTTTTGAACTAAAAAATAAGAAAACAGTAAATTTAGCCCAATTTTTTTCCATAATGTGAAAGATAATGTTATGCCAAGTAATTAGATACCCAACATGTCATGCTTCAAAATTGCGCATGCTCACAGAATGGCGCCAAAACATTGGTACTTAAAAATCCCCATAGGCAACATTTTAAAAATTTCTGCAGGTTACTAGCTTAGAGTTACAGAGGAGGTCTAGGGCTCAAATTATTGCTCCCACTCTAACGATCGCGGCGATACCTCACATGTATGGTTTGAACACCGTTTACATATGTGGGCGGGACTTGCGTATGCGTTTGCTTCTGCGCGCGAGCCAACGGGGACAGGGCGCTTTAATTTTTTTTTTCCTATTTATTTTATTTATTATTTTTTTATTTTTACACAGTTTAAAAAAAAAAATGTTTTGATAATTTTTATTCCTATTACAAGGAATGTAAACTTCCCTTGTAATAGAAATAGGCATGACAGGTCCTCTTTATTGTGAGATCTGGGGTCAAAAAGACCTCACACCTCACAACTACACTAAAAAAGAAAAAAAAAAAAAAATAGTTTAAAGAGGAAAAAAAAAAAAGAAAAAAAAAAGCGGCCCTTTAAACCGGTTGCTAGGCAACGTCTTTTGACGTAGCTCCGGTCCTCCAAGACCATAGTGTCGAGTGAGGGCCATCTTGCCCTCACTCGACTTCCTGTCTCTGAGGATCCGGGACCGGATAGTTTTCCCCGCTGCCGGCGGGTCCGGTAAGCTGGGAAAACGTCTGGGACGCGGCAGGAGGGGGGCACCTCTTCCCCTGCACCGTAAGGGTAATTCCGAGGCGAATCCGCCACTGGGACCACCCTTATCTGAAAGCCGACCGCCCGCTGTTTCAAAAAAATACCGGGGTTATGGGGGCTATCTGCTGCCATAACCCGGGTATTTAGCTTTTAATGGCCGACGCATATAGTCGTTAGGCGGTCAGTAAGGGATTGCATGCATATGGCAAACAGGTGACGATGACTGATGGGGTGACAGGCGACAATGACTGATGGGGTGACAGGCGACAATGACTGATGGGGTGACAGGCGACAATGACTGATGGGGTGACAGGCGACAATGACTGATGGGGTGACAGGCGACAATGACTGATGGGGTGACAGGCGACAATGACTGATGGGGTGACAGGCGACAATGACTGATGGGGTGACAGGCGACAATGACTGATGGGGTGACAGGCGACAATGACTGATGGGGTGACAGGCGACAATGACTGATGGGGTGACAGGCGACAATGACTGATGGGGTGACAGGCGACAATGACTGATGGGGTGACAGGCGACAATGACTGATGGGGTGACAGGCGACAATGACTGATGGGGTGACAGGCGACAATGACTGATGGGGTGACAGGCGACAATGACTGATGGGGTGACAGGCGACAATGACTGATGGGGTGACAGGCGACAATGACTGATGGGGTGACAGGCGACAATGACTGATGGGGTGACAGGCGACAATGACTGATGGGGTGACAGGCGACAATGACTGATGGGGTGACAGGCGACAATGACTGATGGGGTGACAGGCGACAATGACTGATGGGGTGACAGGCGACAATGACTGATGGGGTGACAGGCGACAATGACTGATGGGGTGACAGGCGACAATGACTGATGGGGTGACAGGCGACAATGACTGATGGGGTGACAGGCGACAATGACTGATGGGGTGACAGGCGACAATGACTGATGGGGTGACAGGCGACAATGACTGATGGGGTGACAGGCGACAATGACTGATGGGGTGACAGGCGACAATGACTGATGGGGTGACAGGCGACAATGACTGATGGGGTGACAGGCGACAATGACTGATGGGGTGACAGGCGACGATGACTGATGGGGTGACAGGTGACGATGACTGATGGGGTGACCGGTGACGGGCGATGGTCACTGATGGGTGACAGGTGACGGGCGATGGTGCACGGCGGTACTGATGGCAGTCTCTGGTGACCGGTGAACTTAAGGCTACGTTCACTGCGATTCTGCCCGTGATCCAGAAATCATTGCAAATTGCGGGGCGCCTGTGCATTGCCCGTGATTTGCAATAGCACCCCAAACGCTGTGCGATGTTGCTGCGATTTCCGCCTGCCGAATCGTGGTAACATTGCGCAAACAACGCATGACGCCCCAAAGAAACGCTTGTACCTTTTTTGGGCGTCATGCGTTGTTTGCGCGATGTTACCGCAATTCGGCAGGTGGAAATGGCCGCAACATCGCACAGCGTTTGGGGTGCTATTGCTAATCACGGGCAACGCACAGGCGTCCCGCGATTTGCAATGATTTCCGGATCGCGGGCAGAATCGCGGTGATTCTGCCCGCGATCGCTGCGCTCACATGTCAACGTTATGGGTGTCAATTTATGGGCACTGATGAGGTGACTGTTGGGTGACAGGTGACATTGGGGGGGGGGCTGAGGACTGTGTGGGGACATTTATTTCTGTGCTTTTACTTTTCACAGGTGTACAGAGCAGTAACTCACTGTTTCTAGCTCTGCTCTCCTCACACTAGAAGCTGTATGAGGAGAGAAGAGCTAGTAACAGTCAGTTACTGCTCTTTATTTACATTTTGTGATCGGCTGGGAATGGATTCACAGCCGATCACATAGTAAACAGTCACTGTCAGTGACTGTTTACTACCGCCGGTGACAGCTGTGTTCCTACGGAACACAGTGGCACCGACATGACCGCGCTGCGCGCTCCCGATCGCGCATGCGCGGTCATCTTGTGGGCGCCTTCATTGTGATCGGCTGTGTCATTGGAACACAGCCGATCACGTGGGAAACAGCCACGCCCATTGGCTGTTTCCCCCCTGCCGGTGACGGGGGGTGTCCCGGGGACACCCCGACACCGGCAGTGCAGGGCGGAGCGCACGCGATCGCGCGCCTGCCCTGCTTAAAGGCCCAGGATAATGGTCGCTCCGCCGTCATATGACGGCGGGCGGGCGGCAAGCGGTTAAAAGTGATTTACTAATTGGAAGACTAAACCTTGTATTTGGAGTATAAAGCCTGGTACCAACTACAGTTTATTTCGAGCTGTTGTGTTCTGACAGGTGGAGGCCTCTCCCCCACCCACCCTCCAGAACACTCCAATAAGCTCTCTCCTCCATTGGCTGAGAACGCTGATTGGGAATCAGTTGCCTGCCCGTTTTCCAGCATGCACGTCCAACAGAAAGCAGCTGATTGGCCGGCTTCTGTCGGACAGACCAACATACACAAAGACCGTATGTTGGCCGTTTTTTTTTTTTAACCGGCTGATGTCGCCCAACATTTCGCACATTATACCCGGCTTAAGGCCCTGGCCACACCAGAGTGTTTTATAGCTCGAAGATACAAAATGCTCAACTAACAAAATCCCATGTATTTCAGTTCAAACTTTTCAACTATGAGTGCTCAGCAGCCTGTAGCTAAACGCCTGATGCTCCAAAAGCTACAGGAGCTACTTGAAAAAGAAGAGGACCACCATCCACAGCAAACAAACATTTTTGCTTTCTAACCAACAATGGAAAATAAAAGCTGGAAACTGATCACATACAACAGGAAACCCCTCCATTTCTTTAACTATCCTGCACCAAACCCAAATAGGAACTTTGTGAAAATGTCTAATTTGCACTCCCAAGTCAAACATTACAGCTAGATTCTACCATAACTGCAAAACATGTAGAAAGTACTGACACAGCCAAAACTTTTTTATTTCTAGTTTTGGGTAGAGTAGATAAGAACCTTATGTTAGGTGTTTTAAACTCTGTCTCTGCTGAGGAGGTTCACTCTTTTCATTTGTCCCGATGACCACTGGCACCAAAACAAATAGCAATGGGAAATCAAAATTTTGCAGGTATGCACAGGACAGGAAGTGGAGAGCAATCTGGGGCAGCTTAGTGGCTAAAGCTGGTCATAGACGGAGCAATTTTCTTTGCTCAATTCCATTCCACTAAGCCATTGTGTTCTCCTAGTGAGGGGAAGGGGAAAGCCGTCACTGCTGGGAGAGCACAGTGATTATTGACAGTGGCTGTAACCGCCGCTAGCAATAATCGCATGAAAAACCTGGCAGGCTGGTTGTACCCAAGTTGATCAATCAACTCTGGTATATTCAGTCTGCCCATACATGGGTCGAATCTCAGCTGGTTCCTGCTAAACCGGCTAAGATTCAAACAATCTATGGCTGGCTTTAGTGGTTAGCATTTCAGCTTTGCAGCACTAGTGTCCTCAGTTTAGGTACTCTGGTTCGCAGTTTGGATAGTCAGGTTTGCTCCCACACTCCAAAGACATGCTAGTAGGTTTTCTCTTATCTAAACTGGCCCTAATATGTGCATGTATGCATCTGAGGTAGGAACCTTAGATTGTAAGCTCCTCGAGGACAAAAATTGGCGTCATTGTACAATATGTAAAGTGCTGCATATACTGTAGACATTTTATAATTACCTGTAATAAATCAGTCTCCCAAAAGGGGTAACTGACCTGTTAACTGTCAAAGAGGGAAATTTCCAAGTTTAGTAGATATTTTAAGTTTACAGGACAGACATTGATGGGAATATACCCCCATCAGAACAATGACAACAAAAACAAACTGGCCTAAGTTTTTTAACCCTTCCCTATACCATCCAAAAATTAGGCCAAGTTGCAAAGCAGGTATTCTTTTGCCACTAATATACAGCAGATAATCAGATTTTTCACCACACCGCTTACAATATTTATCCTACAGTCTAGGTCAGGGGTCTCCAAACATTCTAAACAAAGAGCCAGGTTATTGTATTTCAGACTTTAGGGGGGCAGAACTGTAGCCAACGGTGGTGGAAATTTTCCTGGCATTAGTGGGAGCAAACAATCACATTTGTCAGTCAGTGGGCAGAATAGTGTCTCCTGTAAGTGAGAGGAATAGTGCCGCAAGGGCTGGATAAAGGCAAGCAAAGGGCCATATCTGGCCCCTGGGCCACAGCTTGGAGACCACTGGTCTAGGCAGTAATGTTTTGATTTTAAAATGCAATTTTATTACACACAAAATGCATGTGGTTATCCACAATATGTAGATAACAGATAAAATCTTTCATTGATTAGAATTTTTAGCCCCCCTCCCAACATGTATATTTTTACTTAATTACAAGTAGTTCAGATTCAGTCTGCCACCTTTAAAGCTTCCTAATTGGTCAGTGAGGCTACTATTACACTAAGGGACAAATAGGGAAAGTTGAAATTCTACACAGCAGTGGCAATTTGAATAGTATTACACTAGGTTTTGGCACCAGTAAATATCTGAAGTGGTATGCAGGGATAAAAACCTGCTTTTAATATGACAGGTCTATCATTAAGTATATTTTTCCAGGGAGAAGCTCAAGGGAAAATACTAGTTGCCTAGCTATATAGTTTTTCAACTAATATTTTTTAAGTCACTAACAAGAATGTATATCAGAAGAGTAAGAGGAAAGTGAAAACACCTAATTTCCATACTTGTGCTGCAACAGTGACTTAAGGTATTGAAGGCAGGGCATCGGCATGACAACCAGACATCTGGCATTTACAGAATAGGATGGCAACACAATGCCACTTCTATAAAATTCAAAATGTTCCCTCCCTCCATATGTAACCTATGCTGTTTAAAAAAAAGATGTGCATACTTACTGATCCGGTTCAGTTAGAAGTGCTGCAGCTCTGCCTCCCCTGTGTCAGTGAGCGGAGGCTGCAGGGGAGAGGAAGGAGCACCAACAAAGGCTGGTACATGGGAGCCTACGAGTGATGTCACGGCTCCCAGAGCTCTTAGCCTTTGTCAAGCACTCCCTCCTCTCCTCTGAAGCCACCACTCATCACTGACAGTGTACCGGACCAGAGCAGACTGCAAAAAGGTAAATATACACATCTTTTGAACACAGTTTAGGCAGTTTAGGTTGAGGAAGGGGGACATTTTTGAACAGTTCGTGTTAGGCGGGAATTCTACTTTAAGTCACCATGGCAGGAATAGAAGGTTGGTATAAGACACAGTTATAAGAAGTGTTACCAACACAGACCCTAAGAAACCATCACTCCGTTTGTGGACAGCTACAACAAAATCAGCCCCAAAACAGTAACCAACACTATAGAAATAGCTGTGAACCTGAACCTGTTTTTAAATATCTTTTTTTATTGTTAATTTTGTTCACAATCACTACAAACATGCATACAATCCATGTATTAATACACGATAATAAACAAATATTCTGGGAAAACAAGAGAGGGAGAGAGAGAACAAAAAAATAAATAAAAAAATCACCCACCCCACACCCCCTTTGCCCTCCTACTTCCATTCTATTCCTCCAATCCATTATCCCCTCTAATTGGCAGAGGTATTTGCTAAATCATAACTGTCAAGCCACCTCTTTTTTTCATTTTCCTTGGGCAACCTCTATGTAGAAATATATACTTTTCTTTAAGTATAATCTTCTTTATTTGTGTTTTCCATCCCTCTACTGTTGGAGGATATCATCATGACAGACAGTTTTGTGCTAGGAGATTGCGAGTCTGAAAAAGACTCCACACTAACGGGACAAGGGTATTCTCCAGTGTCTTCATTTAATCAATCATACTCAGAAGACATATTCCAGTCTCTAGTGGCAGCTCTGTTTTAAAAACAAAATTATTGTAGAAATAACCCCTTGCCAATAACGATGGAGTTTGGGGCTTCTCTGCAACATATGTAATAAATTGGCTGATCCCTGATTGGGCCTAGGACATAAGGGTGAATCTCTACGCCACCGCTTAAATAACTTCTCTGGTGTATGATAAGACCTATGTATAATAAATAGTTATTAATTTTTGTGTGGGGTATAAGGAGACCATAGGCAATGCTGATAAGAGCGCATTCCATTGATCATCTGATACAGGCCCTAGATCCCGTGCCCACTGTATTCTTGATGGAATATTCACTGATTCTTGAAGCCAATTATAAAGTACCTGATATAATTGCGATATTAGATCCTTCTTAAGATCAGTTTTAGACAACAGCAAGATTATTGTAGATATATTTAGTTCCAATACCTGGGAACGGGCTTTAGCCTGTATAGCATGTCTAAGCTGAAGACATCGAAAGAATCTTTGTTTTGGAATCCCATATTCAATTCTCAGTTGTGAAAAAGTTTTTAACACATCATTATGAAATAACTGGGATAAATACCACACCCCACTAGTCTTCCAAAATTCAGACCCCTCCAGTTTCTGTAATTCTACATAACTAGAGTTATTCCACAGCGGGGTACATATAGCCCTTTGTGATACTATTCCTTTCCCGCCAAGTTTTATCAAATAACTTTCCTGTTAAAAAACCCTTATCCCATAGTAGGTTTCTTGTCTCTAGTAGAGCTATTAATGGATAAATCGCCATAGACGGATAGTATCCTGTATTGGGTCCGTGTCTGTCATTTCCGTCCATTCAACAAAATGATGTAGTTGCAAAGCTAAAAAATAATTTTTAGCATGATGGATAGCAAATCCTCCTGCATCTTTAGCAAGCATTAATGTGGACAGTTTAATACGAGGCCGCTTTTTCTGCCACATAAGTTCTCGAAAAAGAGAATCTATTTTCCTAAACCAAAACAATGTGATCCATATGGGAGAATTATGTAGTATATATAGTAATTGTGGGTCCATATCATTTTAATGAGATTGGCTTTACCAATCACTGTCAGTGGGAGTTTACACCAGTTCCAACATATCTGTAAATTTGACTAATAGTGACTTGAGATATAAATCTATGTAATCCTTCACATTACGAGATACTTCTACTCTCAAATATTTTACTGTATGTTTAATTTGAATTCGAGATGCTAGATCTGGTAGAGGTGTTTTCAGTTCATCCAGTGGTAACAATATCGATTTCTCCCAATTAATCCTAAAACCAGAAAATAACCCGAATGTAGAAACAAGCTTCATAAGTTCTGTTAATGAACCTGACTTATCTCCCAGACAGAAAAGCGCATTGCCTGGGTATTTCATCCTCTCTACCAGCATGACAAAACCCAATAATTCCAGGTGTTTGCCTAATGACAAGAGCCAAAGGCTTTATAGCCATGGCAAACAGAAGTGGGGATAGAGGGCAGTCCTGTCTAGTTCCTCTGGACAGTATAAAATTGGGTGATAGGGTATTGTTAATTTTTAGCCTTGCTTTGGGTTCTTTATAGAACATTCTTAACCATGTTAAATAAACCGGGCCAATACCAAAAACAGTAAGTACAGCCCATAAGTATTCCCACTTTACCATATCAAATGCTTTATGGGCGTCCAAGCTAGTATAGCTCTTGTACCTAGGTTATTCGTAGGTAATTGCTTATTTATAAACAGTCTACAGATATTTGTTGATACTCTTGATGGAATAAAGCCCGTTTGATCTTCATGAATTAATGTATTAATATATTGCAACAGTCTATTTGCAAGTACTCTAAAAAATCTTAACATTGGATGTAAGGAAGGAGATAGGTCGGTATGATTCCGGCATTAATGGGTCTTTACCCCGATTTGGGATTTCTATTATTGTTGCTTCCTTCATTGATTCAGGAAGTTTTTGCACTCTATAAGCCGCATTTAGTGCTTCCAGAAGTTCAGGTAGTAATATCTGACCATATTTTTTATAGATTGCAACAAGCAGTCCATCTGGTCCAGGGGCTTTATTAGTACACATCTGTGATACTGCTTGTTTTAATTCTTCTAGGGATAAAAGGGTTTTCTAAAAGTTCTCTATCTGTTGGTTTAAGTTTTGAAATAGTAGGTTTACCTAAAAACTATAATTTGACTTGTTGCCTCAGACAGCTTGGACTCAAAGTGAGGTGTAAAAATCAACAAATATACCCTTAATATTACTTGTATCACACACTACCACCCCACTTGCATCTTTAACTGCTGTGACAGCTATAGGACCTTGATGAGCCCTAGCCATCACCGCCAGCATGTGTCCTATCTGTTCCAGTTTCATAATGTTTTTGACTTTGAAAAAATCTTGTATTCTCTGCTTTAGTTATAGGGTTCTGTATATTTTCTGAGCCTCCCGCCAGGCTAAATCAGCTATCTTCAGTGGGGTCCGTAATGAAATCCTGCTCTGCCCGTTTCACTATCTTCATTACTTCCTCCTCACGTTGCCTTGATGAGCCCTAAACTTAGAAATTTTCTTAAATATTTCCCGCAAATAAGCTTTCATAGAATCCCATAACACCAACGGTGAAGTTGTACCTTTGTTATATTTAAAGAATTCTAATAGAAGTTGTTTAATTGCACCCCCCTCCGGCATTAAGAACAACCACTGAGGATTAGCTTTCCAGGGTAAAGACAATACATGTCCCCGTTTCTCTATTGTTAAGCCTTAAGGAGAGTGATCTGAAAGTCCCCTAGAACCCTACTGAATAGAACCTACCCATGGTAAAAAAAATAATTTCCCGAAGCCAGATCTGATCTTGATAAAGATCCATATGTACTTGATCAGCATGGATATTCCTTTAACAGTGGATGTGTTAACCTCCATAGATGCATCAACCCAATCTCCTGTATATAGCTAGCAAACCTTGTTTTCTTTAACTTTCCCTTTAATTTTTTTAGCTATTAAATCTATCATCCATCTCCTTAAGTATATTGTAAAAAGTCTCCCATTAATATTGTCAGTATAGCCAGCCATTGTACCATCTTTTTATAAACACTTTTCAACACTTCATCAGTGTAAGGGGTATATATACATTTACCAGCAAAAAAACTTTTATCATTCAATGTACATAACATAATAGAACATCCCTCAGAGTCTTTAAAACTGTTTGTTAGAAACAGCTCAGAGCAAGAGATCAGCACGCTCACACCCAAAGTATATGTAGAATAAGTAGAATGAAATTGAAACGGAAATATGGATGTGTCAGAGTGTTATATCATCTCGCTCCAAGTGGGTTTCCTGCAAAAATACAATTGCTGGTTTATAAAATTCTAATGTTTCAAAAACTGCTTTTTTTTTTACCCCCTATCCCCCAAACCTTTTACATTTCATGATTTCATCTTAATTTTACTTCCGGTCATTCCTCCCTACCCTAACCCAATGACTTCACACAAGCCAGCCTTTTGACATTGCACAGCATATCCCATAAACTTCCCACAACAATAGATTATCCATATGCAATTCTTAGAATGATGAATATTGCAAATACCCCAGTCCTAAGAGGAAAAGGAGGGAAACTGAAAGAAAAAAAAAAAAAATAAAATAAAAAAAAAAGGAAAAAGGGCACTCCACACACCCCCATTTCCCTGTACATGAAAACTCACAAACGTGTTGGAAACTCTCCTTAAGCATTAGAGTTTCCAACTCACATAACCCCTGTCCACATGGGACACATACCAGGGGATCTTCTAGTGGCAAACTTCATAATACTGGAAGTACGCTAGTACCAAATAAAAGCAGGAGAAAACAACCATATTCATAAATATTTTTAGTTCTATTTTCAAGAAAAGCCCAACACCTCTTCCTATGAGAGGATAGAGAGAGAAGAAAAAAAAGGGGGGGGGGGGGGAACATAGAAGATAATAAAAATTAAAGTATACAGTACTAATATACAAGACCCCCTCTCTCCGCTCCCTCCCATACCCCCCTCCCCACCCTATATATTACACACACATATATCTATATATATATATATATATATAATATATATACATACACATACACACACATATACATACATACATATATACACTATATATATATATATATATATACACACACACACACAGAAAAATATTTTTCCCTTTACCTAAATTCTAGAACTTCCTCCCACCATGAAGAAAGGGGGGAGATGGGGTCAATTCAAGGTATGCATAATAGTGATAGATTAATGTACCAGTACTGATATAAAGAGACCCCCCTTTCTCTCTCCACCCTATATGAATACACATTTTAAACACTATTTTTAAATCTTTTTTCCAGCCATACATTAGCTGCTTCTGGGGTATCAAAAAACTGAATAATATCTCCATCCACAATGAGCAGCTTAGCTGGCTATAACATGGAGTATGTTATTTGCAGTGACCTAATCTGCGCTTCACAAATTCTGCACGCTGTTTCTGTAAAATTTCTGAAAAATTTTGAAAAAAGGAAACTATTGCCATTATACTCAAGATTACCCCGTTGGCATACCTTTGATAAAATAAGGTCTCAGTCCCTGTAATTCAGTAACGTTAGACTAACTGGCCTAGGCGGAGTTCCTGTTGCAGGTAAACAGCTGGATATTCGGTGGGCCCGCTCAATAGTAAACAATCTTGAGAAGCCTTCCTACCCCAATATGTCTATTAGCCATTTTTCAAAAAAGACAACTGGAAATTGACCTTCCTCCAGCTCAGGGAGGCCGAAAATACAAACATGGTTACTCCTTTGAATATATTCCCTATTTTCTAGTCTCCGCCCTTGATCCTTTATTTGGACTTGCAACTGCTAGAAGTCCTTTTTTAGATAGGGCAGGGTATATTCCACCTCACCGATTCTACCCTCCACTGCCATAGTAGGTTCCCAAATTTTTGGGGTCTCCTGCCTCATCACAGTAATGTCCCCTTTTATTTCCAACAGCTGATTTGTTAACGATATTAGTGAATTGTTACATGCTTGTACAGTCAAAGACATCTCTCCGTGTAGGCTCAGATATTGATAAAGATACTGCGACATTTTTCTGCAGGTTTGATTTTCCTGGGAGCTGAATTCCCCCTTCCTCTTGATCACCCATCATAGGCCCCACAAACACAGTGTTGCCATTTTGATCTGTGGATGAAACTGGAGCTATGTTCGAAGTCCGAACCTCCTGGGACCTCTGATCTATTGGAAGAGTTCCCCTGCATACTCTCCTGTGAACTGTCCTGTGTGTCCCTGGATCTAGAACTAGGTGCAGTGCCTATTGGCAGCCCCTGCTTACCCACATCCTCTCTGGCACTGTTCCTGGACACATGCTGGGATTGTAATTGAGAAGCTTTGTCAGCGCCAATGCCATCTTGATGTAATTGATGAGGGTCATCCAACTCCCTGTAATGCTTTCGCCTGCTTTTTCTTTTTTTGAGCTATTATTATGCACAATTACACACAGTTACTACTTGCTTTTTTATGGGTTTCCAACCTACTCCAGTCACTGAGAAGGCACTCTTATTGCTCTCCACCATGCACTTTGCCACACTCCTTCAAGCTGTCACCGACTCACAACTCTTAGTAGTCAGCGTTAACCACAAGGCAGAGTGGTTAATCCTCCCACTGGAACAACTCCTGTTCCGGGGCCGGCTCCGGGGATCCAGGGATCGCTCTCACCTCCTGCTCATGATGATCACACACACACACAGACACTAACAGTAGTCTGCTGGCCGCTCCCAGCTGATAGCTCCCGACACCCGGCGTGTTATCATACAGCAACAGTCCCAAAGCAGCCACCAATGTCCGTTGATGACTGGGAGCTCCCGCCACCCACAGTGTGGCGTGCGGTAGTCCGCCTAATGGTCGGGCATCCCTGGTAGTGGTATATCAGTGGTTACAGGATAACAGCGGTACCGTGCGAGCCCATGGAGCCGCCTGCTCACATCCGCTTCCTCTGCCACTCCCCAAGAACCAGTTTTAAGGACCAACTTGGCTGCAATTTTAAAAGCCCAACCAAAGCTTTACCACAAACTAAAAATTATATAGGGTGCAGCTCAACAGTAAAAGACCCAAGTTCCACTTTTTTGTTTTTTGTGTGTTGGAGAAAATGTTTTGTTTTGTTTTTTTGAGCCCACATACAAACATTTAAGGTATTGCAGCTTACCAATTTATCGTTTTCAGACTTTTTTCTTTTTTAATTTCCTCTGTTGATCCTGCCAGCATCAAACCTCCTGTCCTTGGGTGACATTGCTTATTCACTGTATATTTATGGATGAAGCTATGGTCTTCCTCTCTACCTCCATCTCCATTATGTGGGAGCGGGGAATCAGTCGTTTACAGCTTTTTAAGCAGTGTAAAGCTCTTACTTCAGCTCACAAGAAGGGCACTACAATTCTGGCAAGACCAACAGGTATTTTTCCACACTCACTGAAAATGTCCTCATGGCAGCGGAGGAGACCTGAGTTATCCATGCTGTAGCTCTGAAACCCCATCTCTGTCACTCCGTTCTTTCATTACACTTATTGCATTGCAGCACAGTTGAATGGCAGCTTGTGCTGCTTCTCCCTCCCTGAGCTGTTCTGTACTGGGGACTGCATCAGGTAGACAAAGTCACAGTATGCGACAGACTCCACCAGGACAGGGGCTTTTGAAGGGGACTGCAGGGTAGCCTCTTGCCTACTGACTATGGGGGAGAGGGGCTTTATTCTTGGGGGGGGGTGTGCCTGGGGACCCTTGGAGTGGTCTTGTTTTGGATACGGGTCCATGTCTCCCCAAAACACAAAGACTTTGAGAACCTAGGACCTGGATACAGATTTGGGGCCTTTGTGCCCAAATCCGCAATGACTGCTTCACCCCCTCCTAATCTGTGAGACTCAAAGCAGATGTAAATAAAATCAGCTCAAAACACCCTGATGCTGGGGTCTCCTGCTCTAATCCATTCACTAAGGCATCTGTCTCTCGTGGCATTATTTCCCCATTGTGTGCCTCCTGGGTGTGAATTCCCATTGTTTGGTTAAGTCACCTATTGTTTCTGTCTGTCAGCTAATCCTTTTAGAGATTTGGACAGCCTTAGGTCTTCTTACTGTGAAACTGGTGCCAAACGGTCTGGGTGGGCACTGAGTCACCTAGGCTTGTCTAGGTGGCTAGTTGTGTGATTAGCTTACGGTTTAGGTCGGCTGATCCTCAGCTATGTTAATCATCTGACTGTTTACAGTTTGCATAATATGATCGGCTCTTACCTGATTTTGGGTGGCATATATTCTGTGTGAGTTTACAATAAAGTCAGTTATAGTTTGCACCTAAGCTAGTGTAATCTTGGGTGCAATATTTAGTTATAAATACCTGGTTCCAGACTGGAGGAAGCTGCATACTGACGAAAGCACCCAAGAGGGGTGCCACGTGGGTGTATTAGAGAAGTGCAGCCAAAGATTGTTTGACTGTACTTTTCCTGTGGTTCACAGGAGTGCAGTTCATTTTGCACTCCTGTGAACCATTTTCAGCAGAGAACGGGCTGAAGTCCACTCTCTACTGACATCACAGAGTCGGTGGAGGCTTGGGCATCATCAGGACCATGGAGTTGGGATCCGCCCACATGCCTGGATCGGCACCCAGCTTAGCCTCTCAGCGAGCAACTGAGAGCCTAAGCCATCCGCTCCTGCCCCCTCCACAGCAGCTCTCTGCTCGGGGAGCTGTGAGAACCAAGTGATAGGCGGTGTTGGATTGCTTGGTTCTCAGTGTTAGAGGTGCTGGGGGACAGATGCAGCATCAGACCAATGCTGCATCTACCTAGGTAATTATGAATCTAAAAGAAAAAAAAAAAAACATATCTCTTTTAATGAATACAGAGCTACATGTAGTTAATGTAGGTCTTCTATCTGCCTGGAGTCCTGCTTAAAAATGTATTAATGTATTAAGTTCAACTACAAACATAATTCATCAGCTGGCTGGATATACAGTACTCTACAGAGTGAATATTCAGTCCCTTTCAATGTATGCTCCAGATTTCATTTTCCACATATTAAGCCATTTCCATGTAAAGTTTTGCATATTCTTTGCATGTAACTATAGGTATAGCAGGTGTAGGGCTGGTTAGCAAAAAGGATGCTGTACCACTCAGCCAAAAACAAAATGATGAATAATGTGTAAAATGATGAAACGTGTTTGGGAAAGGCATTATTAGGGGACCGCTGCGGCGCTGCCCGACAAGCGGCTTAATTCACTTTACAGAACATTTCACAACATTACCTGCGATTCTGAGAGCACCTGTTAGGGAGTGAGCAAACACTAATGATAATCATCACACGCAGCTAAAATCAGGTCACTGCAGAACACCATCCCATTTAGTCTGTGCTGCACTTCAGAAACAACCAGCGATTTGATTTGCATCCAAAAGCAGCACTAGGTCAACAATCTTCTTAAAAGGGTTTAACAGGCCCGGTTTATTTATTTTTAGATTACTGCTGGCTTTTTTTTTCCTAGTGAGATCAAACATGAAAAGAAAAGCATTAATGTAGTTCCCAATACAGGCAATGGCTGTTATATAACGTTGCTAACATTTGGTGATGGGGAGATTGCTCTGCAAACACAATACAGCAATTATGATTGCTAAATATAGCGGTCTTATCTGGTCACAACTAGAGACACTGGATATGAACGTGGGATTATTTGCCTTAGCGTAGTTCAGTTAATTCCAAGTAAAGTCACTGAGTGCATACAGATGATGAAAGAAAATGAGAACAAAAGAGAAATGTCAAATTTAAATTACCCAGTAAGAACACTGGCTGGGGTTTTTAATAGAACATGTTGGACCATTTAATTTTGTAAAAACAAAGCAATTGGTAATATTTTGTCACATGTGAATTCCAGGTTTAAGCCCGGCTGCAAAACATTTGTGGGAAGGAGGCATGCAGCACAGAGAAGAGAACAGAAGCCTCAGGAATGAGGTCATGTTCGAATGACTCATCATGGCTGGAATGGCTAATAAGCATCAGTTTGATTCAGTAAACTAGAACAGAATGTGTGCATCCTAACACAATATGGAGCAAAATATGCTTATAAATGTCAATGCATCATAATAGAGCACCACGAAAATACAAAAGTAACTGACATCAGTTAAAAGAAAAAATGCACTGAGGGAGCCTTCCTGTCATGCTGATCTTATGGCTTTAATACTTTCTAAATCACTGACCTGGAACCAGCATTCAGATTAAGAGTTATGACTGCAATATAATTTTTCTAATCTGTATGCTTGTTCCAGATCAGTAACTCGAAGTACTGAAGTCAGACAGCAGGGCAGTGATTATATGTATGTTTTTAAAGTAAGTCCTAACAATGAATCTCTTCTATATGCTCCCTTTTGGTCTGATAAATATACAATTAAAAGTATTTTGTTATATCTGAATGCCAGAAAATTCCCTTGCAGTGGGGCTGCCTGCACTGCAAGGGTTAACTGCGTTTCTGTCTGGGAAATGTGAAAATCACTTACTCATTTCCTAATCCTCCACTCTTCCAGCAAACAGCGCTCCCCACTGCTCCTCACATCCATTGCAGGACTATGAACTCTGCATTGGGTTTTATGACATCAAAGGATGTCACTGAAAAGCAGAGGCTGCATGGACAGGTCAAGAAGCACAGAGCAGTCTTCAAAAGAAGAGGATCAAGTAATCTGGTGCAGCTATGCATGGTAGCCAATCAGCTTCTAACTTTAGCTTGTTCAATTAAGCTTTGACAAAAAACAAAAACATGGAAGCGCATTGGTTTCTATGCAGAGCTGCACCAGATTTTGCACTCTTCGGTTTTAGTAAATCAACCCCATAGTAAATGAGCAGGTAAAGGGTTTGTAACCTTAAATTATGCCTTGCTGCCAGTCCTGCACTGTATAAGTGTTTGTAAGAAACAAAGCCTCTAAATACCTTTTTTGTGAAATATCTTCAGGCTGGTCACATGACTCCTGGCCGCTCTGCTACTACAATCCAGGGCTACAGCAGGAGGAGCCAAGCTCTCCCGCTGACGTCACTTGGGAGTCGCATGATCGCAGAGCTGGTATTACAGCAGCTGGGAGTCACGTGACCTGCCTGAAGCTACTTCACAAAAAAGGTATTTATAGGCCTAATCTCTTACAAACACTTATACAGTGCAGGATGGGAGCTTAAAAGAGGGTCTGGCAGTGACATTTTACTTTTTTATTAACAGCAGTGGGTAGGCAGGGAGAGGAGGGGTTATAGGATGGGGGAAAGCAGAGAGGAGACACAGCGGATGATTGAGGCACGCAGGCAGACCATGGTAGTCAGGGCTCAGCAGCCATGATTACTATGGTCAGGCCAGAGAGGGGGACACAGAAGTGGCAAGATTAGCCAGGTTTTTTACAGTTTCCAGAGGGGCAGGTTAGACAGCACCAGCACTGTGTGGTTTACCCTTCTATGAGGAAACAATATCTCTAAAGTGTGTTACCCTAAAAAAAAAAAAAAATAATAAAGTAGAACTAAAGACAATACTTTTTTCCCCATTTTGGATACAAAAGGGGAGGGTTGTACACGTTTTGCAAACTCATGATTTCCTGCACTGTGCAAAAGCCCATTCTCACAAGATTTGAGGTGGTCAGCCCTCCCAGGATCTCACAAGAAAGCTGACTAAATGTTTCAGCTATTTATTTAAATAGGCGGAAGAGGACTAAAAGATAGAAGCAAGGTAATTTTTCATGAAAGCTTTATTTTAGGCAGGCAAAAAATAGCAATACATTTTAGCAGGTGCTAATGCTATACCCCCTTATAGGATTTACATGCTGTGTCTGTCTCACCATTTCCTTGTTCCTTCTCAGTTCATCATTAGCCTAACTCTAAATTCAATGTCCCTTTAAATAGCTCCTTTGGGCCAAGCTGGCCCAAACAAACAATTTTCTGCCTTAACAGATGCATTTGCTGGGCATGCTGTATTAACTGCTAAGTTACTTACAGTATGCAGCGTTGTGGTCCAGCCCTTCCCACGCTGGAACAAAATTTAGTCAGGCTGAGTGCAGCTCAGCCATTCACTGGAAGCTTTGTATTCTATGAATGAATACAAAGCTTCCTCTGATGGACTGAGGCAGAGATCATGATGTCATCCACCTGCCTTGGCCAATCAGAGGAAGCTTTGTATTGATTCATAACAAAACAAAATAACATACAAAGCTTCCCATGAATGGCTGAACAGTACTGAGCCCAACTCAATTTTGTTTCAGTGTGAGAAGGGAATTCCTATTCCACTGAAGGAACAGTGCTCTATACTGTATGTAACTGAGGCTACAAACCGGTAATACAGTGGGCCCAGCGAGCGCACCTGTAAGTACAGTAAATTGTTTGTTTAGGTAAGTTTGGCACAAACAAACTATTTAAAAAGGACATTAAACATGGAGTTTGGCTTGTTTTTTGGCCATACTTCTTTTTTGGGTTACAGGAGTGTATTTTTTTCTACGCTCTTATTACCCAGAACCAGGGGACAATGAGCTAAAGGCCGCTGTTGGTTGACATCACAGAGCCAGTTCAGGCTGTTGAAGGATCCTCACTTAAAGGTTGGGATCCACCCAGAAGCCTGACCAGCAGCTGGTTCGGCCGTTCCTCCTCCCTCTATAGCCTGAAACTCCAGTGAACACGAGAGGGGTAGAGCAGAGAGCGGTGATGACAGTCACTGACTCTCTGCCCAGTAAAGACCAAAAACTGGTTGATCAGCGGCATGTGATTGCTCAGTTGTCAATCATAAAGCTGGCAGAGGATAGTGGCAGCATCAGATTGATGCTACAGCCATAAAGGCGAGTATATAAATATATATTTTATCCCACACTTCTGAATGTTACTCCAAGGAACCACTGAGTTGAGTTCTGGAACTATATTGCTGGGTTCTCTGAATCTGGTTACAGTTGTATCTATCATCATATCAGTAATTTTGAGACTGCTTTTGAAGTTATCAGGCCCTTTACAAGCTACACTAAGCTGCATGTTAAAACAACTATGATGGGCTCGGCTTGACGTAGCATGGAGTAGGATGCTTGTGTGCAGAGCTCCGCTTGTCTGAACTCCTTTTCTATTGATCCTTTGACCATAGGATCTCCTAACTGGTCTTGTTTCACTCCTCGTGGGTCCCAAGTCCAGCCTTGACATGTCCCGGCCAAATTAAGTTATGGACACCGGCTTTAAACTAGATCATTTCCACCGACAGGATTAAGACACCCCTTGAGGAAATGGCAGTGCCTCGGCCAGGGAGACAAAGTTGGTTGGAAGCGATACAGTAAAGGTGCTTGAAGCTATTGCGTCCTGTCAAACTAGGCCAGCTACAAAAATAAAGGGAGTGAAGGTGGACATATAACTTATTCGTCAAGATTTACAAAAACTCTGGGAACATATTTTAATGCACAGTGAACCCCAACTTAGATGCTCCCTGTTCATCCCAATCTGCGAATGGGCAGTGGAGCAGTCGAATGGCAGGATCTCCCCTGCCCAGTCACAGAATGTAATGCATTGTAGGAAAGTAGTAGGGTTAGTTCCCTGAATGGTATAATGAAGGTGTGAACAGAGTGCAGCATGGCATGGCAGGCAGTAAACACACAGAGTCCAAGTGAGACAATAGCAATATATTGTAGAAAGATCCAACACAAAAACAAATAGGCCCAGCGGGTAGGCATGATCCTCTGGAGCCACTTACAAACTGTAACAGCAGTCTGTAAACTTGAAAGATGCAGACATCATCTACTATGAGGAGCAGAATGTGGTCTGGCCGGTCCCCACCCAAAGGGGAGGCTGCTTGGAGCCACTCACATAAGAGATGCCAAACCCAGCAGCCAAAGTCTTACATAGACTCTGCCTGATCTAAGATGGCCACTGAAGTGACATGGGGCGCCAGAATCCAACCGGACAGCTATCTCCTTGTGACAACAGGAAGTCAAAAAAGAACCAAATTTGTCACAACTTCATTCCCCTTCTGCATTGTTACTTCGGTCGGTTGCTACCTGCAGTGAAGAATACAGACTGCACCTGCCTAAAAATGGTAGGGGGCGGTAGCACAACTGTTTTCTGTAGCAGTGGCTGCAGTTAACACTCAGCACTGGAAATTAGCTGGTGGCAACAGTATCCAACAGCTGTGAAGAGGCACAAAAGGGATGATTCTATAAGTTCCTGCCCGACACCATCTTGCATTCCATGCTGTTTAACATCTCGGTTGCTCACTTCCTGCTATCCCGGCTCCTGCCTTCCTACCATCTGGACAAAGACACATACACGCCAACTATGGGGGACCCCCCCCCACCCAGCCATAGATGTTTTCTACATGCCAGTTTTTATCCACAGAAAAGCGAGTTGCTGTTTTACCATGTTTTTTTAAATAAAAATAGGGTAATCCAACTGCTGCACCCTCCTGTGTTTTCATTACATGTTCAAAGAGTCCTAGCTTCGCTCTGAAGGGTGCTGCGTCCAATCATCCATTTTCCATTTTTACCTTCTGAATCCAGTTGGACTTTTATGGACTGTTTATTAGTTCCTTCTAGTTTGTTTTACTCCTCCAGGGCAATTTTTCAATGTGTTTGTTTTTGACAGAAGTAACATCCTATATTTTATGGGATACGCATTACACATTAATAAAATGAATGGTGCTGTATCTCAGAAAAAAAAAAAAAATTATCGGCTTTAAAAGATGAAAGGAAAATAAAACACAACCAATAATATTGTTCTTTGCTTGTGAACCCTTTAAAAAAAAAATTGAAAGCCAGATATTTGGCTTTTCCTAGACAGGAGTCAGGCATGGACCACCTCCACACTTGCTTAGTACAGGTATGCTTTAAACAGATATACAGTACATGACACTGGAATCAGTTATTACATCCCATCCTAAGCACGTTACAATAATTTTCTTTACATGCTCTACTTAACATAACTGGTAATGAAGGTGATAAATTCCCTTTAATCCATTCAGCTGCCAGCTCATACCTTATAATTGTGCACTGAGTCATCCTGCTACTGCAAAAAGCCCATGGCTTGTAAGTAATTTGCAAGGAGGAAAATGGTATAGTAAAATCCCTAACATACAGCCAGCACACTGTATTATACAGCCATCTGGTACTGCCAGTTGCAATGTAGCAGGGAAAAGGGCGTGCCGCCACATGCATCATGCTGACTGCTGTCAAAGGGAAGGCTGAGCTGGCAGAGAAACAGAAAGATGATGGTATAAAAGCACTCAGCTGTATCCTCTAGCAAGCTTTTAGAATTCAACTTCAAGTGTATCTAAACCAAAATGATTTTAAAAACTTACATTTTAACACAGTAGGAAAGGGTTAAATCTTACCCCCCCCCCCCCATTTGCGTCCTTTTGCAGAGATATCCTATCACTTACTGTCCCATGGTTAAATCAGAAGGTAAAGCAATCCTCTTAGGGCCCATTCACACCAGGTGCGGTGGCACTGCATTGTGCGGCTATTCTAGTGCAATTCAACCAGAAGACAAGGCAACATGCCTTGTCTCCTATGTGGCCTGTTCACACCACTGCATTGCAGTGGTGTGCACTGAAAATAAGAATGGCAATGCAGTACAGTGCGGGGCAAATAATTGCATGGAGAGGCTGAATCTCCACAGTAGAAACACAGAAAAAAAGACTTGACAAGTTTGATAACCCTTCCTTACCCAAAAATACAAAAAAAAAAAAAAAAATGTCTTTAGATCATTTAAAACAAACCCTGTAACCCCGGGAAAATGTGTTTTGTTTTTTTTTAAGAATGAGGGAAAGAGTAAGGAAAGAGTGAAACGGGTTTGATCTTATTAAACATGAGCATGCTGAAAAAAGGACTCTAGGGAGTGGAGGTTGCCAGTTTTGCATTTTAAAGGCCAACCTCTTTTACGATATGACAGTCAAATTTAGGGTGTAACATGTAAGATCGTGCCAAGTGCATCCCCTCTCCTGCCCCCCCCCCCCTTCTCCACAAAAATCATGAGGTTCTTCTCACCTTTGTGGAAATTGTACAGCTGTGCATGGCTGCACTGCTGTGTCATTCATTCACAGAGATCTGCCAACAAATAGACCACCACACTAGTAGACTGCTCATACCTGCAACCCTGTAACCAAAGGTCCATACTGCAGAGCCTGTGCATTGCACCCAACAATCCACTGATCATGGCTGCAGTGCTTCAAAGGCTGGATGCCAGGAAATAATAAATTATTCTCCCCCTCCCCATATAATAATTCTGTGTAAAAGGGATTGGGGTGTATTGGAGCTACTGAATCCTGTAATGATCACACAGCATAGATCTACACCTAAGCTACTTTGAATTCCAGATCTAAGTTGTCTATATTATAAGTGTATGCACTTGTACAGTATATGCATGCATGCAAATGAACATGGTAAATGTTCCTTGTTTGAGGCTGCAGGTCTGCAAATGGTGTTGAATATTTGGTCATGATCAATGGTGTCCTGCTGAGAAATACAGGCAGATGCTTAACCATCATGCCATACCATCAGAGAGGCATGTGATTGACCCCAAATTTATTCTGCAGCAGGGCAATGACCCCAAACATACAGCTTGTCATTAAGAACTATCTTCAGTGTAAAGGACAAGAAGTCCTGAAAGTGATGGTTTGGCACCACAGAGCCCCGATCTCAAAATCATCCAGTCTGTCAGGGATGACATGAAGAGACAGAAGATCTGTGGCTAGTTCTCCAAGATGTTTGAAACAATCTACCTCCAGAGTTCCTTTATAAACTGTGTGCAAGTGTACCTGGAAGAATTAATGCTGGTTTGAAGCCAAAGGGTGGTCACATCAAATATCTGCCTGAAGTTTGCATGTTCTATATGTGCCTGCCTGGGTTTCCTCCCACACTCCAAAGATAGGTAAATTGGCCCCTGTCAGCCCCTGTCTATAATGGCCCTGGTTTATGTGTGCATGAAGCTCCTTGAGGGCTGGGACTGAATACGCTATATATATATATATTATATATATATATATGAAATGCTACATAAATTGTCTGCACTATATAAATACTTTAATTAAAATATATTTTAGGTTTCCAAACATTGAATGCGTTGACATTTACACGATGAAGTAGACCATATGTTTGCCTGCAATGCTCCACTGCACAGAAAATTTCTGTGCATATGCCCTCTAATTCATTGAGTCACTTTAGCCCAACCAAAATAGGCAGCAGTAATAATGACCTACATATAACTTACCTCTACATCGCAGGTATATTCAGAGCCATCCAGGAGGGTGACTTTAGCCTGCATGTTTTTAGGCCTTTTCGCAGATTTTAGAGGGGATTTGGAAAGTTTACTGGATGCCGATTTCTGAGAGACTTTGTCGTCTTCAAGTTGTTGATAGTCGAGCTGTTTTGCAGCAGCTTCTTTATACCACTCTTTGTCTGAGTTCTGTAAAGAGAAAATTACTAGATCAGGTTTCGTTCAGATGGCGTGGAGTCATTCATAGTCTTGGTACAGGTGTCACAGACACCACCTATTGCTAAAACTTCCAGGCCTTTCAACCTAAGAGCTGTACCTTGCAGACGTGCACATGCTGGGCTAAACAATACAAGCACGCCAACAGAACACAACCAAAAAACCTGTTCCGCAGGACAAATAAGCAAACAATACACACAATACCTGGCTAAAATAAAATGTGGTAGTAGTTTAAAACTTAGGATGCACATATAAATTTCAATTTCTTTGGTTGTAATGTGCAAGTATACTCATTGTATATTTCTAGTTATTCCTCTTGCACACTGGAAATTTAGCCCTGGTACATGAGGCCCTGATGTTTAGCTTCAGCTGGAGGGTACAGTCACACTGCCCAGCCCCGCTGCTGGCAGCCTATCAAATGCAGAATGTGACAGCTGCTGCGGGCGAATGGGGCTGGGTGGTACACTAAGTGGTATTTCCGTCTGGGTCCCTATGCACCTAAAAGAAAATGCCTAGGACACAGACTTCTTGCGTCCCAGGCATTCGTCTATATAGGAATACTATCCTAAACACACATACCGCTAGGCACACTGCCCAGCCTTGGCCACCCTCAAAAAAAAAGAATATCTAGTACCTTTTACCAAGTAAAAACAAGAGCACACCATTTTTTGTCAAACTTTTTCCCCTAAAGCTGGCAATACATTCATGGAATTTCATTTGAAATCTTTAAAGCGGTATTAAACCCAAAACAAAAAATGTAAAATATTGCAGTTTACCAATCCTAAGAAGCTGTGGTTGCAAGGGTTTTTTTTCCCTCCCTTTTCGCCTGGTAATCTTGCCAGTAACCCCTTAGAGTGCCCCCACTATGAATAAATGAAAAGAGGGGGCACAGCGGACCGCAGCATTGTCCGTGTGTGTTTGTGTGTGAGTGGCTGTGGATGGGTGGTGGTGGGGGTGTGTAAGTGGGTGGAGTTTTATATGTACTAGCAAGAATTAAATAAACTAACAAATTGAAGCCAAACATCCAGCTCACACTTTATAATCAGTTAAAGCAAACTGTTTTCCCTTTTAGGATATCCTGTAGGTTTTACATTGATAGATAAAAGTTGATCATTGTAATCACCGCTGCCAGTGTGTTAAAAGTTCTTGATCATCCATGCAAACGGATTCAGTACATCTAGAAGAGAGCTTGTTTTTTTAGGAAATCAACAGACTTACTGGTGGGATCGCCAGATGAAAATAGAAGATAGAAAGCCTAAAAAAGAAAACCAATGCAGCCATCACATCTAAGAATTGGTAAGCTGCAATAAAGGTTTGCTCTTGGGTTTAATGCTACTTTAGGTTTAAGAATGTTCATTTGATTTTGTAAATATTACTGGGGTCAGATCCACGTTCGGTCAAAGAAGGATGCTAAATTTTTCTTAAATTCATTTTCAACAGTGTGTAGTTTTTGTTCAGTAAAACCCATTCATTCCAAAGTTAATTGTTAAAAGTAAAATTACATTTTGAAGTATCTTCAAATGACATTTATCAAGTCTTCGAATGTACTGAGAGTTTTCATACGCATGTTCATTCAAAAATATTCTAGTGTATGGCCAGCTTTAGGGCTCTTTCACACGGGCGTTCCTTTTTTTTTGCCCGATCAGGTCCTTTTTTTTTTAACGGACACGGATGACACTTGTGTCATCCGGTCCGTATGTCCGTTTTTCATCCCATCCGTTTGCGGATGAAAAACGGACATAATGTATCTCTATGTAAATACGGATGTCTGCGGATGACACCACTGACATCCGTTTTTGCTTCAGTTCCGTTTTTTGAAAGGAAGAAAAAATAGGGTTCTCCTCCGTTCAAAAAAACTGAACTGAACTGACAAAAAACGGATGTCAGAGGATGATCATCCGATGACATCCGTATTTACATAGAGATACATTATGTCTGTTTTTCATCCGCAAACGGATGAGATGAAAAACGGACATACGGAACGCCCGTGTGAAAGAGCCCTAAATTTATTCCCGTTTACTCCCCCTGTACTGTGCAGATCCTGTGGACTCTTGTGCAACAATTTATTTGGTTCAAAAGTTTGAATAAAGATAAACAAGCAAACATTAATGTACATTGATAACCTTACTTGCATTACATAAAATCTGTATCATAACACCAAGCAAAAGGTTAACAGTGATACTGTATTACAGAGACTCTGCAGTTTGGACTACAAAAGGTAATCTTTTGCTACTACGATTTAGACACTTGCTGACAATCATCTCATTAGTACATTGATTTCTGCGAGTAGCAAACGAGGTGACTGCTGGCAAGCAGTTAAACCTCTTAATAGGAAGAGATTAAAAAAGAGTTGTTGTAGCCCTAGCCTAAATAAGTCACACTAGACTTGTTAAACTTTTATTCAACCCTCTGGAGGACCAAATGCATGTAGCACTTGGTCCCGTTGGAACCTGTCCTGATGTTGCCAAGCAGCGTGGTCCTACACTTTTGTCTCCACATTGCCCGATAACACTTCTAGGAAGGAGACAGATTTGTAAATGATAGCTCTGGTCTCTGGCAGCAGCTCTGGAGACTAGCTCTGCCATTCACAAAAGGTCACACAAAAACAAAAGAAACAACAGCTCAACCCCAGAGAGTGTAGCATTTAGGAAATAACAATGAAAATGATGCAATAAACTACAAATGATATAGAACAGGTGAAAAACCAATCAATTGGGTGAGTGGTCCTTGCGATCTAAAAAAGGACTGGGAATGACAAAGGGACACGTTAGACAGTTGTATTCCTTACATTTAAACTTGCCCCTAAAAGAAGGATTATAGCCAAAGCTTTTTTTGGCTATACCTCTCCTATGAATCACAGAAGTGCAGTTAGCTCTGCAATCCTGTAACCCATTCCAGGCTCTAAAGAGATCCTGGCCATATAGTCGGGATCCTCCCAGAAGCCTGGACCAACAGCTGGCTCAGCCTTTCAGCAAGCCACTGAGAGCCTGAGCCAGCTGCTTTCTGCTACCTCCACAGCCCAGCACTGCAGTGAGTACTGGAGGGGCAGATCAGAGAGCCGGTGACTGAAAGTCATCAGCTCTCTGCAGGCTGAGGACCGAGAGCTCAGCAGCATTTGATCGCTCAGTTTTTGGTCTTAGAGGTGGCAGGGAACAGCTGCAGCCATCAAGGGGAGTATGATTTTTTTAATTTTTTTTTAAAAAGCCATACTTCTCATTTAAGTGCCAAAAAGTTACAGTAGGTATATTTCTAACAGAGGCTACATTCCCCTCTTCTAGTTTACTTGGAGCGATAAGGCTCATCACACTTGTCTACTTTCTGAATACCACTTTGGGACATTCTGGGTTGAAATGTATCCCTGGTTCTACAGCACATGTGCCTTACAGGCTTCCAGTTACAGGTTTGTACACAGCTTGCAGTTCCAGAGACAGCAGCTTATTCCCTCTCCAGCAGACTTCATCCTCAGACGGTGGTTTTCTTCCTGCCACTCAGACATTCCTGGTCCCCAGTCAACCATGATGCTTAGCACATACGCTTATTTTTTTGAGTAAACTTTTACTTTTCATTAAATTATTTCTTAAATGCTACACTATGGGGTTGCGCTATTGTTTGTGTTTTTTTTTCCAGTGACTGGAATATGAGCGCCCTCTCTGGTCTTCAAGCTGCACCTCTTTAGTTATAGCAGCCATAGTGTGGTCTATCCTACACAAGCTTTCATTACTGGTCTATGTACACATATTTATATATCATTACAGTAATCCCCCGCTCCATCGCGGTTCAGTTTTTGCGGTCCCGGTAATTTGCGTTTTTTTTTTTGTAATGTTATTTTACTATATAAATCATTAAAAATGAAATATTTTTGTGTTTTTCATAGCTCTTGCTATGTCTCTCAGTATCTTTTATGTGTTTAAATGAGTTTCTATTGTTTTAAAAGTGTGTTTAAAGACCTTAAAATGCTTTTACACGTACAGTGACAGTAAAAAAATCATGCCTACAATGCATTTTAATAGGGTTTTTCCATTTCGCGGAATTTCACTTTTCGCGGCTGGGTCCGGAACGTAACCCCCGCAATGGAGGGGGGTTTACTGTAATCTTTATTTTTTTATTTTAAACAATTTCTCTACTTATCTCTTATGATCTATCCATTTGGTTGGCTTTTCATACTCACCATCTACGCTGAGCTAGGTTTATCAGGCCAAAGCGCTCATTCATTCACATATTTTTTCCAAAAATGTCACACAGCTGCTGCAGTACTGTGCTCGTATCTGTCGCTGCTTGTAAATTCACAGCCCCAGCAAATTGATCACACACCCTAGATGCACGAATGATGTTTTATGTTTTTGAATGAACAATCAGTGCTGCGGGGCCATGTCTTACACTGCACTGGTCCCAAAAGCACTGATTGCTTATTCATGAAAGTCAAAGCTCACTCAGTGTTAAAGGACATGTAAGCGTACACACACCATCAGACAAGTCACAGCTGATATTTTTCAATTATGATTGAATTAAAACCACTGTCCAGGCAACACTGATGGTTCATTCTTAAATAAGAAAAAAAAAAAAAACAACAACTTAGGAGCTGGGTGGGGCCTTTTTGGGTAATGGCTGCATCTCCCCCCCCCCCCCCGTTACGCCTATAATTTGGGCTGACATATGGGGAGGAGCTACAGCAAGCAAAAGCGGGGCTTTTAATCCCCATAGGGATTCAAGCATGACCAATTGCTATATGCACGTTGTCCCCTTCAGAATTAAGTGTAAATTTAAGTAAAAACTCTCACTGAATTATTATCACCTATCTCCTGAGTATGGGACACATACACACATCCTTCCCAATCTCAAAAACTGCAGGGAACGAAGGCCTGACCAAGTACCCTGACAGTCTGATTAGCTTCATGCTATAATCCAGTCTTAGAAAGTCAACAATTAGGATTTTTGGGAATCTCCAGTGGTGCATTGTGGAACTGGGTGGGTGTCTGCTGTACAGAATCTGCATTAGTTTGCTTGAGCATTGTAGGTTAGCCCACTCACTTTCATGAAGCAAAAAAAAAAAGAAAAAATTTGGACAGGGTATATAGCATGATAATGGTTAAAACCCCTGAAGTGAGAGAAAATCTTTCCAAAGTAAAAACACCACCTCAAAGGCAGTAGTCACCTGAACAAGTGTCCCCATTGGAAGATTTCCCCTATGGGTTTGATCTGCTAACCACAACATTTTGGATTTACTATCACTTTCTGTCCTAGTGATAAGGGTCATGACAATTATAGAAGATAATGCTTCCCAGCAGAGGCACCAGCAGCATTACATGACTGAGGTTCCAACTATTCCCTACTCAATGCAACTCCAAAAAGAACCTGACTTTAGCCGTTCCCTAATGCGAACCTGCTACTACAGGTAAAAATAAAAAAAAAATAATAGAAGCAGCCTGTAAAAATAGAGGTATAATGTATAACTTTCTAGTGGGCACGGGGTCAAAGTTTTGCCCTCTTAAAAAGCTGTGGGAACCACTGGTATTGGGCACTTTCTAATGTGGTGAATACCTGGTCTCCCGCTAGACTGTGGAATCTCCTGTTGGTAGCTGCGTCACAACTGCTTTCTGTAGTAGGGACTACTACACTACTACAGGAGTAGTAGTGTACTGGAGGACCAGGCATACAACAGACCTACGTGTCTAGTACCAGCAGAGCTCATAGGTCTTCCAAACAGTGACTATTGTCCTCATCCCCCACCAGAAAGGTAAATAGTAAAGATGAACTCAAGGCACACTGACGGGAGTTACTTTGGGCGGGGGGGCTTGTGGAAGCCAGATTACCTCAGAGAGGTCTGGAAGCTCCTTGTCCAGCTTCCCTGGCCCCTCTTATGGGTAAGTTAGGGATAGACCGATATGGTTTTTTCAGGGCCAATACCGATATTTTGGTCACAACGTATCGGTATCGGCCTATATGGGCCGATATTTTGTACATTTAAAGTTTTGAAAAATAAGGACAAATTTTGACACAAATCTGGTACTGAACATGGTTATTTTTGTTTAATGCTTAATGGCTGACTGGCTTGCTGGCACCCTGTGGTGGCTGGCTATCTGGCACCCTGTGGGTGGGTGGCTGGCTATCTGGCACCCTGTGGGTGGGTGGCTGGCTGGTACAGGGCCTGCGGGTGGCAGGCTGGTACAGGGCCTGCGGGTGGCAGGCTGGTACAGGGCCTGCGGGTGGCAGGCTGGTACAGGGCCTGCGGGTGGCTGGCTGGCTTGCTGGTACAGTAGCTGTGGCTGGCTGGTACAAGGCCTGTGGATGTGTGTGGCTGGCACCGGGCTGCTGTGGGTGGGTGTATGGCTGTGACACACTCCCGCGAGACTAGTCCCGACTCCAGACGAGGCTGTCCAAGGTGAGGGAGGTGGCCTAAGAAGGCAGAACGAAGTCACAAAAATATCGGCAATATAGACCAGTTCCGGGGCCGATACCGATATATCGGGGAAAGTGCATATCGGCCCCCGATATAGCAGCCTTGCCGATAATCGATCTATCCCTAGTGTAAGTCACCCTGTGTCTATTAGGGGCACAGTGTGACCGAGAACCCCAGTCGGGTACCCTGATTATCCTGGGTTCTATTAGGTGTGGTTTGTGTTGAAAGAATGAAGGGGCTCTTTCACTTAGGACAGTAATATTTATGAACAATATCCCTCAAGAAATAGGTTATGACACATTGGTTCGACCTTTTCAGGCTGCTTGTAGGAGTTTATCTCATAGACCATTGTTAGATAGTTTGATTTGGGGTGGGGTTTGTCCCAGAGTGTATATGCCTTTGTGCTGGTGTTTGAATAAACAGTCTTAAGCTTCTTACCACCCTACACCAATGTCTCGACAAGTGACTAGGTGGGCTAAGGGATCTTGGTTCGTGCTAGTACCAGCCAAGGGAAGCTTAAACAGTGGACATACTCTTGAGTACAGATTTTTTTAGTGTAGCAATAGGGTCACCTAAAGTGATATTAATAAAAGGAGATGTATGGTGGTTACGAAAAAAATAAACCTTCATTCTTCAATGCTGCAGCAGTCCCCCACCGACTAAGACTGAGAAATGAGTAATCTCATGACCACTGATTGCTTAGCTCTTCGTCTGCTCAGTGCTGAGGGCAATGACTGTCAGTCACCACTCTCTGTTCTGCCCCTCCAGTGCTCACTGGAGCCCTGGGCTGGAGAAGGGGTGGGGGCAGCTGACAACTTCTCAGCTGAGCACTGAGAGCTGGAGCCAGCTGTCAATTAGGCACCTGGGTGGATCCCAACAGTGTGGTCAGGATATTTCTAGAGCCTGGAGCGACTTTAATGCGTCAGCCAACAGCAGGTTTTAGTCCTCTGCTGGCTGCATCTTGGTCACAGGGGACCACAAGTGCACTCCAGAGAACCAAAAAAGTAGTATTGCCAAAAAGAAAAAAAAAAAAAAGTTTAAACCAAAGAACAAAAGGGTGTAATATATTGCAGCGTACCAATTCTTATATGTGGTGACTGCAAACATTTTTTCCCATTTTTTCCTCCCCTTTATTGTCACCTGGTGATCTAGTCAGTAACTAATACTTTATGTCCTTTAAGAGACCAAGCTGTAGAGAAAATGGTCAGTTTCTAAGGCTGATATTGTTGCTCTTCCATTGGCCTGTAGACACCCTAAGACAGGAATTTACTGGCTAGATCACTAGGTGAAAATAAAGGGGAAAAAATCCTAAGGAAAGAAGATAAATGCAGCTACCACATTTAAGGATTGGGAAGCTGCATTACAGTTTTGTTTTTGGATTTATTAAAACACTGTAATGACTATTGTCTCCTTGCAAAAAAAAGTTTTCTTTTCTTAGACAAAAGTGAACTTATTCTGATTTTCTGAAGCATTTCTGTGTGTTCTAAATTACCCTCACTTTTAGCATTAGCAGAATTCTAAAACCACTTTCATCTAATGTCTAAACTCCAAACTGTTATGATGTATCAGTGAAAACCTGAGGCTAAAAACTAAAAATAACTATATCTCTATGCTTATCCACAATATTACAAAGAGATGAAGAATCAAAGCAGCTGATGAAGGATTATGATCACAATAATTTAAAGCAATTCTGTTTCATTTGAAAGAAGACTGAAGTGTGGTAGAGCAGGTTATACAATGTAAAAATCACTTTTCATTATGTGGTGTCTTTTGATCGAGGTCTAGAAGCTTGCACATTCATCTAACAAAACCATGGGTAAGTTAACTCCCAAATCTGCCTAGTCTATAGTATGGTAATTAGATATTTTGCTTCTTCAAAGACAGACTGATGTGGTTCCATACACCGCTGAAAGCAATGAGAAAATCGGTTGGTTTTTTACAATTATGGTAAATAGTTAAGTTTTACATTTTAAGCAATCAACGGTAAATATTTATCAATCCTTTACCAAACCCTAAAATATTTTCCATAAGTTGGTTATAACTTGTACCTACAGCAGGTATCTGCATGGTTCACTTCCATCACAGATCAAAAAAAAAGAAGTTTATTCCGTATCTAGGACTGCTAGCTAAATCTCTAGGTTGCCAGTATCCAGAAGCTACTGAAGCTTGGTAGAATGAAGGTCACTGGTAGCCGTTTACACCAACATAGAAAGGGTGATAGTAGCAAAACAAAAAAGGCCACTAACCAAGTCTTTAAATGAAAGCTGCCACTAAACATCTCTCCTAGCACACCTCATCTCTACTAGCACATTGGCTGGCTGTCATGTCAATACAATGGCATTACTACTTCTGAGGCACCAAAACTAGGCCACTTTGACAAATGTCCTTACAAGGCACTTTGGTTGTTATTGGAGATCCCAGAGCCATTTCTTTCTCCATATATGTGGCAATGACACTACTTTCAATCATAGCAAACGAAACCTTTGAACCAACAATCTTTGTATTTAAATATATAACTTTGTATAACTAGCATGTTGTATCATCCTGAGTTACTGAGTGTGTTTAGATCGGTATATACTTACCTAAAACTGTGCTAATGCTTTAGTAATATAAATTTAGCAGCAAAGTTTGCATATTGTACATACTGTAAGCAGGACAACATTTTGATTCTTTTCTCACAACTGGGACTGCTGTATTATTATAGGCTATACTTATGTCTGTCTTCTGGAAAAGTTTTGGATATCACTAGAAGCAATTTAAGCTTGACAATATTGCACAAGCAATTCAGCCTCAGACCACCTTTGTTGGGTTGTCCATGTCCTACCTCTGATATGGATGTATAATTTTCTGGAGGTGTAGAAGGTGCAGGTACATTATTTTGGCAAAAAGTAGGGTTGCACCAATTTGGGTATTCGTATTGGTGCCGATACTAAGGTATGCTCCGAGTGTGATTTGAGTCCATACAAAATGAATGTCCTGTCCGAATTTAATGCGGTTTTCCTGTCAACTGCTGCCACCTCAGGCTCATCTTCCCCCAGCCTGCACAAGCTGTGGCTCTGTTCTGTCTGCCCGTTCGGAACACAGGTACCAGTTATTTGACAGTTCATCGGTTAACGTCACAACCAGAGGCTCTTGCAGTTGTCCTTGCTTCTTATTTGGACACACTCCGGTTCAGTCTTATTAGTCTTCATCTGGAAGATTTTACAGTAGCCACATAGCAAGGATGGATGGATTGGGATTACATAGACCACAAACTTTGTGACAGGTGTGTGTCTGCCTAACTGCAATTTCCAGCTCAAATTGGGTTATCGCATTTTCTAGCAAGGATGAAGTGCAGCTAGGTTGGAACGGTAGAGGTATGAGTGTATGCTCTCTGAGTGATATTTTGCATATTGTGGTAAGTGGGGCTTAGGAAGGTGGTACAGGGTTGTATAATAGTCCCTGAACACCACTGCAATGTCCATCCCAAGTGTTAACATGGCCCCATACAGAGTATATATAGGAGACCTACATCATGACCCACTGTTTAAGAGAGCATGGGCCAGAGATCTGCTACACCAGTTACCCTACTTGTAAAAAAGGTATTTTGTATTTAGTAAGAGTAGATTTAGCTTTAAATAAGCAGATGGTTTGAAGGGACTCCCTTAAATGGGCTAGTGTAGCAGCCATATTGGGTTCTTAGCTATGATTTCCAAGGTATCAATTTGCAGTTTGTTGTATCTAATGGCCTCTTTTGGCAGACAAAATATTAAATATTGTTTTTATTCCAATAGCGCCCATCCCCAAATATTTCCTAAACAATTATATCTTTAACAGCCTTGATTATTAAGGAGAATTACATGGAAACAATCCTTTTCTTTATATGCTATTGCATTTGATTGAAGAGTCGCCAATGGAATGGATTGGCATTTATAATCACATATTCACTGTTTCAACAGTGTCCTATATGTAAGGAGTTCAGATCTAAAAGGACACCTAACTACACTGCCTTTGAACACCACAAATGCCATTTCATTCATTTTTAATATAAAAAAAAAAAAAAAAAACTCACCCGTCTATCCATGTCCCCATTCTTTTATTTTTTAGAAATACTTTTGAAAACCACCCCCTAGCATTTCTGGCTGTGGCTATCCAAAAAACAGTAGCAGAGGACTCATGTAACATTCTTGAAAAGGGTTTGGTGCCGTAGGCCAAAAATAGGTGGGACTTTATGGGCTTAATAAGACAATTTATGTAAAATTATAATAATTTATTAAAATAAAAGAGAACATAAAATTATAACACACTGTCATGTGTTTGGGTTATAGACCCATTGGTGATGGTGAGTAAGTTGAGAAATGAGTGACACAGTAATATGGTGACATATGAATATATCTCTCTGCTATTCCATGCTTGGAGATTCAGCCTGGAGTGTGCAGAGAGGGAATATCCTGGTTTTCCTACGTGTTTCGGCTTACAAATAAAGCGCCTTTATCAAGCAAGATTGTTCACCATATTTGGAAAAAATGTGCCTGATCCTGGATACCTTGCTTCTGGTCTTTGTTTTTCACACAAGGAATTAGTATGGGTGCTGTGACAGCGTAATCGCTTGTAAAAAAAAAAAAAAAAGAGTGGGGGTCAATCCCGGTCAATTTCAGGTTTTCCCTGGTGTAAATAATTTTGATAGTGTATTGAAGGATCCAACAGAGATGTCCAGTAGCAGCAGGTCCCTCTTGAGGAGGGAGTGAGGCAGACCTACTGGACCTGCTTATAATTTTCTGTTCTTTTATTTTAATAAATTGTTATAATTTTACACAAATTGTCTTATTAAGCCCATAAAGTCCCACCTATTTTTGGCCTGAGGCACCAAACCCTTTTCAAGACATTTATATCAGGGATGTTGGCTAAACCTACTATAGGTTCTGGGAATCGTACTTTCTATACCAGACTCATGTAACATTAACTTGCTTGAATCTATCTGCTTTTAGCTCAGTCATGCAGCCAGGAGGTTGTGCTTAGATGAGAAAACCCCTCCTGGAGACTCTTGGGATGTATGACATCATTTGCCTAGGCCTGGAAACCAGACAGTAAATGAAGAAATGTTAAAAAAAAAAAAAAAAAATGTAAAAAACACAAGAAAAATATGATATACTTTCCTATTTACTAATGCTAGCAACATGAGAATTTAAAATAGTCAATGTTGCTTGAGAGAGTGAAGTTCTGCTTTAGGTTTTTTTTTTTCAAGGTCCCCTATCCCCTTCAGTATAATCTGACCTACATACCTTATCCCTAAATACTTACCTTAATCTCAGCTCAAGAAATCTTCACTGTGCAGGCATTTGTAACATTTCCACAAAAAAGCGGCACTTGCTCTAGTCTGTCATATGGCTGGGGTTGTATTCAATGAGGACTCCAGCATTTTTCCATGTTACCATTAAGAACCCTGCCCTTAAAAATGTCATGGAGCCATTGCTACAGTATAGCGATGGGCTCGGGCGTGTTCGGATCGGCCCTCACTGCACACAGCCAATCATGGCAGTGAGGAATTTCCCGACCAGCAGCTGCATATTTACACACTGCCTATGATTGGTGGTGTGCAGTGGCGGCTTCCTAGTGGGGTCGATCCGTACACGCCCGAGCCCATCGCTAATACAGTATATATGCATATAGACAAGAGGAGGCTGCAGGAGATCAGCAACACTAAGATGCAATTTAGGATACAAAAGTAAAGCATTTAAAAAAAAAAAAAAAAGCAGTTTACAAAACACAAAAAAAGTTTTAGCAAACTAAAGGTCATTTACATAGCATTTACAAAAATGCTGTACTGGTTAATGGATGTGATTTTTTTTACTGTCCTCAGCTATGAAATGCAATTTGAAAATAAAGTTTGTTTAAAAAATTTTTTAAAAAAAAATTAAAAAAACTGAACTTTTGGCTTTAGCACAGCTGCAATATTATCCATATATCATTTATGCACTAATTAATTTTACTTGTTGCCTGCAGTTGCTGTTTTCCACATAACAATTGGTCATATGAAAAAAAAAGCAGGCAAGCAATACATAATTCACAGTAATTAAGATAAACATCGCTAATGACTGCATTTACATCCTACTATCTGCAGTGGACAAGAGGCAGAATGCTTATTGGGAGCGGCATCTAATTATCATGTACCACAGGTAATGTCATGTAGCTGTTTGCAGTCATATTAGATTTTTGAACACCTGTTTCCTATTTGTGATGCATCCACTCAAGGACATTTGAGAGTTTTTTTCACCTCCTCCTGCTCCATCTCTTGCAATTATCTCTCCTTCACCATACTCTGAGCCGACGAATAAGCTGGAATATGGGCATGTTGTCTAAATGTTACTTCATTAGGCAATTCTAGTTCTTCCTTTTGCTTATCCAAAATTCAAATGAGTTTGCAGAATAACTGTCAAAACTCATGAAAAGATACTCTTCTCTGCTGGAGGGACTTGTAAAACGCGGGAGACAAGTGTTACATTTGGTTTCGGCAGCAAAGACTTCACTTTCGCAAAGGCTTAATTAGCTTGTTCAGAAAATGTTTGTGGACTTGGCTTTAGGTTCTGCTACATTCTTCTCTAGCAGGTGTTGCTAATTTGATTTTGAAAGTCAATTTAATAGACTGAGTACCTGGAATTAGGGCATCTTTATCAATGCAGATTACGTTCTAAGTGCATTTCTGCGGTAATGCTGGCCTGATCAAAGCACTGTAATTTTATTATTTTTCTCTTATCGAGTGGGAAAGCACAGCATTGTTGTGCTGGAACAAGGTTTAAATAATATAAAATGTTGACTATATAAGCTGTGTAACCGATTGGGCGTAAAACAGCATTATATGGATAGCCGTGTCACTGAAAAATGATGGTGGTGAGATATGCCCCTATTTTCTCAATTTTATGCTGCTAGACAACCTGATATATCCATGATGTGTGGTGAGGAGCTCATTCCATTTTCTGTGGGTAAAATAGGATTTTGTACTGACCCTAAAATCCTTCTCTTGGAGTTTAATGATGAACACAGCTCTTTTTTCTTGACAATTTGGTTATAATGCCACCTGCTGGAGCAGGACAGTAGATGCAGAACAGAAGCTAAGCCATGCTGATGGCCCACCCTCCCCCAACTTCCCAAAAAGCTCATTTAGTGAACAAGCAGTAAAGAGTGAAAAAAAAAATCCTCCAAAATACAGTAAATACAATAAAGTCAACAGACTAGAGGGGGTGGTCCAGCAATGAACTAGAAGAAATTGATTTTACAGGGCATACAAAACATCTTATATTCTCCTAACCTCATTAATGGACACAGCTTTCAAACCTGACAATTGGTAGATGTCAAAGATGTGCCAATAGGGTGGTGGACAACAGAAAAATAAAAAATATATTTTATATATATATATACATATACACACATATATATATATATATATATATATATATATATACATACATATACATACATATACACACATACACACACATATTATATATATATATATATATATATATATATATATATATATATATATATATATATATATATATATATACATACATACATACACACACACACACACACACACACACATACACAGACATACATACATACACAGACAAAAAGCCCTTCCATGTTCATACTGCTGTCTATGAAACTTTACGCCCAAAAAAATTGTTCTAATGATGCAACAACTTAAAGCAGGAATTCCCAAACTACGGCCCAGCAGTTGTTCAGGAACTACACTTCCCATCATGCCTAGTCATGTATGTGAATGTCAGAGTTATACAATGCCTCATGGGATGTTTAGTTCTGCAACAGCTGCAGGGCCGTAGTTTGGGAATCCCTGACTTAATGTGTTACTAAACCCACAACAGTGAAATCAGTCTGTAGATGCAGTAAAGCATGCTCTTTATACTCACTGTGGAACCTAAGAGGTTAATCCTCTGTGAAAAAGGACATTAGATCCTCTGATCCTCCCCTTCTTCCACTGTCCCCAAACCATCTCCAGAACAGAGCCTGGGGGGCAAGCTGCACATGCTCAGTTCGGTGTGCATTGCTAGAGAGGTTATTTTCTTAGGAGAGTGCATTTAATCCTCACAGGGCCAATCAGGGGGCCAGGTGTCATGCAGCCTCATAGGACAATCAGGGGAGAATAAAAACTCCTCCCACAAGCTTTAACTAGACACTGATAGAAGTCACAAGGCTGCTCTAACTGCTGATGAAAAAATGTATTTAGCAGTTCATATTTACTAAAACTATTGCATTTCCATGTTCTGTGTACTGTGGAAGACCAGATATAGTGAATGCAGGGTCCTGGGTTTAGTAAGTATGAACAGATAACAAAAGGTGGCTGTGTTGCAGACCTGCAAAAACAATACCCGATGGTGGAAAGACCATTGGGGAACAACATCCTTGTGGAATGAACTGGAGCCAGAAACTGAGGTTCTGCTGTCCAATAAAACAGGTTTTACTGTTGTCTAATAGAGAGAAAAGATATCTCTATGCAATGAACTGATTTAATATTCGGCTCTTCAAAATTCAGAAGGTTTGGGTACTTGTTTGCTACTCCTGCAGGTGGCTGTATAACCCAACTGTCGATATTAAGAGAACTGTGTGTCAATGAAAGAAAGGCCGTTTTTGAAGAATATTGGAAATTTGCTTCAGCTCCCGTTCACATTATAGCGATTTGTCAAGCGATTAGACAAGTTGCAGCCTTTTGCGGCTAATGGCACCGATTTGCAAAAGCAGTTCCTGCACTACTTTTGACGATTTCAGGTGCGACTTCAATAAACAACCCTGCATGAAACTGCACAGATGTCTTTCAAGTCGCACTGACATGCAGCTTTGAAATCGTGCGTTTTCAGATGAAATTGCACGATTTCAAAGCCACATTATTGTAAACAAGGGCTCATGTCTGGTTTTATCCGTTTAACCCTAGAAAGAAACATGTATAAAAACACTACTCATCTGCCACACTTCTTGCATTTATCAGGTAGTGCAGGAGAACATAACCAAGCTACCATATAAATAGCAGGACATGATTTCTATTAGGATTCTAACATCAATCCAATGATTTCTGTGCAGTCCCTTATTTGATGAACCTATACTAGCCAACCGAGCCCCAGAATTGGGTATAGTCAGCTCATCTGGATGAAGCTTGGATAAAAGGTGCTACATGCATTAGGTTTGCACTAACTGCTAAAAGGTTGAATGGCTCAAAATGAAATTTTAGAATCAAAATCTTCTGACAGACAGACAAAAACAAGAGACCGCAACAAGTGTGACCATCTATACAATTTGCATAGATATAAGAAACCTTTCCAACTCATCCAATTTACTACTTTTATTCAATACAATCCATTTTTTGTGCACACGTGGATTCTTATGTGAACATGCACACTTTTAGATACCTTCACAATTCTATATAGAATATACAAGCAAGACTAAGGAGTGTGGCCAGCACAGCCAATCATCTTATCACACCAGCCACTCTTGAAGCATGCTGCTTTGAGTGGAATGACCAGATGTGTCTATTGACCATCCTTGTATTTTTCGCAAGGTGAAAATCAATCAATGCATTAAGGGCACTTTTCATGTGGCGGTCATTGCTACCACTCCGATAAGTAATTCATAGTGAATTGCTTTTATAGGCATTTGAAAGGTGGCATGGAGGCAATGTCACCTCCTCACTGTCCGTGTTAACCATGGAAAGCCCATTGCACTGCAAACTGAGTGCATTGCATGCGGTTGGCTGCATCATTCATTTGACTGGGTTGTGTTTGGTTGTGGCACTACCTGCTGAACATGACCTATGTACATTTTGCCACACCATACTGCAACCAATACAGTCAGGGGGGTGGTAAAACCGCAGGTTAGTCACTTTTTTTTCTTATTGCTCCCTGTCTGCCCACGTAAAGGAGGTCTAAGACTTCTATCTTACAGTGCATCTATAGGTAGGCTATAGACATCAAAGTATTTACATATTCTTAAAGTGGAACTTAACTCCCCAAAAAAAAACATGGGACTATTTTTAATCCTCATGCTGTTAGCATTAGGAAATAGATAAAGCATAACGTATTTACTGGTTTTAAACTTTTTTTTTTTTTTACATTTCTTTAGTTACTTCCTGGTTTCTTGCCTAGGCAAATTATGTCATATATCCCAGGAGTCTTCAGGAGGGGTTTTCTCAGCTAAGCACACTCTCGTGCATGCATTTTTGAGCTAAAGCCAGAAAGTAAATGCTACAAGAACCCATTTGCCCTTACTCAAGATGGTCACAGCCGGAAATGCTAGGTGATGTTTTTCAAAGTGATTTTTCAACAAAATAAAGCATGGAGACATGGATGGATGGGGGAGTTTGCTCTGAATATTAAAACTGAACCAAATAGGCTCTGAATATTAAAACTGAACCAAACAGTGTTTTTGGCTTGTGGTGCTCAGATGCAGTGAAGATCTGCTTTAGGAAGCAGTAAATAAGTTTTACCCGTTTCCCACCCATCCGTCATTTTATCCCATTGTTCTGGGACCAAGTCATATGATGTCTTCCCCAGAACGGGCCGCAGTCAGGTGCGATCTGTCACCTGCTGTGCCCACCGGACACCGGTATACTGATAACCGATCACTATACTGGTCCGCTGCCAGTGTCATGGGATCGCTGTGACCAATCAAAGCAGACCGCATAAGAGTTGTAAATAATGGATGGCTTCCTTACATGCCATCCATTGCATACAATTGTGTTGCGATCTGTGATTGGGCACAGTGATCTCATGGTAAAAAAAGGGCCAATCACAGCCCAATTATTGTATCATGTGATTAGCTGTAAATAATCACAATAGACAGTGTCTACACACTGTTATTCAGTAAAAATGTTTGCTTATAGCAGTGAAATTCACTACTACAAACATTGCATGTTAAAAAAAAAAAAAAAAAAAGAATACTAATTAACTCCCTAGAGAGGTACAATGTTACGTATGGTAACACAGTATTGCTCTGGTCACAGTATGTTAAAAAAAAAAAAAATTGTATTTTGGTTTACATACTGTTACCAGTCAGTGTCCCTAGTCACTGCCACACCAGTTTAATGACAACGCTGTACTGCAGTGGTGACAGTACGTACAAAAAACTTTGTCATTTTCCCAAAAAAAAATTACAACTTCAAAAACACGCTATGCCTCTTACCAATGACCTCAGACTGTCTACCTACTTTCCAAAAAAAGGGGTCATTTGAGGATATTTGTATTGTTTTGGCATTTTCGTGCCTCAAGAAACGTACATCAGGATTGATCAATTTTCAGATATAGAGCATAGTTTGTGGACTCTAATTTTCCTACAGGCTAAAAAAAATACACTGATTTGGGTTATTTTTACTAAAGAAATGTAGCAGAATACAATTTGGCCTAAATTTATGAAGAAAGATTTGCAAAATTTTATAACAGAAACATTTATTTTTTTCTTCAAACTTTTTTTTTTTTAGGCCAAAAACACACCAAAAGAAAGCTCTATTTGTGTGAAAATGATAAAAAATTATGGGTACAGCGTTGCATGACCACACAATTGTGAGTCAAAATGCAGCAGTGCTGAAACCTGAAAATTGGTCTGGGCAGGAAGGGGGTAAAAGTGCCCATAATTGAGATGGTTACAAGAAGCTCTCACTGACTTATGTCTACAGACAACGTGGAGCAAAGTACCCATAGGTTCAAGAGAAGCACCAAATTTTTTTTTTTTTTTGCTTCCCTTCCTAGAGTACCTGTCATGCGTATCCATTAGAGATTATAACTCTGAAATGCCATCAGCTCACTGGTGAAAGAGATAAGGAGGGTGAGCTGAGCTATTGTACAGAGTAAAATACAGTTCTTTTAGTGGCTCCCAGAAGCCACATCTGTAGCATATTTTTGGCTATAGACATGCATTACAAAAAACACTAAATGTGGCTATACATGCATAAAATGGTACTGGTAAAATTGTATCTTTTTAAAAAAACACCCCTGTGTGTGCTTTATGTGCTATGTGTGCATACAGTGGGGAAAATTATTATTTGCTCCCCTGCAGATTTTGTAAGTTTGCCCACTTACAAAGAAATGAAGGGTCTATAATTTGTATCATAGGCATTTAATTGATAGAGACAGAATATCAACCAAAAATCTAGAAAAAAATCCCCAATAAAACATGGCTTAGTACTTGGTGGAGAAGCCCTTGTTGGCAAGCACAGAGGTAAGACATTTCTTGTAGTTGGTTACCAGGTTTGCCCAAATCTCAGGAGGAATTTTGGTCCACTCTTCTTTACAGATCTTCTCTAAATCCTTAAGGTTTCTTAGCTGTTGCTTGGAAACTCAAAGTTTCAGCTACTCCCATAAAGTCTAGAGACTGGCTAGGCCGAACCATGGCCTTAATATGCTTCTTCTTAAGCCACTCCTTTGCTGCCTTGGCGGTACAGTATGTTTTGGGTCATTGTCATGCTGGAAAATCCGTCCAGGACACATCTTCAGTGTTCTAGATGAGGGAAGAAGGTTCTCATTCAAAATGTTACAATACATGGCCCAGTCCATTGGCCCCTCAAGGTGGCAAAGTCAGCCTGCACCATTAGCATAAAAACCACCCCAAAGCATGTTTCCACCTCAATGCTTGACAGTAGGGATGGTGTTCTTAGGGTCATAGTCAGCATTTTTCTTCCTCCAAACAAAGAGTCGAGCAAATGCCAAAGAGCTCAATTTTAGTCTCGCTGGACCACAGCACTTTCTCCCAATTCTTCTCTGTATCGTTTAGATGTTCATTAGCAAACTTCAGACGAGCCTGTACGTGTGCCCTCTTGAGGAGGGGGACCTTGTGGGCACTGCAGGATTGCAATCCATGGCAGTGTATTGTGTTGCAACACCGATATATTGGAGGGCCGATATGCACTTTCCCCGACATATCGGAATCGGCCCCTGAGGTTGCCGATATTTAAGTAAAGTGCACGTCCTGGGGTAATGCCTGCAGCTAGAGGCATCACCCCGGTACTGGTGTCCATAGCCGACAGTTGGCTGACTTGTAAGGGCAACCGATGCGGCTGAGAAGCCGCTCGGCTGTCATTACAAGGAGCGGGAGGGGATGTCCCCCCCATCCCGCCGCCTTCCACGGCTCACCCGGGTCTCCCATCCACCGGGAGACCCGGGCATCCTACCACCACCGCCAAAGAGAAGACCCGGTGTAGCATGAAGATGTGTCCCCTTGAAAGCCAGTATCCCTGCCGCAAGTGCGCATGCGCCGGTCTCCATGAAAAAAACCCGGAAGTGATTACATGACATCACCTCCGGGTACTCGGCGCTGAATTAAAAAAACTGACAGCATTCAAAACAGCCAAAGTTGGCTTTTGAATGCTTTTCTGTCCTGATGAGGGGTTTGGGGTCTTTTAGACCCCCAACTCCCTCCACAAGGAGTACCTTTAGAAAAAAAAAAAAAACATTTTTTTACATGTCCGAAAATATCGGCCAATACCGATATCCGATGACCAAAATATCGGTATCGGCATTAAAAAAATGATATCGGTCGATCACTAGTTTGTTTGGCGACTGTGGTCCCAACAGCTTAGAGATGATTCACAAGCTCCTCCTGTGTAGTTTTGGGCTGATCCCCCTTCCTTTTCCCATAATCATCCCTACCCCATGAGGCGAAATCTTGCATGGAGCTCCAGACCGAGGGCGATTGATGGTTATTTAGTATTTCTTCCATTTGCGAATAATCGCTCCAACAGATGTCTCCTTCTCACCAAGCCAGTCTTGTGCAGGTCTACAATCTTGTTTCTAATGTCCTTTGACAGCTCTTTGGTCTTTCCCATGATGGTGAGGTTTGAATGGAAGCCCACATTCACATTGGGCCAATTTAACACGTCAAATCGCATGTCAAATCAGAGCATATTGCACCGTCCCAATTGATGCAACCCTGACTTTGCGGCGCTGCACCAATTCCTAAAAGTAGTTTCTGCACTACTTTTGGCAAATTCGGGAGGTAATTTCAATAGACTTCTGTGCAGGAACCCACACAGAAGTCTGTGAAATCGCCCCTGAAGTCAAACTGAAAATTCCAGTTTGAAATAGTGTGAAAGTTTAGCTGAACTCTCACATTGTGAACCTAGGCAATGAAAGGTTCTGTGGACAGGTGTCGTTATATATAACGAGTTGTCGTACGGAGCACCTTCTAAAATTGACAGGACCAATCTGTGTACCACATGAGCATATACTGTAGCCAGTCTCTGGGAGCCAGAAATATTGTTGGTTGGTAGGGGATTAAATACTTCTTTTACTCACTGAACTGCAACTCAATTTATAACATTTGTGTCATGTGTTTTTCTGGATTTTTTGTTGATATCATGTCTCTACAATTTAAACTATGCCTATGATAAAAATTATAGGCCCTTAATTTCTTTGTAAGTGGGCAAACTTACAAAATCTGCAGGGGATCAAATTATTTTCCCCACTGTATGCACACATAGCACATAAACATGCCTTACAGAAAATACTGTGGGCAAATACACACCAACTGTGGCCCCCAGGAGCCACAACAAGAAGCATACTCTACTTTGAATGGTCCTATGCCCTATATACAGCTGTGTGCATGTCTCATGTTACATATCTTGCAAGTGTGTTAGGTTTTTTTTTTACTTGGAAAATATGCAGTTTAATCTATTTAAAAAAAATCCACATTCAAAACCTAATAATGTATGCATCTGAAAAGACAGATTTTGCATACACAGGTGTTAAGTGGCAACACAGATATGCAGTATTTCATAGTAACTAACCTGGATGAATTTTAAGAGTCAGGACGTGACATGAAATTAAGCATATCATTTTAACGTTGCTAGACTTACTTTTTATCACACTATTCTTCTTGCCATGCTTGGACAGTTTCAACACTGCAATCATGATTAATGCATTTGTCTTTCAAAATAACTCCAGTGTAATTCTGCCTTCCCTAGAGACTGTCACATTGCACATTCTCAAGCTGGCCCAAAATTGTGATCAAATTACTTCACACATTGAATAACCCACTAAGACTTTTATGTCATTACAAGAAAAAGCAAATGCTATTTATAACATTGGATGAAAGTAGTTAAATTCTCAAACTCATCTACACCGTGTGCACAATTAGGCAAGTTACATTTTTGAGGATTACTTGTAATATTGAACAACTGCAGTGCTCTCGGTCAACCCAAAATATGAATAAACCTCAAACCTGATTTTTTAAGAAAGTAAAAGGGAGGTTTTTGGCTTTCTTAGGAGAATATTTATGTGTGCACAATTATTGGGCAATTATTAGTGTGAACAATTATTATGCAACTAAATGAAAAAAAAAATTACCATTCCACTTCTTTATTTTCATCTGCTAACGTGAGAATAATAAACAAACAACTCAAAATTTACAAATAAATATTTCTGACATAAAAAAAAAAAAAAAAAAAAATTAGTGACCAGTATCATCACCCTTCTTTTCAATAACAGTTATAAGACTTCTATTCATGGAGTGGGTCAGTTTCTCGATCCTGATCAAATTTTTTTTGCAGCAGCAACCACAGCCTTCCAAACACTGTTCAGAGAGGTGTATGTTTTTTCTTCACCGTAAATCTCCCGTTTAAGAAGGGCCCACTATTTCTCAATAGGGTTTGGGTCAGGTGAGAACAGGGGCCATGTCATTATTCTTTTATCTTTAAGGCCTTTACTGGCCAGCCACGGAGTGGAGAACTTCGATGCATGCAATGGTGCATCGTATCATGGACTTCTTGAAATATGCAGACTTTTTCTGTACCAATGGTTGAAGAAAGGGTCTTCTAAAAACTGGCAATAAGTTTGAGAGTTGATTTTGAGTATCTTCAGCCCGAAAAGCTCCAACTACCTTATCTTTAATAATACCAGCCCATACCAGTACCCCACCTCCACCTTGCTGGCTTCCAAGTTGAAGTAGGGCTCAGTTCCCTTTACTGATCCAGCCACAGGCCCATCCATCTGGTTCATCAAGAGTCACTCATCTCATCAGTCAAAAAAACCTTTGAAAAAAATGTGACTTCAGATATTTCTTGGCCCAGTCCTGATGTCTCAACTTATGTGTCCTGTTCAGTGGTGGTCGGTTTTCAGCCTTCCTTACCTTGGCCAGGTCTCTGAGCACTGAACACCTTGTACTTCTGGGGACTCCAGGTAGGTTGCAGTTCTGGAATATTATATATTATACCTGTGAGGGTATACCCTCGCGCCACTGGATCGGGCCTGTATGTTATGAAATTCCTGGTATTTGGTCTAATAAGCAGCAGCTGGGGGATAGATTAAGTGAAAAGAAGAAGGCTTCCAGTAGGGGAACCTCACCTCAGCGCTTGCTATAAATGAGCTAGTATATTTAAAGTGCTCCTATTGTGAATATGTGCAATATTTGTCAATAAATATATAAACCATTAACTGTGCAAATTATGTTTCGCCTTATGAACTGTGCAATTGTGCAGTATATAAATCCAACATATCACAAATTAAATTAAGTGCAAATTCCGCAAAATGTGTCCAAAAAGAACTTGTGCAATTATGCAGTGTGTGAATAGGACGCATCACAAATATGCAACACAATATGGTATTAGTGTAAAATCCACAGTGTAATTCCTCAATAAAAGTTTATTAAGCCTTCTGATGCGTACAACGGATAGGCATAAAAAGTATATAAAAAAGATATTAAAAGATCCTGGTATGTTTTCCAAAGAAATGTGCCTGGCCGTTAGCCAAATGTGAGCAGTGAGTGAAAGCATCAGAAAAAAAATTCCCAAGGCTAACCATAGCCAACCAGGTAACAGAGCTAAACCATAAACTACTGCAGCTCACCTGAAAAACAATACACCCTCAAAGAGGACCAGGTCCTCCAAAACGACAGCCAGCAAAACCTTGCATCCAAAAGAATTATCCACAGATGCCAACACAACCACTTTACAACAAAACTTTACCAGGCGGCCGTTTTGCAAACCTGCGTCACTGACAATTGAAAACGGAAAGCCCAGGAGACACTAAGCACCCTAGTAGAGTGCGCCTAAAAAACAGGATAGGAGGAACCTGACCTCTGACGCACTAGGTCTGAACCACCATCTGATCCATCTGGAAATGGTTGCAGAAGAAGCGGACAACTCTTTGTGAGATCCGTCCATGAGCACAAATAGAGAGTCTGACTTTCTAAAAGACTTTGTAGCTGCCAGGTACACCCTTATTTGCCCAGACCACATCCAAGACATGCAAGGCAATTTCCTTCAGATGTTTAGGCCTAGGAAACAGGGAAGGCAACACAATGTCTGCATTCAAATGACAGTCAGAGACCACCATAGCAAGGAATGATGGACAGAGGCAAAGCACCACCTTATCCTTATGAATCACCATAAGGTGAAGTACAAGATAACGCCATCAGTTCAGACAACCTGCATGCAGAGGTGATAGCCACCAAGAAGCCCACCTTCTGGGGCAGCGTAAACAGGGAACCTACCAAAATTTTTCAAAAAGAACCTTCAGTAGAGCTGAAAGCACCACATTAAGATTCCAGGGCACCAACGGAGCCCGCACTGAAGGAACTAAAAAAGTCAGACACCCTGAACAAAAAGGTACGCACCAGGGAGTTAGCGGCCAAAGGTCATTGGAAAAAGACCCCCAAAACCCGATACCTGGCCCTTGACGGTACTCAAGGCCAATTTCTGTTCAACCTCCCATTGAAGGAAGGTTAAGATCAGATCCACTGAGGAGCTAGGATGAACCCCAAGAGATTCACACTATGCAATGCACGTCTTCCATGTTCAATGGTAGATCTTCCTAGAGGCAGATTTCCTAGCTTTTAACTGCGTAGGAATCACAGATTCAAACAAACAAACCTCCATCCTTCAGCAACTGGTGCTCAACAGCCAAACCGTTAAAGCCAGCGACTGTAAAGCAGGAAGGAATATTGTTCCTTGGGACAGCAGATCCTCCTTGAGAGGAAGTCCCAAAGGAGCATAGGCGACCAGCCATACCAGATTGACATAAGACCAGCGAGGCCAGTCTGGAGCCACTAGAATGACCGGAATCTCTTCTGCCTGAATCCTGCACAGGAGTCGTGGCAGAAGTTTAAGAGGGCTGGAACGAATCAGTTAGCCCACCTTAGAATGCTAGCTACTTACCAAGCCACCAGGACACTTCTTGTGTCCCCTTGGTGATTGACACAGATTACGGCCGTGACATTAAATTCTCATGAGGATACTGCAAGTAAAAAACGCCTAGCAACCACTGCGTTTTGGGCAACCCCACTGTTTTGTGACAAGTTGTCATGGTAAGCGTAAAGAGGAACACCTTGCCGCTTTGGAGGGCCTATGGGTGCCAAAAAGACACCGGTGCCTCCGACGCAGCATCAGCTGCAACCTCCATTTTTAAGGTTTCACACACCGACACACACATTGCATCCACCAGTGCCAATTTAAGCGTGGCTAGAGGAGCAGAGGAATCATCCTCACTATCTCAGCACTCAGCGTGCGTGGACACTAACCCAGTAGGGTCTCTATATACTGAGCTCACCCCGAAAATTACAATCATGGGAGGTCGCTGACTGCGAACCTGCATGGGGATGCTGGCAAAGGGTCCACAAATAGATAACCAATTGGACCCCGCAAAAAAACAGGGGGGGGGGGGGTCGCCCTCCATAGAGGACATAGCGCCCTTAAAATGGGGGCAGACGCGGCAGCAGGGTACCCTCGCTAATACAAGGCAAGTGCCCCACACATTAATGGCGGCAAGACTGTCATTAAAGCCCCCCCCACAGCGCCACCCAGTCCAAGGGGGGTGCCAAGCTAACCATATGGCCCAGCAGGCCGCAAGCTGGGGCCTAAATTTATGTGGGGGCCACATTTTCAGATCCTCAGCCCAGCAGAAGCCCTAAGAATGGGGGCTTCAGCTACACGCACTAGGGTCACCCCCAACGGCGGGGCCCGACTTGGCCGCATGGCCTAGTAGGCCGCAGACCGCAAGCCACGGCCTAAATTTTTTAAGGGCGCTCAGCGCCAGGACCCGAGCCTCAGCGGAGCCAACCACCTAGCGGCAGGGGAGGGGAAGGCGGATGGCCAATGAGAGGCAGTGGCTTTAGCCACGCTTAAAGGGGTAGTTTCGGAGTAGTAGGCCGCAAAGTCACAACCTACATTTTTGGCTGTATCCGACGACGTGAGGCCCCGCGGATGCTAAACTATCTGCTCCCCCAGCCCTACAACCGCAGCAGGGAACCAAGAGGACATCCCTACCCTAGTCACCAGCCTCCAGGATGGCAGGGTACCCTGCTCAACCCACCATTACGCACCAGGAAAACTCGGTCAGCAGCCTCTATAACCAGCCCCCCTTAAGAGCATGTGGCAACAGGCAGCTCCTAACCTCACCCAGGAAGGGGGGGGGGGGGGTCGACAAACACAAAGTGACCCCGAAATTTGAGAGGGGCTGGTGGGGGGGTGGAATCTGGGGGTCTATCCCAGGGAAGGGCCCATGTCCACCGCAAAACCCTCCAGGGGTATAGCGGGGACAGCTACTTACCACACCAGGAACAGGATGGGCAAAGCTCAATTGTAATGTGGGTGCTGTTGACCAGGAGGAAACGCTGCGACCCAGGCCAAAGCCAGTTCGTATGGGTTCTCAAGAGATGTTTAGCTTGCAGGCCAGCCCCCGTCCAGTGGGGCTATCTCGCGACCGACCTAGCACGGAGCTGCGGTCTGCACGCGCTCGCTGGTCGGACTGGGGGGGGGGGGCAGAAGGATCTATATTATCCAGTTTGTCGCCCAGTCTGGCACTTGATTATAGTTCTCACAGGAACAAAATGAGGAAAGTAATTCAATTTAAAATGAAAAAAAAATGCCAGGACCAGAGATCCCAGCAAGGAACTAGGTCCTTACTACTGACTAGGCAGAAAAAGAACTGAGTGCCTATAGCTGAGAGTGGGTTTATACATCCTGGGACTGCCCATAGGTGTAGTCAAGCTTTTTCCGACCTAGAGTCTACTCCTGTAGGGGGCAGTATAACCCAATGGTTAAGAATAATCAGGAGCGGTGTCCATCAATGAACGAAAGAGAAAATTATGATTTAGTCAAAATTTTGCACACAGTGAATATATTCATATCCAAAGCAGTCTCTAAACATTTTAGTTATATTGTTATTATAGTATATTAAACTGACCTAAAGCTTGCTTCATGGATAACCAAAGTAAAAAGAAAATTATTTTATATTGGAGCATTCAACAAACTGATGCAGAATTAAGTCTGAATATACAAAAATCATAAAAATATGTATGTAAACTACAAAATAAAGAGTGCCCAAGATTGTGAAGATTTTCCTTCTAGTCCTGTCTTTTTCCCCTTCTCAACCGCTGTCTCTAATCCCCCCCCCCACTTTGCATCACTGTCATCTGCCCTCCCCCCCTTCCCCCACCTCTCAGCTGTTAACTCCAACACTCCAACATATCCTCCACCCCTTACCCCATTTTCTCCATCCCAAATCATCCTCTTTCCCTCAAAAGATATTGTGCACACTGTTGTCTTCTCCACCCCTTAGACAGTCATCTTGGTAACCCCTTGTCCACAGTTCACACATTGATCTATACTGTAACACCTCATTCAAACCCTTTCCTCTCACATTGCCATCTTCTTTAACCAAACCCTTGCACTTTTTGTTTGAAATGGCAACACAATGCCTCCACTGTTAATTCCCAGGCAGTGTCATCAGCCCTGCCCCGTTCTTCCTTGAAGAACACTTTCCCAGATAGCAAGCAATTGAGCTGCAAGTTTGAAAATGACTTGCTACACTATTGCTAGACTTCCCAGGCTTCACAAGTTGGTTACACAATTGTAGCAAGTCTGCATTGCATAACTCCAGATCAAGTTATTTTGCAAACATTCTGCAAATCTGCTGTAAGTTCTGATTCAGTTAGGTTGCGCAATAGTCATCCCACCACAGGGGTCACTGTGGCTGAATTTTAATGCTGTAGACTTGCAGAGCTCTTGCTGCATAATCACCACTACAATTTTGCTCTCGCTAGAGACTTCCGAGAAAATTTGCTACAAACTAGGAAAGTGTCAACTAGAACTTATGCTTCAAGTACTCTCCAAGCGTATAGCTTGCCAGTGAAAACGTGCAGCAAGTTCACAGACTTACAATTCAACACTGCCACAAATGTGTGGCAACTTATCCTTGCTATCTGAGTTGTCCTTATGTTATATAAATGAGTAGGCGTTTTGTAATTGGGGAGTACAGAACAAAACAGGGCTGGCAATCTTACTTAGAATTAGAAAATGATTGCTGAAAACAAATAGGTGTTTTTTTTAATTTTGCAAAGTGAACGTCGAACAGCGAATTTGCCTTAAAGTGATATTAAAGGCAGCCGATCCTCTTCTAGGGTCCCTAGCTGACGCTCCTGGCCCCTCCCTCCTGCTAAGTGCCCCCATAACAAGCAACTTGCTAAGGGGAAACCCAAGCGCTCCTTAGCCGCTGCTCTGTGTGTGTATTCACACACGGAGCACAGCTAGGCCCCGCTCCTGCTCTCTCCTCATTAGCTCACTGGCTGTAATTGACAGTAGTGAGAAGTTCCAGCTGGAGCAGGAGAGCCTCTGCTCTCGTGCACATTGCTGATTCAAGATGGGACTCATAAGTATTGAGGGGGGGGGGGGGAGGCAGCAAAATATTTTTTGCCTTCATACACAGAGTGCATGAAGATTTAAAAACAAACCTTGTGTATTTACAACCACTTTAAGTACATTAACCCCACTGTGTCAGCTCAAAAAAACTTAGGAGCTTGATGGATTTCTGGTAGTTCAACTTTTTTTCTGTACTTGTAGCACTGTGCATGTATAGCAGATATGAGATTTACTTTTTATTTTGCCCTGGCATACACTTTAAGTGAAGTTTACTTGAAAGGGATATTTTAGTAATGGGCGAAGTCTGGTGGGCCAAGTTAGCTCTTGGCTTCTTATATACTTGGGATGCTCCCACAGTATCTCTTGTTATGGAAGTTTTCAGAAGGAACAATCAAAGGAAGGTGAATAATATTTAACATATCTTGTTGCACAGCATATAGGCTCACATGGATGAGTACAAATGACAGAGCAATGATAATAGATAGGTGTGAAAAATGTAATCGATTTTGATTGCGAAGTAGAAGTTAGGAAGTATTGTCTATTATCCCCAGGCACCTCATATGGGGGCAAGCTGTGAGGGGGAGGTTAGACATTACGACTGGCCTTAAACTTCAACTGTTTCCCTCTGTTAGATGATTATGTTTGAAGTTATAAGGTAAAGTATAGACAAACAATGGTAAAAGTATTAAAGAAATATGACCAGCGCTACGGACTAGATGTTTGGGAGAAAAATATATTAGATAGAGGTGTAAGCTGCCCCAATCAGACCTTGGGTGTAAGGTGCAAGTGTTATAGAAGAAGTGTGAAGATTGGTGGTGGCGCTACCTCTGAAATAAAAATAAAAATAAAAAATGCCCCTTGTGAAGTGTAAGGGGAAGTGTACTGGTAGACAATAACCCACAAATGGTGCAATATCTAAAAATAATAATAAATGGATAACAAAGATATATTCAAATCAAACAATACATGCGAAGAAATTGTATATATATATATATATATAAACCGATGTGGTGACAAAAGACCCACAACCGAAGATATGTGAGTGATTTCCAAATGAATGTGCCACTTGATCTGTAACAGCGTGAGTGAAAAAAATATATAAATTAAAATAAAATAAATTAAAAAAAATGTGGATAAGTGAAATTCCACGAGTGGCCACTAGGTGGCGCAAATAGCTTGGTACAACCTGTATGTTGATGTATGGAGATGTTCTTTTTCGAGATGAACGAGCAGTCAGAGTAGTCAGCGGCGGGTGCCCTGAGTGCTCACATGAAAGGAAAAATACCCCATGGTGAATAATAGTAACATACAGTTGTAAATAAGCGGCGTAGTAGACTCACTCGTACAGTAGATCAGGGTCAGAATAGTCGTGTTCGCCGGGAGGCTTCCGCGTTCCACGGCCGACAACCGGAAGTGACGTTTGACGTGGTAAAAGTATGACCTAAACGTGAATTAGGAGCAGTAGGACAGCCAGTGTCAAAAAGCTATAGGGGGAAAATGTCCTTAGGGGGGTTACAGAGCATATATTCGTCCTAGGGGCAATGCCCCAGAGATCTAGTAAACTATCACTAATATTATATTTCACAACTGTAGCGGATCAGTGTGGTGAGTAAACAAGTATGTAAAGTTTAAACAATATTGGGAGTCTGACCTGGCAGCTAGTTTGAATATAGGGATGGTTGGTAAAACAACTACCTAGAAAAGGAATGGTAGGGTTTACAGAAAGGAAAGTGGAATGAGGAGAAGGGGAAGGGGGAGAGGGGGACAGTGGGACAGTGGATGGGGTGGAAAGTGGGAGAGAGGGGAAAGGATGAGGTGGTGTGTGGATCCCCAGGTTTCTAGGTTGTATTAGTTAGGCTGGAGGAGGGATATGTTGAGGGATTCATCAAAATTGGACGGGAGGAAGTGTGTCACCCAAGGGGACCAAAGGGCTTCATATTTGGGAACTCAAGGACACCGAGACTAGGAGTCTTCCATGATTTAGCGATGATTTGTTTTGCTGCCGTTGTGACCTGCAGGAGCAGTTTAAATGGACGCTGGAGTAAGCTAGGCAGCTTGAGATTTAAAAGTGCTAATAATGGGTCAGGTGATAGAAATGTATCGAAGAGGGTGGAAAGCATGTTGGAACAGGTTGTACGATTGGGCATGACCACCATGTATAGTGGAAGTTCCCTTGTGCGGGGCAGCCGCTAAAGGAAGTGTAGGGGTATTGAGGAGGGATACTTCCACAGTTTCTAACGCTGTTTCTGTTCACGTGGAGGTTTGGTGTTACGGTTTTTGCTTGTTCCAGATCTCTTGCAACATTCTTTATAATATATAATAAATTAAAAATTCAAACACTTTATTCAATCTACAGTCCCAGTCCCTGATAAGGGAATGACCCTGAAGCCATTTGAATGCACTCCTTGGCCTTGATCTTCTTGCTAGTTCTTCCTCACCTATACACAATAATGCACAAAAGTGGGAAGCAAATCTCGGCACTAAAGCACCAACAATGGAAGCGAGAATTATTTTTGGTGTCACTATCCCAATACTTCGTGAAGAGATATTACTCACTTTGAAACCTGATGGCTTTCCAAAAGCCAATTTCATCTGACAATTTGTATTTTCACAGCCACTAAAAAAAAAAAAAAAAAACATAGCTAGAGCTTGGCTGCTGGATTGGATTCCCTCGCTCTCGTGATAGTAAGATGCAAGATCCAATAGATGCTCTCAATGACAAACTGACTGCTAAACTCACTGATTGAATGCGTACATAATGCTTACATAATACCTGGGACCTGTGGAATTTGCCCTGTATGACACTAGATTTTGACTGCCACCTGCTAAACTTCTAAATAATGGATCCACTTATCCATCACTGAATAGGCCCTCATACTGTCTGCAATGCTCCTCCCCACAATCCCAAACCTTCCACTATCTATTTCACTTTTTCTTCCCTTCTCTTTACTACTTCAGTAAATCTTCCATGATCCTCATTTAAAGCTCCATCAGCGCTCCTCAATGCCACCTTACTCTCTTCCTAGTATGTTGAACTATCCTAGGCAGCTGGAACTCAATTACTGTGTATGGCTGGCCTGCATGTTAACTTATAATGGTTCTGTATGTACTACCTTTAAGTCAATAAAAACGACTGAACTAAATTAAAAATCCAACATGGATCATGGGACTCCCTTACACTGGCCACAGCAGGATTAAAGACCCTGGAGCCAAAGAGCAGGGATCCCACGGGTTCGAAATTGTTGGGTGATTAAACTCTCCAGCATTCACTAAAAACTGACTAAAGTGTAACAGGTGGACTGACCCTTTTAGAATTCACTAACTTGTTCTTACAGTTGTACATTGGATATTTAGCAAAAATCTTAGTTTATTAGTACATACTGTTATGTGCATGATTGGTTTCCTTTTTTTGAAATTTAGACAACATTTTTATGCAATTGCTTTTGTAAGAGATTGAAAAAAAAATGCTTGCCTTTTCACTTTTCAGTGGTGTACTGTGTGCCGCTGCTGCTGGAAAATGTTCTAGTGCGTTCTGATGATCTTCACCAGGCTGCTGACCTGGTTGTGTCTCTTTCTGCTGGGCTGAATCTTGTTGGTCTTTCTCCTGATCCTGTTTGGAATCCGACTCGGAGCCCGTTTCTGTTGTCATGTTCGGTTATTTTCTGGCAAAAGAAAAAAAAGAGCATTTTAACTTAATGCACAAGACACTGAAATCAGAAAAATGCATTCATAGCTTTGAGTCACAATTACAAGCAAAAATTTGAATAAAACAAAGTGAATACATAATTAAAATAAAGCTAGATAAAAAAAAGCAGTGAGAACTTATACATTTTTTTATAAAAACTGTGTGCGCTTTTGGGCACTGGTAAATAATTTAATTAAAAAAAAAAAATCTTTTGACTGCAGCATACGGAGTCATTTTGCTTGTCCATCGGGTAAAGCTATAAAGTAAAACTAAAGAAAATATTAATAGACTCATAGGCCAAGGTGTATATTCCACATCTCAAAAGAAACAGAAATCATACACACAGTCAGATCCATTATGGGATACAGTGAATAAGTAGTATTTCAAGAGCAAACTTTGTAGTGGCCATTATTACACTGTCCACGCTTGAACATTTCTAGCCCGACTTCCGCTGAACAAAAGATGCAGGAAAACCACATACTGTACATAGGCAGATAAGGTCATTGCATATTTCTAATCCATGCCATGGCTGGGGTGTCACATGCAAGACATGATTCATTTTAAATTTGCTCTAAAACAAACCAACTTGGCTAAAAGCTTCATCATTTTATTACGGGAAAAAAAAAACATAATTTAAAGAGAGTAAGTACCTCGACATAAAAAAATAATAAAATATAATAGACCTTGCATGGCACAAATGCAATTGGCTGATCTGTGATCTCTAAACATTTTTTCCCATTTGTAGTTGTGCTGGTGAAAAATAAGGTCTACTGTGTAAATAGGACATCTTCTTGCACTGGGAACTTAATTAAGATTGTTCACCCCACTATTTAGTGAACGTTGGGTAATGCACCAATACTGCACACGCAGCAGAATAATACATTATTAGCACATCACAATACGTGTTGCTTTGAAGTACCCTGGAAAACGAATGTGCGCTTTTTTTCAGTCCAAAGCACAAGTATGAATTGGCTCTTAAATAGTCTTAAGACTGTTTTTTTTTCTTGTTCAAAAATATTTTTCATTAGTTTAAGAACATAGAACAAACAGATAAGGATATGGAAGTAATTTCCCAAATACATGAAAATTGCAAAACAGAGTCACAACAGGAACAAAATACATATCTATCAAGTTTGAAGTCTAGAACTATTTGCAAAGGGGGAGTTCAATTGGGGTAAAAGGAAAGAAGGAGCAAGGTCATGACCTCTTCCAGGACACCCCAAAAGGAATAAAACTGTGGAAGACTTTTAATCCTTTTCTGTGCTTTTACTAAATATTTCAACATAAAAACCTCACCAAAATCTTTAATTTTATAAAAGCAATGAAAATGTCATTCACCAAAACATTCCATGCAGGTATATCAACCACTGTAAATGAAGACATATGCACCTGAAATAAAGGTCACATTCATTTCATGTGCAGCTCAGTGTAAATTCTAAAGGACACTGCGAATTGGAAGTTAATTTGGTTTAATGAAGAGGACACATAGCATGGCTCTTCAATAGAAAACCTGCCTGCTTCCAATGTGTGTTTTTTTTTTTTTTTTTACATTATAGTTCCACTTTCGCTCTATTCCTCCTAAAGTATTGTTTTAACACTGATTTTTAACTTTAACTATTTAACAATTATTAATTTAACTATTAATAATAAATTTTTTGGCCCATTAAGATTTGTTAGTGTTGGATTTCAAATTCTGAGATAAAATGTGTGGTTTTTTTTTTATATATATATATATATATATATATATATATATATACACATACATGTATGTATATATATATATACATTTGAAAATAATTTAATGCAGAATTAACTATAGTATCATTATCACCAGGAAACGAAGAACAAATATCTTTGTTATTACAGTGAAACAAACACCACTTTTTTTGTTTTAGTTTTGTTATGTATTTTTGTCTAAAGATTGCACAGAAAAAAAAAAAACATTTTTGCCTAGTAAGCTCTAGTGTTTGTAAAGGTATTAAAAAAAAAAAAAAAAAAAAACAAATATGGCAAACTTAACTTTGCTATGTGCAATGGATTTGCAATGAGCAGCCCTGGTCCTCTTTTTCTTAAGTCCCCACTGGCACTCCTGGCTTCTCCCCCACAGTTGAGTGCCCCCATGGCAAGCCACTTGCTATGTGGGCTCTCATTCAGGCTCCCTCCCCAGCCGTGCTCTGTGTTTCCATTGACGCACACACTGTGGCTTGGCCCCACCTCCTGCTTTCTCCTCACTGACTGACAGCAGCGAGAGCCAATGTCTCCTGCTGCTGTGTCTGAGACAATGAGGAGAGAGAGCAGTGATGTTGCTCTTGTGCACATCGCTGGATCGACATCGGGCTCAAGTAAGTGGGGGATGGAGTGGGGAGCTACACACAGAACGTTTTTTTAATGTAATGCATTATGGAAAAAACAATTCTGCCATTAGAACCACTTTTAAGCGATAGAGAAATGTTCTTATCCCCTGTAAAAAACAACTTCTATATTAGCTTGAGTAATGACAACGTTTTTAGCAAAAAAACAAGCTTACAGCAGAAAATGTAACAACTGCTCTTGTCCATATGGGTTATACAGGTAAAAGAGCTAAAGCAGTTAAAACATCCTGTGTTAGCGTCTCTTCCTTCTAAATACATTGGTTGCCTGGCTTTCTTTGCGTTTAACACTTTAAAGGTCACTTTCAGGGACGACTGGTATGTTTTTGTATGCTTCTGAACACAGCGGCATGTTAGTTTATGTGCCCATGCATGTGCAGGCATCCAAGCACATATTTGCACACAGCATTAAGGGGTGTAAAAAAAAATACTCCAAACTCACGTTCCCAGAGAAGATTGTGTTTCGTACGGTTAAGCATGCTTAAACAAGCCTAAACGTATTCTAGTGGCTAAATTAGCCAAATACTCTAGTCAACAGAATGAGGTTATGTACATAAGCCTCTATACGCGCCAAAACAAGCATTTTTTTTTTTTAACCTGGATTTTCTTTCCAGCTCCTGGCAGAAAGATTTTAGTGTACATAGGAGTATAATGCCTATGTGCATGAGGTCCAAAATCACTGACCCAGAATCAATATGTATCAAATCGCAGTGAAGTTGAAACATCTTATAGATACACACATCTGTTCCAAGTCACTGACACAAAGTCATATGTTTATCTTTAAGATATATGCCGCATGTCCAAAGTAATGGATCATAGTTACATAGTAGGTGAGGTTGAATAAAGACAATAGTCCATCCAGTTCAACCTGTATGTGTGTGGCCGTAATCATCTCACATACCCCTGAATGTTCTGATCCTTGAGATGTACGTCTAAGAGTCTTTTGAAAGCCACCATACTTCCCGCAGAAACCACCTCTTGTGGTAGAGAATTCCACAATCTTGTAGCTCTAACAGTAAAGACCCCCCCGTTGCCTGAGGTTAATGCGCTTCTCCTCTAATCAAAATGTATGCCCTCGAGTCCTCATGCACACCCTACGACTGAATAGCTTTTTTTCTATGCCGAGATCACCATTGAGGTATTTATAAATTGCAATGCAATTATGTCCCCCCTCAGGAGTCTCTTCTCCAGGGAGAATAAATCAAGCGATTGCAGACGCTCTTCATAATTAAGGTCCTCCAATCCCCCAATTAGTTTAGTTGCCCTTCTCTGGATCCTCTCCAGCTCCAACACATCCCTCCTGAGGACTGGCGACCAGAACTGGACACAATACTCCAGATGTGGTCGGACCAGAGTTTTATATATCATATTGCTTTAAATATAAAATAAAATCATCCCAAATGGGCAAACAGAACTTTTTTTCATCTACTGGTCAAAACATTAATAAAAATGATAAAATCATTGCTTGAAACATCAAGGGTCATTTACGATTGACAGCACTAGCAAAGGTCATTTTCTTGGGTAATGATGTGATCTTGTCCATCCGCATGTGCTGAGCTCTGCAAAACCAACTGCAATTGAGAATGAAATGCACATACAGAAATATGTAATGATGAAGATTACATGTTGGTTTTGCCCTATCATGCTAAATGGTCCAAGCAGGGGCGTGAAAAGAACTTATTTTATGTATTTTAATAAAAACTATTGAAATTTGATTCTGTACTTTTTTGTTAGGAAAAAGTTTTAACTGATAAATATGGATCACCATGAAAAAAGCAAGAGTTCACACTTTAAAGCACTCATATAAAGATATAAAAATTAACATTTTTGTAGTATAACGCAGGGAGCTCAACTACTGAAAGTATATGCAGTACAGTTCATTATCCTTATTCTGGAAAAGTAATTTTTTTATGCAATCATTTTTCGAAAGAACTGGGGTAAAAACAACCAGCATCCTGCAAATATTTTCCAGGTCACAGGAAGGACAAGCACACTGCGAGATGCGCAGTCTGTTCACCTGTCATAATTTGAACATTGTGAGAGCAAAATGTTTGTTTGTGAGAGCATGGTGTTTGAGTAATTATCCAATGTCTGATCTGTCCGATGCATATGGCAATGGATTACCCTTTAACGCTTTTAAAAAAAAAAAAAAAAAAAAAAAGAAAGAAAAACCACAAAACAAAAACAATAGCCCTACACATTACAGTTCTGATTTTCAAGGTAAAACAATCTGATGCACAATGAAGAGAAATTTACTCTATTTATAATTCAATAACCTGAGATTATAAGTAATAAAAAAAATTAAATAATAAAAAATTAGTTAAAAGGACTATACTTCTCTAGCGCTACAATGTATTTATATATATTAATATTACACTGTATATGTATATATGGGGGTTGAATGTCTCAGGCTATCGTCAGTCAGCTACTATAAAAATCACGCCTTTGTAGGTTTATTTTTCAATATTGATTTTGAAAAAAAATGATTTAATTTTGGATCAAGAAGCAGAATTTTCAATTTACGTGCACCTGAAGTTTCCCAACTTTCCTCTTGGTTTATCCTTTGAATGTTCATATTTGGGATGTTGGTACACCTTGAAATAAGTTGAACAGTGGAGTCTTGAAATACATTGGGTAAAATGCAATAATTATCAGATGAAAGGTGCAGGACAATTGCATAATTTGTATACACTCTTCTTTTATGTAATAAAAACCTAATTATCCTACCAATGATTGGGACTTCCTCTGACTGTGACCATGCTAAATGCCCTGTGTTGTCAACGTGCACAGCTGCTGCAGCTGTTTGGACCACAGGGCTGCAGAGGATTATCAGCATTGTTGTTGCTGATAACCCTCCTCACCTAAACAAATTGGCTCAGTTTCACCCTCAGTCTTTGTGAATGGCAGAATATTGATGTCCACTGTTCACCTGGGTAGACGAGTGAGCATGCCTGCTTCGCATCTAAACTTTACCTACTGTCTATGGGGCTGTAAATAGTCCCTTAGCCCATATGATGATGCTGCGGGGGCGAAGACAATTTGGGAGTTTCAAATGCATGCTGCAAATGTATGCAGAAGATCTACAGTATTAGCATATATTTGGCATGTATATCTACATTTATTTGTCATGTATTTATATCTAAATAGCAGAGCCCCTTATTTTAAAACATTTACTTTTCACTGGCATTTATGGATCTTTACGCCCTTATGAACAGAGTGCCTACTGATCTGTCATACTGTTTCCTGCTGATTTTATATCCACAATGACCACTGGGAACATTATGTCATCCTGGTACTTGAAGCTTTTAGTTACAAATTAATTCTTCTTATGTCTATGCTAAACCCAATCTCAATTATGAGCTGGGTGCCTCTTTCCATTTCTGCAACTAGAGTTCAAAACTACAGGCTGAGCACTACATTAAAAATGTCACAAGGGATTTTCTCTAAAAAGGGCCTGCAGCTACTTATGGAGGGCTTTAATAATAGATCCTCGCGGACAAGGAACTAAAAGAAAAAAAAAAATCCCATTTTATATACTACTGAATTTAGTTTGCACTGGACCTAGTAGCAGAAGAAACGAGGACTACAAGCTTTAAAATAAACACCACTTAATACATCCCATTCATGCAGGAGAATTACAAAAATATATCTCACAGTCATGTTCCTAACTTGCCCCAAATTCATAACGCTTCTCACCACCCTCAAAAATGTTCATGTAATTAAAAATGCTTTCATATACACAAAGAGAGGCATCATGTGACTGATCAAGTTTAGGCTTTTGAAAGGGCAGAGGAGGCACAAAGCAGGCACCTCAAAATCTTATGTAGGGGGAAACTACAATAAGTGGGAACCCATTTTTAATGTGTCCAATTACAAGACAAGCCTCAGCTGGAAGTGCATGCCAGTGTAACATACATCCGTGGCCAAAGGTATTGAGAATGTCACAAATATTATTTTCACAAAGTCTGCTGCCTCAGTTTTTATCATGGCAATTTGCATATATTCCAGAATGTTATGAAGCGCAATCAGGTGAATTGCAATTGCAAAGTCCCTCTTTGCCATGAAAATGAATTGAAAGTAATCCCATTAAAAATAAATACATTTCACAGCATTTGTGAAGAAGTCTTTAGGGTGCCCAAGAAAGTCCAGCATTCAAGGTAGAGTTTAGAGATATAATGTAATAAATTGGGTTAGGGTGCCCAAGAAAGTCCAGCAAGCGACAGGACCGCCTGCAACAGCTGATTCAGCAGCGGGATCGGGGCACCACCAGTGCAGAGTTTGCTCAGGAATAGCAGCAGGTAGGTCTGAGCGTATCTGCATGCACAATGAGGTGAAGACTTTTGAAGGATGGCCTGGTGTCAAGAAGGGCAGCAAAGAAGCCACTTCTCTCCAGGAAAAAAATCAGGGACAGACTTGACATTCTGCATAAAGTACAGGGATTGGACTGCTGAGGACTGTGATAATGTCATTTTCTGTGATTAAACCCATTTCTGATTGTTTGGGGCATTTAAGAAACCCTTGTGCGGAGAAGGCAAGGCAAGGCGAGCGCTATCATCAGTCCTGTATCATGCCAACATTAAAGCATTCTGAGACCATTCATGTGTGGAGTTGCTTCTTAGCCAAGGGAGTGGGCTCACTCAGAATTTTGCCTAAGAACTCAGCCATGAATAAAGAATGGCACAAAAACATCCTCCGAGAGCAACTTCTCCCAACCATCCAAGAACAATTTGGTGACGAACAATGCCTTTTTCAGCATGACTGAGCACCTTGCCATAAGGCAAAAGTGATAACTAAGTGGGTTGGGAATAAAACATTGAAATGTTGGGTCCATGGCCAGGAACCTCACCAGACCTTAATACCTTTGGAGAACTTGTGGTCCATCTTCAAGAGGGGGGTGAACAAAAAACACACAAATTCTGACAAACTTCAAGCATTGATAAAGCAAGAATGGTCTGCCCTCATTCAGGATGAGGCCCAGAAGTTGATTGACAGCATGCCAGGGTGAATTGCAGAGGTCTTGAAAAAGAAGAGCCACACTGAAAATATTGACTCTTTGCATAAACTTAATGTAATTGTCAATAAAGGCTTTGATACTTATGAAATGCTTGTAATTATACTTCAGTATATCATAGTAATATCTCACAAAAAGATCTAAAAACACTGAAGCAGCAGACTTTGTGAAAATTAAGATTTGTGTCATTCTCAAACCTTTTGACCACGGCTGTAGATCTGATATTTTCTCCCAACTGCAAACAACTCTTGAATAGGAGGTTCCTATCTATTTATCATATATACAACTACATAATATTTGCCTACAATGATTCTGCACATAACATGATTTTGTATTATTCGGCTATCATAATTTTAGACATCTATAAAAATTCATAAGGAGTTGTGAACTCGCAACATGTCCCCTGCACTTGTATCGAAACACAAACACTTGAAAACTTTCTGGCATGCAGCACAAACTCATAATTATCTCTTTTGATATGGGTACTGAAACCCTTAAGTGTCACTGGCACTTTTACTGGAAAAGTATTATGAAATATGGATGCAGCATGGTGCCTGTGTTCTGTACAACATATCCACTTATAAAAAATATATATACATACATATTTATATTATATTACACTACCTAGAATAGTGGTCATCAAAATAGGAGGTGTAGAGGACCTCAACTGCAGCCCCTTACATTATCCAGTGACAGCACATAGTTTTATGTACAGTATCTTACAAAAGTGATTACACTAAATATATTATATATATCTTTTCATCGGACAACACTGAAGAAATTACACTTTGTTACAATGTAAAAGTAGTGAATGTACAGCTTCTATAAACAGTGTAAATTTGCTGTCCCCTCAAAACAACAATACACAGCCATTAATGTCTAAACCGCTGTCAGAACAGACCACGCCATGGTCGGCCAAAGAAGTGTAGTGCATGTGCTCAGCGTCATATCCAGAAGTTTTCTTTGGGAAATAGATGTATGAGTGCTGGCAACATTGCTGCAGAAGTTGAAGAGGGGGGGGTCAGAATGTCAGTGCTCAGACCATACGCTGCACACTGCATCAAATTGGTCTGATTGGTCTGCATGGCTGACATCTCAGAAGGAAGCCTCTTATAAAGATGATGCACAAAAAAAGACCGCAACTGTTTGCTGAAGACAAGCAGACTAAGGACATGAACTAATGGAACAATAAACCAAGATAAAACCTTGCTAAAGCAGTTGAGGGTAAAGGTGATGAACTGGCCAAGCATGTCTCCAGACCTAAACCCCATTAAGCATCTGTGGGGCATCCTCAAATGGTGGAAGGTGGGGGAGCACAAGGTCTCTAACATCCACCAGCTCTGTGATGTCATCATGAAGGAGTGGAAGAGGAATCCAGTGGCAACCTGTGAAGCTCTGGTGAACTCCATGACAGAGGATTAAGGCAGTGCTGGGAAATAAGGGTGGCCACACAAAAAATTGACACTTTGGGCCCAATTTGGACATTTCCACTTAGGGGTATACTAACTTTTGTTGCCAGCAGTTTAGACATTAAATGGCTGTGTGTTGAGTTATTTTGAGGGGACAGCAAATTTACAGTGTTATACAAGCTGTACACTCGTTACTTTACATTGTAGCAAAGTGTCATTTCTTCAGTGTTGTCACATAAAAGATATAATGAAATATTTACAAAAATGTGAGGGGTGTACTCACTTTTGTGAGATACTGTATGTATGTTTGACAATTTTTTTAATAAGTCTATAATCTGTGACAGTTTTATGTTGCATTACAGACTGTGGATAGGCTATAGGATGGAGACTGCTAAAGATTAGTTATTATAGGTCGCATAAAATTCAAAACTTCCACTAGGATTGATGGAGTCCAAGGGCTGTACTGCAAGTACTAAAAAGCCGCAAGTGGTCTTCAGGCCACAGGTTGGGCACCATAATTCTAAAACCATGGAGAGAGCACACCAAATGGCAGAACAATGATTCAAAGCGAATTCCCAAAAATTGATTTTCTCAGGTTTGAATGACTGCAGATAGCACTTTATTCCCTGTAGTAATGCCCAGCGGGCAGATCTCACCTCCAAACACATCATGGCTATACTAGTTAAAAAAGCCTAAATAAATTTTCTATCGATTTCCAATAAGAACCGTTTCAGAGGTATAGTTCACAAAAAAGCTGTACAGTCCCCCAAAAGTATATTCCCGTGGAGATATTTTCCCCCGAAAGACCTAAACTTGCAATCAGGAAAACACATGCATGAACATGTAAGTGTGAGCAGCAGCATTTACATGAAATTACAGGCGCAGAGAGTATTTTGTAATTCAGTAATATGAGCATACAAAAAGCTGCAACTGGGGTTCCAAGATGCTGTAACCACAGGTGTATTTTATACTGTATGGCCATATGCCTGTATTGCAGTTTGTGTGTATGAGTCCTTGAGCTGGCTATAAACACTTATGGCACTTTTCCACTGCAAGTACCAGCTAGTACCGGCTCGGCTCTACTCGGCCCTGCTTGGCCCGGTTTGCTTTTCCACTGCGGTACCGCATGGTATAGTGTCGGAACGGTTCGGTACGGTATAGGTTTGCTTTTCCACTAAAGTAGTACTAAAGTTAAGTGGGTGGGATAACAACGGGGTGGGTGGGATTCTCTGACCAATCAATGGCTAGTAGTGACTGCATGCAAAGGATTGTGGGATATGGTATCAGTTTGGTACCTGTTGGAACCACAATCGAGTAGGTACTGTTTTTCAGAGCCGTACCGTACCGTTCGGTTCCATGCAGTGGAAAAGCAAACCTATACCGTACCGTACCATTCCGACCCTATACCATGCGGTACCAGCAGTGGAAAAGCACAAAAGCGTGCCGAACCGGTACGGTTCCATGCAGTAGAAAAGCGCTATTAGATTGTTTTTCCTCTATCCATGCCTGCTGTCAAAGACCTGAGCAGTGCCTGCATCCAATTGGCTGCAGGTGCTGGTCGTCCTACAGTTATTCACCAGGCTCTTTTTTGTCAATTTGTCAGGCAGAAAGATGGCAACAGGGCCAACCATGGAGTGAATTTTTATCCAGTTTATCAGGAACCATCGAGAATTCACTCTGTGTATGACCAGCTTTTTACATTCACCTGAAAAGCTGAGAGCAAAATCTTCTTCTGTAGCTTTATTAGTACATTTCATCCAATACATTTTTATTACCACTGTGGGCTATTTGCTTGATTCTTTCAATACATAAAAATAATTCAAATTTGAAGGCAATCAGAGAAATTCAAAATGGCTCCAACGCCACTTTTCTGGAGGCAGTTCCCCTAAGAATTGTCTTGGCCTAATACAGAAGTACACCAGTACTCATAGCAGGCTGAGCACTGTATCTCCATCGCCTTTAGCTGACCGCTGGGGAGATTCCCTGGTCAAAAGTGAAATGTGAAAAAAAGGGCAGAGGATACAGCTGATGTTATTACTCAGATATGGGCAATGCCCATGGGCAGGCCTGATGGGGGAAAGTGAGAAACGAGTTCCCCAACGGAACGGTTTTATTTTTGAGAGATGGTGCACAGAAGTGCGCAGGTTTGAAAGCCACAATTGGACTGAATAGCGGTTATGGAAAAAAAGTGGAGTGGACCTGAAAGGGAACTAGGAACCCATCAAACTTTGCCCATCCCTAAAAAAAACTCCCCAGCCAAGCACCTGTCAGTGTGACAAACACAGACAAATAAATGTACCCAACTGCTTGTCCCTGACAGATACATGGTTTAAGCACCAACCTTTTTGGTGCAGAGCTCCAATGAAATTCTAAAGGGCATTTACAACACCCTTTATGAATTCCCCAAATGAGATAGGATTATCTCCTGTATAGTAAAGACTTACAGCTATAGCTAAAATATTTAGAAAATGCAAACAATTTTAGCACATTTTATGAAATCATTTAATATTTTTTTTCCCTATTTAGGGAGATAAATAATTAGCAAATCTGAATTTTGATCAAACACAGAAATTGTCGCAGCTTTTCAGTCTGCGACAGTTTTATGAATTCACTGGTAAGGGTTTTTTTTTTTTTTTTTTTATATTTTAGATGTTTCAGCTCCTAATTTGGTATGCATATCACACACTTTTCCTGGGAGATTTTGGCAGGTGCGAATAGGAATATATTGATTGTCTGACACATCACCAATTCTTTGTAACACGTTCCCATTTAGGGGAACCTCGTTACATTTAAACCTCCAGTAAGATATGACATCTTCATTGCTGAGGTGCCACGAAATTTCAACAACTGAAGAGATTTAAAAGAAGCGGATGTGAAACAGTCAGTAAGCCACATGTTACAGATTAGCAGTTTGCCAATAACATTTTAAAATACTGTATACCCAAACCTATGGAACAAAAATTACATTTTTTGCCATTTACTATTTCTTAGGGTTGGTGACTGCTTCAATTTTCTTTTTTTAGACTACAACTACAGAACTATACCTGTTAATTTGGTCAGAAATCTTGTCTCTTTTTAACTTCTGTTCACTCAAGTGAAATTTCAAAAACCGCTATCAGGTTTTCCAGCTATCTTCTGTAAACTAACAAAAAACACCCTCCCTATGTAATGGCAATGAGTAGAGGGGAGGTGATTGTAGCCCATATCAGGAGAGGAACCTAGGGTGACAATGTTGCTCTTCCATTTGGTACAGAGAGTGAGCATTGTCACCATTGGACAGAAAGTACAATACTGGAAAGATCACCAGGTGAACAGTAAGGGAAAAACCTGAAAAAAAAACGTATGCCACCACATCTCAGGACTGGCAGGTTGATAGTCATTTTAGGTAATAAACATCTAATCCCACATATAACCAACGCAAATGTTAACACTTCTGAGCCTCTTACTAGGCTGTGAGCATTTAGAAAGTTCTAAGGATTTATTGCAACAAAAATGTATCTTCAGCATCTATTGCACTTGAAAGTAAACCTGGTCCAAAAGAAGGCAACACAAATTGAGCAGGAGACTAAAAAGAATGATATGCAGTGGCTATCTTTAGAAAAAACTCTATGCCAAAATGATCAGTAAGTCGAAATATCTAGGCAGCTGAGGCTATATGCAAATTCTAACTAACCCTATAAAAAGACAAACTCAGTTCTGCCCATTAAAGAGTTTGTGGCTACCAATCAAGGTATAGGACCGATAGTGAGACATGGAAGGTGGAACTAGGCAGGGATCTGCTTGACTTTTACTTCCTACATCTTAGGATCTACTAATTGATTTAACATGAACCTGTTTAAATCATCAACATTTGAAAAAACAATTTACATTACATAAGCTTTAGAAATTCAGTCTGAAAAGAAGTTGCATTCTTAGGTTTAACCAAGGTGTTTTATACTGCAATAAAAAAAAAAAAAAAGGCAAGTATATTTTCCGACAACAAAGGACAGTTTGTCGGAATGTTCTGTTTTGGTAAACATGAGTTTTTGATTTCCATAAAGTCAAAATGGAACTCAATTAGTAATCTTTGCTGATTTGTAATCTTTTAAAAACCCACCTCAAGTTTTCAAATTATATACACTGTATATCCCATAGGGTTTGTTAAAATGGCAGAAAATACAAACAAATTCAGATAAAGAATAGGGGGGGGGGGGAGCATAAATACCTGAAAAAAAAAAAAAAGACCTGAATTAAATAAAAGCCAATATGCAACTGAACATATATGAAACCTTTGTTGATACCAGTGTGCCTTTGGCATAGGGACAACAGCTGTCTTCAGCACCATGGACAGGACAAAGAACAGCAAAAATGACTTCATACAGCAAAACAAGAATTCTCCTGATACACTCAAGACACTTTTTTTCCCTCGAGTTTCACGGTTTTGTTATTTGCACTTAAAATGCTTCACGTAAACGGAAACACATAACAGCGTTTTAGATACCTACTGGTCTGAGACAATAGCTTACACCTAAAAATACTGTGGTAACCTATCTTTCCAGATGTATGTGCAAAAGTTGGCTCCCTACAACCCCTCCTGCTGAAACCATTTTTATTTAAAATCCTACTCATAGATATATGTCTAAACAAACCAAAATGGGACTTCATATAAAATGCCACAGACCTCCATCTGATACTTTGGTCCCATATGCTTCCACTAATAAGTGGGACTGCTGTAATTGAAGTCAATATATTCTCTTTCAAGATGCTTTGTCCATTCCATGCCAGGCTGGTGGATATTTTATGCAGTGAAACGGTATACCAATACACACTATTTGGGAAACACTGTAAATTGGCAGGGACAATGTCATCGTTCACTGGATTATTATTAGTAGATATAAAAAAAAACATTTAATTAGTAAAAACAATTTGATATACTGTACTGTAAAATCAGTACATTCAAAGGTCAACCAGACAATTATAAGAACAGTCCATTTCTGTCTCCTTGAAATCTCTATAGATTTATATCTATATATAATATTCAGCATTTAACAGCAGCAGAATGTGCATATGTGTGCATTAATATGTTCCATTCTGTGTATACTTAAAATGTATCTTGCACTGGTAACCATTTACTGGACAATGTTTCATTGCCCTCAGCACATAGAAAGCATAAATACATACCCCCTTCGACTATTTCCATTTGCAGTCAAAATAAAGTAGTGCTTCCTTAATATTAACAAACAGCATAAAATCAAATCGTGCAAAACGAATTCATACTAATTATACTAATCTATTAAACAAAAACAAACTGCAAAACTTGCTATACTTGGACTTAAGACAAGTTAGAGTAACCTGGACTAATATTGCTGTGAACCACAACAAAAATTACAGGTGCCGCTCAAGGACATGACCACTAGAAGTGCTGACAGGGGCAGAGCTTGTCCTAGTTAAAAACATCCATTAAGGAAAGGAAGTCCTAAAAGTTGCACACATAGCAAAACCCTATGAGGAGGTATAGGACAGCTTTAGCCCAGGCTCCAACCAGGTCACTTCCGCTACTGCGTTTCAATCTTCCCCCAGATCTTAATCATGGTGAACCTGAATGCCAGCTACTGAAATCTAGTTTGTTTAGATGTTGTTAGCACTGACTTTGTTGCTTTAACTCATTTTTATATGCGTATGTCTCTAGGGGAAAAAGGGAAGTCAAACTATGAGAGTGGTGGGTGACCTCCTGTTACCCTTTAGAGCAGGGGTCTTCAAACTATGGCCCTCCAGTTGTTCAGGAACTACAATTCCCATCATGCTTAGTCATGTCTGAGAATCTCAGAGTTTTACAATGCCTCATGGGATGTGTAGTTCCGCAACATCTGGAGGGTCGTAGTTTGAGGATCCCTGCTTTAGAGGCTGCCACCTGAGATAAGAGGACATCTTAAATTTACAAAAATACCAGTGGACATCTATATTTAAAATTAAATACAGAAAACATTTTAAAACTAACTAATGTCCATATAAAACAATGGTTTTCATTGCATTTATTTGATCCTCCAGGAATTCTAAAGCTTTAAAGTTTAGATATGGCAATTTTTACATAATTTCATTGGTCCAGCCACTGCTTCCAATGCTACTTCAGTGATCTCCACTAGCTTCTGGGTCTTGTTGAGGAAAACATTTGCAGGGTGATGAGGTCAACATCTCTACCTCATTCGATCAGAATAGTGCCTAGTACAGTGATTTCCAGCTTCCACGAGGATCCCACAGGTATGGTATGTTCGTGCAAACCAAGCCTAAAGCTCCATTCACACTACCGCGGCATGACTTCTGCACGACTTCGGGGGCGACCTGTGAAGTCCCGTGCACCGCGACTTCGGCGCGACTTGCACAGACTTCATATAATGAATGTCTATGCAAGTCGCACCGAGGTCGCCCCAAAGTAGTACAGGACCCTTTTTCCAAGTCGGAGCTCCTATTAGAAAGGGTCCTGTAGCACTTCATGGACCGCGACTTGTCAGGCTGACAAGTCACGGTAGTATGAATGGAGCCTTAATGTCAGCTTAAGGGCTCATGTAGATGGCAGATTAGTGCCGTCCCCCCTTGCAGAGCCTCCAGCACATTAACCTGCAACCACATCAGAGATGTGTGCAGGCAGCCCATAGAAGTGGATGCACAGGCAAAATTTCACAAGCAGCCAACATTGGGTGCATGGAGCCAAATGCAGAGCCTGTGTTTGGTTCCATGCACCCGTTCTTGCTTGTACATCAAAGCTTAATTAAAAAAATTAAAAAATGATAGTGTCCCAGCAGACACCGCATGTGCATCCACTTCTATGGGCTGCCTGCTCACAGCTCTGATGTAGATGCACACACATCTGCCACTGGCTCTGCACAGAGTACGCCAGTAATCCGCTGTCTAAATGAGCCCTTAAAGTTTTACTGTGCAAATGGTAGTTGCAGTTTAAGTCACAAAACCATTTTTAGGGCAGCCAGCAATAACAAATGATATGATAGGGTTTTATTTTTTATTTTTGTTCAAAACCTATGGCATTTTATTTTATTATTTCAAACAACTAGATCTTTCTAGCAAAACTGTCTCATCAACAATCTGTGGTGTTAATCCACTCTGCAGTGTTCCTGTGTGCTATTGCAACAGAAAATGGAGCCTGCGGTTGGTATCAGAATGAAATAGTGCAGAGATAAGCACTCTTCTCGACTCTCGCCTGGGAAAACACATTAGTCAGTACTCTGGGATGTGACATCTACTAAACAAATTAAATCTCAAAAGCCTGCTTCCACCCCATTGTTCAGTACAAAAGGTGGAAGAGTAAACAGCCTCCCTTATGCTTCACTTGTCTGATTTAATTGTGTTTATTTAGAACAGGATTTCAGTCCTCTGTGTCACTAATCATCTGACATTCTCGAACACTGAAAACCATGGATGTCATCACTGGATAAAATAACTGCATAATTACATTTATTATTATTAATATTATTAGATGGTATGGATGAGCTGGAAGCACTGTGTAAAAACACACAGGCCTATTTAACACAACAGTACAACCAGCAATGATGGTGTAAGGACACAGCAACCATAGCAATCATTCTACATTCTTCTGATCAATGAACAGTAAACTCTTGCTGGTTGTTGCAGGTCAGCACACTAAAAGCCCATTTGTACTTGCGGTTTCAGTCCCCATTCACATCAGCTCAAATTGACATGCGCTTTGACAGGTCAAAGCACATGTCAAATTGCAGCCTATTGCCGGAAATAGGAGCATCCAAATCGCTGCGCCACTGACTTTGCAGCACCGCACTGATTTCCAAAAGTAGTTCCTGCACTACTAATGGCAAGTTTGGGGGTAACTTCAATAGACATCTGTGCATGAACCCGCACAGATGTCTTTCAAGTTACCCCTGAAGTAGGACTGAAATGCGGCTTTGAAATCATGCAGGTTCAGATGAAGTTGCACGATTTCAAAGCCACATTCAATGTGAAGGAGGGCTAAATCAGCTAAATACATTCCAGGTGCATCTAAATGAAAAAGGTGTGCAAAGTCTCAGGCTCCTTTTACATGGGATTTTTGCCTGGGGGACTCTGTTTTGCTCAGCAGGGATCGATCCGCTGATCTCTGCTGAGCAGGCGGATGACAGGTCAGTCTCCGCTTACTTTGCGGAGAAAGACCTGTCAGATCCCCGCTCTACTCTATGGGAGATTGGATGAAAACGGACCTCCTGTCCATTTTCATCTGATCCTATCCAATCCTCTAGATGGATGGAAAAATAGGGTTTCCATCCATCTGGATTTCACGGACAGGATCGGATCAGATAGCGGCAGGTGTCAGCAGAGATGTCACCGCTGACATCCGCCACTCCATGCATCCCATCAGGCGGAACCGATTGGAAAGCCAATGTGAAAGGGTCCTCAGTTTGTTTTCATTAAAAACAGCCTAAGTAGAAATGTCTGTCTTCTGCCAGCATGGTACAAATAATGGCAATTTACTATGTGTGTGGAAGCAGTGATCTCTCTGCATGGCTCCAACACACTTTTTGCCAAGTCAGACCATTACCGCTTCCTTTAGCATAACAAACACTCTGCTGATTGGAGAGCTCCAGGGCTGAATTAGGAGATGGTGTGTTTGATCTCTGCAGAAAGACCTCTGCTTGCACACAGGGAGCAGGGATCCTTTTCTACAGGTTGCTGACATGGGACAATAATTTACTACGGGTTACCATAATGCCATAGCATGAACAAAGCTATGCTTGCATGTAAGTGAAACCTGTTGATGTCACAAATATGTCACGTGACGTCTGGAGTCTACGCCCTCTTGACTGACAGTGGGAGATTCTTTGAACCGTTGCCTACCGCCACATAGGTTCCTGTGTCAGGTTGTTATGACCAGCGGGCTGACCAGTGAGTATTTGGAGTTGGAGCTACAACAAGAGACCAGCAGACGCCATCGGCCGACAGTGTAATAAATGCAAAGACAGAGCACTCAAGCTGGTGTGGTAAGGTTGGCTTGCTCCTTACTAATTGGCTTTTTTCATTTCCAAAGCCATGATAACCAGTACCCGCATCCCCATGTGGATTTCTTTTACCTGGCTTACTCTGGGTTAATTTTGGAGGCTGCATCATCTTGCTGCAGAACACTATTGATATTAGTTACGATCTGATGATGATATGCAAATGGTGATTTGACTTGACATGCTGTTAATTACTGCCATCCACCCAGGCTTACAGATTGTTTGTGACATTGTTGTCTTTTAAGTGGAAGTTCAACACACTCATCTATGGACAAACTAGCAGCTATAACAAACATACTAGGCAATAAATAATTGCTGTGCATTTACATCTGAGCCTAAACGAAGATTGTTCTTTATCATACTGGGTCGCTCAGATCTAGAATGACAAGTTGATGAACTTGGCACATCAGTGAGTACAGCTTGCCTTCCATTACAGCTTTAAGGACATCTCTTGACTATATTTCCTTTTCTTTTTGAGGGGGGCAGTTCTTGGAGGCCTGGGGCCTATATGTGCCATAGACTCCAGGTTTTATTAAGTTGGTATGAATATGCGGCAATTGTCCGCACTGCAGTAGTATGCCACAAATAAAACACAACGTCCGGGCAGGTTTCCAGTGACATAGTTTTTAATTATTTAGGGATAGGAGTATGGTGTGCTGGCACCGGGTATTAGTTACATAGAGTATTTTTTTGATATGTGACTTAACGCATTTTTGTTAATAAATTTACCTCTTTAGCCTCAAAATGAAAGCCTTGTTTGCCAGTTTATAACTGCTGTGTCACCCTTGTGGGCTTTACCCCCAAGATTAGGATGGCTTATTTCTTTCTGTATATAGCATGGACTGGTACTGCAGGAGGATAGTGGGGTCGTATTAATCATCATAGGTTTTCATCAAGGCTATTTTGTAATACTAAAGCATGTCTAAATACAAAAACAAATATTTATTATATTGTAGCTTACCAGTCCCTAAAGTGTTACTAAAGTATTGTGACCTGCACCTTCCCCTCTTTAGGTAGGGCACACCAACAGCCTCCAAAATATTGTTGCCTTTATCTTGTTTTAAAAGTTCTGTTCACGTGATGGCATTTACTATTTCTCTTGCAGCACATCCCAGGATTGGGCAGAGCTAAACCAAAGGGAAGCACATGTTATGTGACATAGCTTTAGCCATTACACTCCCTTCCCTTCTATACTGTTCATAAGAGAATGCACTGTCAGTTACACATCTGATCCACCTAGGGGGTTGGAGCATATTTCTGACCGCACTCCACTCTGAATGGCCTGGGAGGGTATGACAAGTGATGATCTTGTTTTAGCTCCTTCTTATGAATACATGGCTTATTTACCGATCTAAAAAGGGAGCATACACACTATGGACACACACAACGAGCCTGCAGTTTACTGCCACGAGGAAGCCCTAGTAACACTAAGGTTACTAGGAAACCTCTATTGCAGGAAGGCATTAAATCAAAAACATCAGAAATGTATTTAGGAAGGAATACATATACAATATATATATATATATATATATATATATATATATATATATATACATACACACACACACACACACACACACATTTTTTTTTTGGGGGGGGGGGTAAAATAAAAAAAAAAAAAAAACTTTTTAAGGACTGAAATGGTTTTAATGGTTCTGTAATTTTTCCCCATTCATTTTTACCTGCCGATCCTGTAAAAAAACAAAATAAACAAACACACTTCCTGGCTATCCTCACTCCTCCACTGTAACCATGGTTAGTATTGAAATATCTTGTCTTCATCTCCATTATCAGATTACAAATGAGTGATAACCTCATTTGTTCTTTCAGCTCAGAGGTTGTGACGTGGACACTGCATTTCTGGAAAGATCAATAGGTATTTACTGTAAATGCAGAAAATGATCCCAGCCAGTAAAATGAAAGTGTGTGTAGCACTACATGCAAGGATTGGTTATCATTTTGATCTTGGGCTTAGAGGGCCTTAAATAAAGTATATACCATGACACGAAGCAGAGACAAGCATACTGAGAAGGACCTAATCTTGTGGATGGGCAAATGTTGTGTGCTTTTAAAATCAGTTTGAGACTATTTGGACCTGACCCTGACCTGCTTTAGCAATTTTTTGATTCCCACAGACTTACGTATAGGAAGAGAAGTACCATAGTTCTGAAATCAACAAAAAGCCAGTTGACACAGGAGCCTATTCAAAATAATTATTTGGTAATTAATGCAAAGCGTTCTTTGATTGGGCAAGCTGGAGAGGCCAAGAGGTGACGTCACAGTACCCAGAAGCTACTGGAGATCACTGTACAGTGATTTCCAGCTTCCAAGAGGATCCTACAGGTATAGCACATACAATACTTACACTGTTCCAAGCTGAACCAATGTAACTATTGTAACCTTGAGGAGACCAAGATGATCAGCCAGCACGTTCGTAAAACCAGTCAGTCATTTTGATTTACAGAAAAATCCCCCAATTGTCAATACAAAAAATAAAAAAATAAAAAGGGTGGGCTCACCCCCAGTCACACTCATCCCTTAACAGAGTGTGAAAGCTCCCGTCTGCCTCAGGGGTCCCAAAAAAGGGAGGTCTCTACAGTTCAGCAACTGTATCTTAGCCACAAGCTAGCCCACATTGCTTGCTGTGTTCTGCTCTACTCCACCTCACAAACAGGTGCTGGATGTTTCCTATTCCTTTCAGGGACACTAATGCAGACGGATGGGTTAACAACTTTATGACCAATGTCCCTGTAGTCAAGGTTTGGAGGTTGTGTCCCACAAGAAATCCAGGGTACCAAAATGAGGACTTCCCAGTCTAGAGAGTACTGAAAATCAGTCCTCTCCTCTCTGTCCGGTCTACTCCAGAACCCCTAGCCCTACATGGTCGAGAATGCCTAAGTACTCAAAAATGTCTTTAAACTATCCCCTTTAAAGGGCCACAGCACGAATAGTGGGGAAATATAACTGCTGTGCAGAATCCCCCTCTGGCATCCTGTACAATATGTAAAAAGTGCAATAACTAAATCTCAGCTTTAATTATTAGAGTCACTTCTTTTTTTATATTAGCATCGTATTCAAGTTTCAGTAAGACTATAAAAGCATAGTTGAAATCGTTACACAGATTAACGATATATAAACGTTACAAATAAGCTTCCTAATGACCCCTCTCCTGAGCCCTCTGCAGGGTGAGATGCCATCTAGCAAAAAGTTTGTAACAAATCTCTGTTGTCTTTAAGTCAAAAGATGAACAAGCTAAATTTAAAACTTTCTTCCTCTTTTCCTTAACTCAAAGAGGTCCCAGTTCCTGTTCCCATTTCCCCAAGTAAGGCGGGTGTACAGGCTATGTTTCCCATAGTAAAATCTTATATGTTTTTGATATGCTATGCTTGATGCATGCGGGAGAGCTAAACAGTTTCTACATTGGTCTCATATTATCCCTCCCCTGCAAAGGCTGTGGTAGAGAGTGCACAAAGTGCTGCAATTGTGTATATCTACATTTATCAAGTGGCATATTCCCCCATTTTTGTGTTAATTCAGAAAATGCGCACAGTGTTTCATACCATTACATCTTGACACTGTATCACCTTATTTTTGTTCCCCATCTAATGAAGTATAAAAAGTCCTCTTTTCCTGGTTTAAAATAATTTGGGTTGATTAATGAAATCAGAGGTGCGTTAAAATCCCAGTGAAAAAAATCTACATAAACTATCCCAAATGCTTAACGTGTTCCTAGTCAATATGCTCGTGTTATTAGCCAAATCTCAACTTGCTTGTGGCACCCAAACCTTTCTTTACCAAATCTACCCTGTTTGTGCACACTCAATTTCCACCCAACTCCTACCCTGCTTATTATGCATCCAATCTGTTATTCGTGCCTTGTAGTATTTTTAAAAATCGGGTGCAGCTACCCCCCCAACCCTTTTCCCTTTGTTAGTACTGCATAGACAATTCTAGGGCATTTATGTACCCATATATATATTTTAATACCATTGCGCTTAACTTCCTGAAATAGACCTGGGGAAGGGTGAGTGGGACCATTTGAAATATATAAAAGACTTAGGGAGAATGTTCATTTTTACCACATTTATTCTGCCCAACCATGAAAAAGGTCTATGTCTCAGGGAGTTCAGCTGATCCTTCACCTTATTCAACATTGGTATAGAATTGGCCTTATACAGATGTAGCACCCTCCTATGTAGGTGCTAGAGAGGGAGTTTAGTTTTTTGCTCTGTCTGCCTATCAGAGGAGCAGCAGGTAAATTCTATATTCTCTCTGCTTAACAGGGAGCAGGATCTGTGAGTTAGGTCTGCTCATTGTGCTCAAGTGTGTGATTCATGTAGTGCCTCCCCATTGGACCTCACTGGTCCAATGGAGAGGCACATTGCACAGTGGAGGAAACCTGGCCAATGGGCACACAGGCTTTAATACAGCCCCAGGGATTGGCACAGACTGCTGTCTCAGGTGCATTGTGGGGTGTAGTATAAAAAGCCAGGGGCACATGTGCTCAAGGTCTTTGGCTGGTGAGCAGAGTCACGGAAGGAGGGTGGCGGCTGCCTCCTCTTCTGCTGTGGTTGGTGTATGGTCACAGGCAGTCGGCCTGGTGAGCCAGACGTGTGGAGCTGAACCCAGGGGTCAAGGAGAGCTGACTGAAGGAGTTGAGGCACTGGAGAACCTGGAAAGCAGTATCATGAGTACAGAGGATCGAGCCTAAGGGCCTGACCAGGAAGGGGGCCACTCCGGAGTAGAGTAGTCAGAGGACAGGTGTCAGCTGGTGGATAGAAAGGGGGTACTAGGGGAGTGCCCTAAAGATAAGTACTAAAGAAAATTACTTCAGATTCATCTAGTGGCAGGATGAAGCTGCGGCCTTGCCAGATAGAAGTCCTCAGCATTGTGAATAGTTCAAGTGTTGGGAGTATCCCACTCATCCCTTCTCCCATCCCCATATCAAATATCCCACTCATCCCTTCTCCCATCCCCATATCAAATAAAACAACAAAAACCACAACCCCTAGACTGTTCCTTGACTGAGCCAGGAAAGTAAAGATTCTGCATGCAGTTGCTACCGGTAACCCAGGGGGACGTAAAAGTGTGAAAATCCAGCAGCCCTCAAGGGGGCAGTGCTACACAGAGTCACTGGAAATGTAGTTAATTTAATTCCAAGGTATCCCAGTTCCTCTCTACACCATACAAAGTTTGATAGCTTCCCATATCTCCCAAGTTCCTCCAGCGAAGGTGTTAACCTAGGGTTAGAGATGAAGAATAGTACATCGTCCGCATATGCATAGTCCACCTTGTACGCCTTACTCCCCACTCTCACCCATCTAATGTCTGGATTATTAAGAATTTCCGCCAATAAGGGTTCTAGAGTGAAGACCAACAGCATTGGGGAAAGAGGGCACCCTTGCCTAGTCCCATTATGTAGTTCATTTGGAAGGATTGGGAAACAGAGATTTCGGGCACAAGAGTTTTGTTAAAATGATTTCTTTTATTCAACACAAAACTAAATATTTTAAAATCATAGAAAAATTCAGGCAAATAATTGTGTATTAAGGACACAGTGAGACCACACAACAATGGTCTATGTTGTACAATATCTCAGTGCATAAAACTTATAAAAGTCGATTTACATACAGTTCAAAGTACAAGATCATTAGTAGTCATATAATCCTTGGAAACGTATTGCTTGATATCAGAAGAACCGCCGACGGACACCCAAGCAGTATGGTGCCGGTCAGCGGGGTCGACTGAAAATATAAGTTAACATTCACCATGTAATATATGACCTTTGCTCGACATGTTTCGCTTTCTTAGACAAAAAAGCTTCATCTGGAGCATATCATTTCTTTTGTCTGTACATATAGTAATCAGGCACATATCTCAATTTCCATAGAGATTTCTTTAACGAGGAGGACTGTGCGTTTTGGGAAGCTCAAAAAAGGCAATGTATAGTGACATAGTAGTGAGGGTAGTCACTCCATGTCTCATATCAAACTTAGGAAGGACCAGAGCTTAAATGTAGGGAGCATGTCTCCTCTGCTTGTATGTCGGCCCTTGCCACGCTGTTCCCAGCTTCCGCACAGTCCTCACCGGATGGGGAACCTCCACCATGGAGGTTCCCCATCCGGTGAGGACTGTGCGGAAGCTGGGAACAGCGTGGCAAGGGCCGACATACAAGCAGAGGAGACATGCTCCCTACATTTAAGCTCTGGTCCTTCCTAAGTTTGATATGAGACATGGAGTGACTACCCTCACTACTATGTCACTATACATTGCCTTTTTTGAGCTTCCCAAAACGCACAGTCCTCCTCGTTAAAGAAATCTCTATGGAAATTGAGATATGTGCCTGATTACTATATGTACAGACAAAAGAAATGATATGCTCCAGATGAAGCTTTTTTGTCTAAGAAAGCGAAACATGTCGAGCAAAGGTCATATATTACATGGTGAATGTTAACTTATATTTTCAGTCGACCCCGCTGACCGGCACCATACTGCTTGGGTGTCCGTCGGCGGTTCTTCTGATATCAAGCAATACGTTTCCAAGGATAATATGACTACTAATGATCCTGTACTTTGAACTGTATGTAAATCGACTTTTATAAGTTTTATGCACTGAGATATTGTACAACATAGACCATTGTTGTGTGGTCTCACTGTGTCCTTAATACACAATTATTTGCCTGAATTTTTCTATGATTTTAAAATATTTAGTTTTGTGTTGAATAAAAGAAATCATTTTAACAAAACTCTTGTGCCCGAAATCTCTGTTTCCCAATCCTTCCAAATGTAATTGATCAATTGAGGATAGGGGCACACCCTAAATTGGATACGTCATGGCCAAGATGGCTGCTATCTGTGGACACATGACTTGTAAAATCATTATGTAGTTCAAAGGGGGGGGGGGGGGGGGACAAACTGCCATTCCCTCTTATTGGGTGGTAACAGAAGGCAGAGATCCATTGTATCATCCTATCTCCATTACCGAGCAAAGACTCCTCTCTCAAACTCTCCTCTTTTCCCACTGTATTGAAATATTCATTTAATTTGGAGACTAGGATTTTTTGAAACCTTTTAGAATACAGAATAGAGTACCCATCAAGACCCAGGCTCTTCCCCAGGGCCATATTCTTTATCGCCCACCCAACCTCTTTGCATGTGATCGGGGCCTCTAAATTCTCTCTGGGTAGCCTTGGGAAATTGAGTTCCCGCAGATATTCCTTCACGGCCAGATCTTCCTTACCTTTCTCCCTCTACCTTAAGGGACTATATACAAGACTTTAGTAATGAAAACGGTATTAGTAGTAATCAGCATGAATTCATGAAAAATCATTCTTGCCAGACCAATCTATTAACCTTCTACGATGAAGTGAGTTGCCATCTAGACAAAGGAAGGCCTGTGGATGTGGTGTATCTGGACTTTGCCAAGGCATTTGACACAGTCCCCCACAAACGCTTACTGTACAAACTAAGGTACGTAGGTATGGACCATAGGGCGAGTACCTGGATAGAGAACTGGCTACAGGGGAGAGTCCAGAGGGTGGTGATAAATGGGGAGTAACTCGGATTGGGCGGGTGTGGAAAGTGGGTTTCCTCCAAGGTTCTGTCCTGGGCCAATCCTGTTTATTTATTCATAAACTATCTAGAGGAGGGGATATCAAGCACAATCTCGGTATTTGCGGATGATGCTAAACTAAGCATGCTAATATCTTCTATGCAGGATGTGGAAACCTTACAAGCAGACCTGAACAAAATAATTGGGTGGGCAACTACATGTCAGATGAGGTTTAATGTTGAAAAATGTAAAGTAATGCACTTGGGCATCAGAAACACGAAAGCAAGCTGCTCACTAGGGGGGGAACCTCTGGGTGAATCCAAGATGGAAAAGGACCTGGAGGTACTAGTGGACAACAGGCTTGGCAGTGGCATGCAATGCCAAGCCGCTGCAAGCAAAGCCAACAAAATACTGGCATGTCTAAAAAAGGGGATTCACTCCAGAAATAAAGAGAATATTCTCCCACTCTACAAGACTCTGGTCCGGCCACATCTGGAGTATTCTGTCCAGTTCTGGGCACCGGTCCTCAGAAAGGATGTGCTGAAACTGGAGAGAGTGCAGAGAAGGGCAACAAAAATAATTAGGGGAATGGAGGACATCAGCTATGAGGAAAGACTACAAGCATTGAACTTATTATCTCTGGAGAAGAGACTCTTGAGAGGGGATATGATATCAATGTACAAATACTGTACTGGTGATGACCCTAGCATAAGGAACAAACTTTTCAGAGAAAGGGAATACAATAAGACATGTGGCCACTCACTAAAACTAGAGGGAAAACGGTTTACCCTTAAAATACGCAAGAGGTTCTTTACTGTCAGAGCAGTAAGGATGTGGAATTCTCTTCCACAAGCAGTGGTATCAGCAGGGAGCATCAATAGTTTCAAAAAACTATTAGATGGGCACCCTAAAGACCACAACATAAGGGGTATACAACGTACGGTTAAAAGCAAACACAGACACACACACACACACACACACATATCATAGGTTGAACTGGATGGACTGATGTCTTTTTTCAACCTCACAAACTATGTAACTTCCTCTGTCTAACATTATAAAGCAGACTATAATATGAGTGGAATACCTGAGCGATATCTGGGGACGAATGCCCAGTTTCCCCATTCTCATTTTTAATTTTGGAAATATAGGATGCACTTTTTTTCTCCCTTACTGCTTTTGCTAGCCATTTCCCAGGTTTATTTCCCCATTGATTGATATCCATAGGTGCGGCCAGTTCCCCTCTCTTCTCAATTCGCTCTCACTTCTCTGGAATACACTTCTCTGGGAATGACGTCATCTGTGACACAAGGGGGCGTGGTCTCCCGATGACGTCATCTGGCGGCCACGCCCCTAATGGCTATATAATAAGCTGCAGAGACCAGAGGCCGGCATAATTGCTGGAGACGTCGTCGGAGGAGGACCGGAGGAAGAAGGACAGCCGACAGCCGACAGCAAAAGAGCAGAAGACCGGAGAGGAGAAGACAAGAAGATTGGACAGCAGAAGGGCGGACAGCAGAAGACCCTCGGAGAGGAGAAGACAGCAGAAGACCCCCGGAGAGGAGAAGACAAGAAGGGCGGACAGCAAAAGAGCAGAAGACCCTCGGAGAGAAGACAGAAGACCCCCGGAGAGGAGAAGACAGCAGAAGACCCCCGGAAAGGAGAAGAGCCGGATGAAGATTTTTAATAAATTTTCCAAAACGTCTCCTGTCGTTATTCCCATACACTGCATTTTATGGGGTGAATGAGTAGGGGTACAGTTTACCCCATACCCATTCACATAGGGAGGGGGTCCGGGATCTGGGGGGGCCCCCTTGTTAAAGGGGGCTTCCAGATTCCGATGAGCCCCCTGCCCGCAGACCCCCACAACCACCGGCCAGGGTTGTGGGGATGAGGCCCTTGTCCTCATCAACATGGGGGCAAGGTGCTTTGAGGTGCGGGGTGCAGAGCCCCCCCTGCCCCAAAGCACCCACACCCCCCCCATGTTGAGGGCGTGTGGCCTGGTATGATCCAGGGGGGGGTGGGGCCGCTCGCTCCTCCCCTCCCCTTTACTGGCATGCCGGACTGCATGCTCGGATAAGGATCTGTAATGGATTTTGGGGGGGACCCCACGCCGTTTTTTCAGCGTGGGGCTACCCTCAAATTCCATACCAGACCCGAAGGGCCTGGTTTGGAACCTGGGGGGGAACCCCACGCCGTTTTTTTCCCCATTTTGGCGTGGAGTTCCTCCTCAAGATTCTCACAGTGCAGGTCGCACCGCAAGTCGGATCACCCTGATCCGACCTGCGGTGTGACTTCCATTCAAATCAATAGGCTCCCATAGGGAACCATTGATTTTGAATGGAGGCAGAAAAAACGCTGCTAACAGCTACTGTGGCCAAACGTGCAATAACGCTAGTAGAAAAAGCTACTGAAAGCACGTTTTTACAGCTGCTGTTTCCCGGCGTTATGTAAACAGCTTTGGAACACGTTTTTATGACACCCTGTGTGCATGGAGCCTAAGTCTCCCACTACAATAAGCCTCTTCTCTTTAAATACCATCAATCTTTTCAGGATTTTCCTCAGGAACCTATTTGGCTCTCAATTAGGGGAGTACATGTTTGCAAAGGTGCACTCCCATGTCAAATAGTCTTCCCTTGATAAACAAAAACCTCCCCTGGGGGTCTGCTAGCTGGAGGAGGAAGAAGAAGGAAGAAGATAGAAGGAAGAAGAACCCCCCCCTGCCTTCCCCCACCCATCCCAAAGAGGTTATCCCCTCGGAGGGTTTAACAATTATTCAGATCTTGTGACGCATGACCATGTGTCACCAGGGGGCAACCACCCTGATGCTCTGATCCATCCTCACCCACTGGACCAGCAGAATCCCCAGCCTCCCCCCCCCACCACCACTAAAGAGAAAGAGAAGAGGGAAGAAAAGGAGAAGGAGCAAAGGAGACAAATCAATCCCAGACTCTTAGTACAAAATGACCTTTATATTTCCTCCTCCCACTCCACTCCCTTCCCCTCCCCCCGCCTACTCTACCCTACCGCCTCACCCCCCTCTCTCCACCAAAGACCACCGTTCCTCCCTCATCATCATTGGTGCATCTGCAATCTCCTCCCACCCTGGAAGAGGTGAAAGTGGCAAGTTCAGTTTGCTACAGAATTCTTCTTGGAATTTTAAAACCTCTTGTGTGGCCATCTTTTTTCCCTTTAGGACAGGCCAGGAAACCCCAACAGTATGGGATATTAGAAATCAGCATCTGTTCTATCAGGGGTTTGATGAGTCTCCTTGCCAGGGCTTTGGACAAATCCGCATATAGCTGTAAGTTCGCTCCTTCAAAAGTAATCCCAGAAGAATTCAGGGCCTTTTCCATAACTGTTGTCTTCTACGTAATGAAACCTCACAATCACATTTCTTGCCCCCCCCCCCCCAGCCTGGCTTCCGTATCCTCCCACCCTGTCAATTTTTAATGTTTCTGGGGGCTCTCTTCCTAACAAAGTGTTAGAGAGGCCCCGCACTACTCTTATCAGGTCCTCCTCCCCCTGCTTCTCTGGTAAACCCTTTATTCACATGTTTTTTCCTTCGATTCCCTTGGTCCTCTAACTTGTATAGTAAGGATCGGTTAGCTCTCTGCAGCAATTTCATCTGTTTGCTCAAATCCTCCAGTAATCGATTGGGAATATCTAGTCTTCCCTCCATTTCCTGCCTACTCCAGCATGGGCGCGAGCGTCACAGTTCAGAGCGCCTCCCCCTCTCCTGTCTGGTTGACAGGTGCAAAGTTACTTCTAAATATTTGCACATATTAATGAGATGTAATAGTACTGCTCAAGTTTAGACCAAGAATTTGAATTAAAGAATTTTGAAAAGGTTACATTAGGCAGATGCCCAGGCACATAGGGTCATATATAATATGCTGCACTGCAGGAAACTGCCAAGCGATTTACAGTACAGTAAATATTTAATTATCCTGAACATCACTGATTACTACAATGATTTAGTTTCTGACATAAACTATAATAGCTAAGTGTCATTTAGAGCTCCAAATCTAGTGTCCACTCTGTCCTGAAATGATGCATCTTAAAACTAAAAAACATTAATACATACTGCACAATGCTGCTCCTCCACAGATACAGTACGGAAAGTGAACATAGCAACCTCAGCACAGAAAATGTGTTACAGGCAGGGTCATCATGTGAAAATAAAGGAAAAAAGCCTGAGAAAGGAAATTAATTGCAAACGCTACATCTAAGTACTAGTAAAATGCAATATTTACTATTTTCATTCTTAGATTTAAATATCCTTCAAATTAAACACTCTGACTCCCCCTTGGACAGTGTTGTTTCATGGCACAGGGGAACCGGCGGGCCGATATCGCAGATCAATTACACCCCACCTTCTTAATGCTGCTAAAGCACGAATAGTCAAATTTTGGAAACAACCTGGCGCTCCCTCTTTTAAGCAATGGCTCCATGCAGTTTACCAAATTTACCATTTGGAAGATAGGACGCTTGACTACAGGGGCCTCGCCCCCCAAGCCTGCAAGATATGGGCCTGCTGGTTGTCCTTCACCCATTCTAAGGTGTATGCTGACTATATGTCCCATGATTCTTGAACTATTTCAGTTTTTGTGGTACAATGCACCAGGGGAATCGTGATGTCACTGGCTGCATGTAAGGTAAATATCTCCTAAACGGTACATGTTTAGGAGATATTTACAGTACCTATAGGTAAGCCTTATCATAGGCTTACCTATAGGTAAAAGTTGCAGAGGAGGGATTACTTCCTCTTGAACATTTTCTCAGTTTAAAACATATGTTTTCTATTTTCTCCTGTGAATAAACTATGGGTTTATGACATTTATAAATCATTGCATTCTGGTTTTATGATTTCGATTTTACACAGCATACCCAATTTTTTTGGAATAGGGGTTGTACATGCATAAGTGTAAATGTGTCTGCTTAGTTGCCCTTTAAAAAGCTCTAAACTGCAGCACATGCAGATGTAAACCAGCCATCAAGAATATAATGGGATATCAACTTGAAATTCAATTTTTTACAGTGTATTTTCTTGTGTCTTGCTGCAGGAAAACAAGCACATATGACTAGGCACTGAAAGAACCGGAGAAGAAAACTATATATTGGCCCACACCACAATATAAATTGTTTTTGTGAACTAAAACCACAATTTTTCTAGCACATATTTGATACTTTATACTGCTACTCCTATTTTCTGGTGCACATAATACACTCTAAAACCCTATTCATAGGAGCATTAAAATGGGGAGCCCAAAGCACTTTTCTTCTACCCACCAAGAGCATATTTCCGTGTGATTATACCATAATAGTGTACTCTGTGAAATAATAGATTGATGAGACGAATGAGGCAATATCCTTCTAGTACAACAGGTCTGACTATTCCAACATTAGGTTTAAAACACTAATTTTCCTGCCAATGAAAAGAACTAAATACCTCTTCTTTCAATGCAACAGCCAGAATCCTTTCAAGCCTTAAATAGTGGCTGCAGTAAGCTAATATTTAGGAAATCACAGCAAACTACCTGCATAATAATTTCTTCCTTTACACAAAACTGGTTCTTCCCCAGAATAGTCCAAAATTACCACTTTGTTAGTCCATTTTTCATAGGTTTTGATTTCACTGCCATTGCCAAAGCAAATACATACGAGGTAAAAAAAATAAAATAAACAGTATTTCTAGTCAGTACTTTTCCTTGCACTTATTTTGATACATTAAATTTTATCTCTTTACTGTTTTATGCTGCATCAGGTCTACTAGAAAAGCCTCATTAACAGTGAAATAAAACTGGGTGCACTTTTATAACACCTGCCAAGCTCTCCCTGGCACTTAGGGGTTGATTAACTAAAACTGGAAAGTGCAACATCTGGTGCAGCTCTGCAAAGAGGTCAATCAGATTCCAGATTTAACTGTTTTTGGCAAAGTTTAATTGAACAAGATGAAGTTAGTAACTGATTGGCTACCATGCACAGCTACACCAGATTTCACACTGTCTAGTCTTAACAAAATCAATAATTTAGGGCAAGGGTCTCCAAACTGTCTAAATAAAGTGCCAGTTTACTGTCCTTCAGACTTTAGGGGGGCCAGACTATGCCCAGTTGGGAGTAAACATTGCCTGATCTTTGGTATTGGGGGGAGAAATAGTGTCCCATTTTTGTTGTAAGTGGAAGGAATTATGACCCATTGTTGTCATGGAAGGAATAGTTTTTTTTTTCTCTACCTTCTTTTCTTTCTCTCCTACTTCTTCTGTACGGTTACGGTATTCGCCAGAATAACTGTGTTGCCATAAGGGTAACAACTGTATCACCCTTGACCATGTGACTTCACTGTTGTAATATGTTTTCAGTAATTTATCTGGTTGATTTTATGTGTCTTTAAGTACTTCTGTTTTTTCTGGTTAAAAACTTCTCAATAAAAACTTATTAAAACAAAAAAATGGAAGGAATAGTTCTCCATTGTTGGTGTCAGTGGCAGGAATTAGGCCCCATTGTTGGAGTCAGGGGCAGGAATAATGCCAAGGAAAGGGCCACAGTTTGGAGACCACTGCTTTGGGGGAAAAGGCAGCAGCCTTTATACTTCCTCATGACTGCTCCTGAGAGAGTGCCCCAGTCCTAACCAGGGTAGGATTTTTATTCAATAATGCCAGGTAAGGAGAATTTATACAGTTACATTGGTCGAGCTTGGACCAATGTAACTATATACATACATAAC